>NC_133406.1:140027500-140332109 GCF_049350105.2 Macaca mulatta
TATTTAAGAAAATTTTACAACCCTAATTAATTTGTTATATGTTTTATAAGCAAATATGGTTAACAGCAGTCTAAAGATACAGGAGCATTCCTGAATAGGTTCAGAGCCGTTTGTTAACCTGGAAAAGTGGGAGGGTCCATACATGCTTTCAAATGACCAGAAATACTTTTCTCTTTTGAGAATAATTACTATACAGTATCACTGGCATCTAAGTATTACAAAGAGGGTATAGAAGCTGGGTGTGGTGGGTGGTCCCAGTTTCCTCAGGAGATGGAGGGAGGAGGATTGCTTGAGCCCAGGAGTTTGAAGCTGTAGTATGCATTTACGCACCTTTGAATGTCTACTGTACTCCAGCCTGGGGAACATAGTGAGACTCTCTCTCTAAAAAAGGAGGTATGGGTAGAAATTTGAAAAGGGGTAAAAAATGGGAAGAGGAAAGAGACGACTTAGGGATAAGTTGGCAGAACATAAGTTTGGACAAACAAGTTTCCATCAAGTTTGCTAGATATAGAACTGCCTGATTTTTAGCCATTAAGAATGAGAAAGAATAGTTATATAAATTCAAAAGAAATCTGTTCATGTTACTATAGTTTTATAACTTAAAACAAGGATATCTAGCTGGGTTTCTCTTTGTATATCTTTGTTCTATTTTCTATTCATTACATTGTTTCAAAATTTAATTAATTTGTTAGTGGGGCCTTTTATAGCCCTATAACAGACCATTTTGGAAGTTGGAAAATGTAAGTTCTGTGGCAGTGCCAGGAGGTCTGTGTTGTAAAATAATTTATTTAAATCTCTGATGGTTATGAATAATGGTTATGCTCTTAAAAATTATAAAATGCTGTTTTTTCTGTCTGTAAGATGGAAGAATTTCTGCCTCTGCCTGAGAACATTCTCTGATTTTAGATGTGAAAGTATATATTAGTAATATGTTACATACTTAATGAGATCGTTTCTCATTTGTCTTTGAAGCTCTCCGTGGACAGGTTGTTCAGTTCAAGCTCTCAGACATTGGAGAAGGGATTAGAGAAGTAACTGTTAAAGAATGGTGAGTGAATCTGAAAAAATCTCTTAAGTAAATTTAAAAATAATTTGAGTAAAAATAACTATTTTTATTTTTATTTATTTAATGGATAGTTGGAATCTAAATTGAGAAACGTCTTTATAAACACATAATGCATTTTTAAAAGCAATAAGGTAGAATTACCTTGTGTTGATGATATAGTGGTGAAGGAATTTGTCATACATCAAGGTACTTTATTCAATGTGATTTAAAACTGTCAGGTAGTCTGAGCTCTCTTCACTGTACTGAAAATGACTTTAGTAAGAATGTATGTTTGACTTACCATTACCTGATACAGTTTACTTGAATGTTTAGAAGAGATGAAAATATTTTACCAAAAATCACGAATTGAAAAATAAATTTTGAAACATTGAAAAATTATCCAAAAAAGGGCCTGAAAGAAACAAAACCCTTTCATCCTCTACCTCATTTCTTTATTTCACCTTCTGGAAAAATAGCACCTCTGGGTACCGAACTCAGTTTTAGAGGTTGTTAGAAGTGGCAGTTAAGATGAGAAATAGATTACTTCCCACCTTAGATTTACACCATTAAAGATCCTTTTAAGAATCTGGTTCAACCACCTGAACATTCTTTTCTTGTTATTTACTTATTTTTTACTTCTTTACTTTAAACATTCTTTACTTTAAACATTCTTTACTTATTGTTATTGCTTTATAAGTTAGAAGAGAACTGTAATAACATAAACATACCTTACGGTTATGTCTCTGTTGGCATTGTGGGATTATGGAAATAGCAATGGACTTCAAATCATAAGAGTCTGATCTTGAAACTTATTAGCTGTCCTACCTGTGACTCACTTGGTCTCTTAATGTGTCATATGTGGATAACAGTACTTGCTCTGCCAACCTCTGGAGCATTGAAAGGATCAAAATAATGTCATATATAAGAAATGCATTTGATAATACCTTCTTTTCAAGACCAAGACAGTAGTAAAAAATCTTTATAGAATTTTTTTTTTTTTGGTAGAGATGGGGTCTTACTATGTTGACCATGCTGGTCTTGAACTCTTGGCCTCAAGTGATCTTCCCACCTGGGCCTTCCAAAGTGTTGGGATTACAGGCATGAGCCACTGCACCCAGCTTTTTTTGATTGTTTTAAAAAACCATTTCTTAATTTCTACCTCTTATTCTGTACACCCATATGCTTAGTATAGGGCTTACGGCTCTTAGAAGGGGAAATTATTTTATTCCTAATAAAATTCTTAAAACTCTTTTAATGAGAAACTAATCATTTGATTAGTTTTTCAGAAGTTCTTTAAGAAATATTAATAGCTTTCTTGAATTCTGTTTTTTTTTCCCTAACTTAATATTGTAAAAAGTAAAGTAGAGGTTCCTCTTCAAAGACGTTCTTCCTCATTTAATTAGGAATAAATAGTAACTTCTCTAAGAAGCAAAATTTATTCAAAGACCTGTGCTAACATTCTTAAATATCTGCTAGCCATGATAAGGAAATCGATGTACTTTATGTTCTTAGCTCCTACAATTTAGCCTAAATATTTGCCCTGGCATGCTTATACTGGCCCAAGCAAGCATTAGGTCATAGCCTGTTCCTCTTCCTTATTTGAAGGTGTTTTTACCTTTCTCAGCATTCCACAAGTTACTTCCTCCTTCCTTTGTTCTCCTCTACCTTTGCCTCTTTTAAAAAGTTCTAAGTTGCTAGCCAATCAGGACAAATACAGAATGTGAGGTCCCGTTCCAGCCAGTGGAAACCCCGGACACAGCAGTAGGTTGGATGTGTCAGGTTATAAATGACCCTGTCTTCTTTGTTCGGTGCACTCTTGTAGCAAAACTGCTGTTGAATGTACTCTTTCTGCAGGAAGTAAAAATGGCCTTGCTGAGTAAATTACATTTATGTTCAAGTGCTATTTCTTTACAGCACTGAGGAACAAGCATTTCAAACAATATCCATAAATAATTTAAGGAAAAAATACGTATTGTGTTGCACTTGAAATGCTAAAGGGCAGAATTCTAGTCTATAAAATGGAGCCTGAGAATAGAAATTTGAATATGTAAGGAAGCATAATTTAACAGAAAGAGTGTGGTTTTGGGTAAGGTTAAATAAAACCTCATTTATTCTTAGAATTTGTGAGAGCAAATGTATGGAAAAAGAAAAAACTACTTAAATTTCACAAATCCTTTGATAAACTTCTAAAACAAGTTTAGATGTTATATATTCTTTTGTCTTAAAGTCTATTTGATAGTATAGCCACTCTAGCTTGCTTGCTTTCTCTCTTTTTTTTTTTTTTTGAGAGACAGGGTCTTGCTTTGTAGCCCAGGCTGGTCTCAAACTCCTGAGATTACAGGCTAGCCATCACACCTAGCCTTGTGTGACATACCTTTTTCGATCCTTTTACTTTTTACCATTTGTGTTCTTGAATTTAAATTATATTTCTTAGCATATAGTTGGAGCATTTTTTTAGAATCTATTCTGCCAATCTTTGCCTTTTTATTGGAGTATGTAAACTTTTTAGTGTATATTTTAAAGTTATTTTCTTTGCGGTTGCCCTGAGGATTACAATTAACATGTTAATTTAAAACACTATAATTTGGATTAGTAGAAACTTAATGGAATACAAAGACTTTGCTCCAATATAGCTCTATCGCCTCTTCCTTCCTTTTGCTATTTGTCATACGTATTCCTGTTTTCCTTTTTTAGAATTATTATTCCATTAGCCCAGCATGGTGGCACAGGCCTGTAGTGCCAGCTACTTGGGAGGCTGAGGTGAGAGGATGGCTTGAGCCCAGGATGCAGAGGTTGCAGTGAGCCGAGATCGCATCACTGCACTCCAGTCTGGGCAACAGAGCAAGATCCTGTCTCAAAAAACAAAACAAAACAAATAATTATCACTCCATATTGAAAGTATTCCATTTTTAAACATCATAAAGCACATCAACACAGTTTTATAAGTATTGCTTTAATGTGGTTGTCTTGTAAATCAGATAGGATGTTTTTTAAAATTACAAACAAAAAGTTACAAATAAAACAAAATACAGATGTGGCCAGGTGTGGTGGCTCATGCCTGTTATCCCAACACTTTGGGGGTCCAAGATGGGAGTACTGCTTGAGGCCAGGAGTTCCAGACTAGCCGGGGCAACATAGCAAGACCCTGTCTCTACCAACAACAACCACCCAGATGCTCCTTGACTTATGATGGGGATAAGTCATAAACCCATCAAAACTAAAATGTCTTAAGTTGAAAATGTTTAGCCCAGCCTACCTTAAACATGCTTAGAACACGTACCTTAGCCCACATTTGGGCAAAGTCATCTAATACAAAGTCTATTTTATAAAGAACCATTGAATATCTTTTGCAGTTTATTGAATACTGAAAGTGAAAAACAGAAGGGTTGTATGGGTGCTCAAATTACTGTTTCTACTGAAGGCATATTGTTTTTACACCATCATAAAGTTGAAAAATTATAAAAGTCAGAGACCATCTGTAGTGCCAGTTTTCCAGGGATTTTGCTTTTTGTGGTGATCCAAACCTAGTATTCCCCTTACAGTGGCTGCGAGGCTGCTGATTTGGCTCCTGCTGTGCTAGGGAAAGGAGGATGGAAATTGGGCAAGTTAAAATACTACAAAACTCAGCCATTTTTCCTGAATACATCCTTCTTAGTTGTTGCAAGCCTTTTTTTCTAATTTCCAAAATTCTGAAAAAATAGATTTTTAACAACTTTTGTCACTGTGCTTGTTGTTCATATGGAAGAGCAGATTTTCAGAAGTCTTTAATCCATCATTCTGGAAGTGAAAGTATGTGCTTTTAAACCTGGTTTCTATGTCATGGGTGCTGTTTTATCATAGGCTGAGGACTGGTTAGGATAGGAAGACAAGAAGCAAGAATGACAACAATTATCTATTGCTGGCAATAAGTCAGAAATAAGTGCTAGAGACATTAAGAATGCCATTAGAATCAAAATTAGATGTATTATTTCAGGTTTGGTCCCATTCCTCCTGTTTTGTTTGCTAAGACTCTCTAGAAAAGCCTGTAAAGTATACCTAAAATGATTATGGGGTTAGAAGGACTTTATATAGGAACAGGCTAAAATAATTTTAGAAAGAAAGACTGGGAGAACTCCTATCTAAAATTCACGAAATTACAAAGGATATGTATTGAGGACATCAATTTTTAAACTTGCTTCTGGAAGTATTGGGCATCCCTTAAAGTTTGGAAAAGAGTAATATAAGACAATAGAAGGAAATACCACTTTAAAAATGTATTTTTAGAACTTATTTTTCTAATAAATGGGTCAGACAGAAAACTTGGGAGTTTAATTAAATGTTTGGATTATAGACTATGGATTGCTTGAAATTTTTTTGAGTATTTCTTGCAGATACATTGAAGAGACTCTGGAAGTCATTATAGTCTTCTCTGAAACATTTCTTAGTACACCATCTGAAAGTAAATGCTAGGCTAGATGAATACTGATCTAACTCAGCATGGCATTTACATCCTTAATATGATCTGTACTTATGATTGTTTATGTAAAAGTGTCTCCTTTCTTTTTCTTTTAGGTATGTAAAAGAAGGAGATACAGTGTCTCAGTTTGATAGCATCTGTGAAGTTCAAAGTGATAAAGCTTCTGTTACCATCACTAGTCGTTATGATGGAGTCATTAAAAAACTCTATTATAATCTAGACGATATTGCCTATGTGGGGAAGCCATTAGTAGACATAGAAACGGAAGCTTTAAAAGGTATTGTAAGTCTGTTCATCTATTTTACCAAATTGATTATTGGTCTCTTTTTGTCATTGGGTCCCAATTAAAAGTGATCTTTGTTTTTTATTTTTTGTTTTTTTCTATTCCTATTTATTTTTGGCTCTTGGGGAAATGTAATCTTTTCAGTGTGAAAAAAGGCAACAAGTTCAACACAAAATAGAAATCTGAATTATAGGATAAGACAAAACCAAAGGTGGGGGGAAAAAGGCAATAGCAAAAGGAAGAGATGAGATGTTGCAAAAAAGGTGGAGGATGTCCCATCCTTTCTCCTCTGGGGAATGACTCAAACATTCTGGTGGCGTTATGCACTGTTCCACATAAGTCAGTGATGTTACTCCTTTTGGAGGGGTAAGAAGGTTGGGGATGGACTTTTAATAACTTACAGGATTTGAGTTGGAGTTTTAGAAGCCCAAATCAGGAAAATTGAAAAGGTTCTCTGTGAGTCATGATTATCTTTTGGCCAGTTGCCATGTTAAAAATGTGTACAGTAACACTTCATTTACCTGAAGACCTGCCTTCTGGAGACCTTAGTGTTCAAAGAGGCAACAAGCTCTCTCAGTAATAAAAGATTCAGGCTATAAATACTGGCCACTAAGAACAAAAATTGGAGTATCTAAAGATGAAATCTAACATAATGGATTGCTCTGTTTGCCACTGATACAAAAAAAAAAAAAAAGCACTCATGTTGGGGATGGTTATAAACTTTTTCAAGAGAAGTTGAAAAAAAAAAAAGCACTCTTGTTGGGGATGGTTATAAACTTTTTCAAGAGAAGTTGAAGAGAAAAGAAGGAAAATTAAAATGAAAGCAAAGATACCAGCATTTAGAAGAAGCAACAACCATGGGACTTAAGTGGTAGATGTCCTGTCAGAAGGTAATTCATCATGAGAATGTTACAGAGGAAAGCTAAAACAGTTGGCAGTCCCAGTGGTAGTAGGCAGCTGGCTGGCTAACTCAGAAGTTCCTTATAGCACTATTGTGGTATACTGAAGTTTTATCATCTAGGAATCAGTTTTGATACTAGGGGCTGCAAGAACAATAGGTTCTGTGACAGAACTCCTAGGCCAGCATTCCCACCGTGGAAATGCTGAGATAAGATACCTCAGTGTAATTCAGAAGTCTAGAAGGAGTAATTGAATTACAATGACTGGCTGACACTTAGTTCTGCAGTCTGTAGAACAATAACTAATATTACAATCTTTTTTTTTCCAGAATCACATCGTATAATTTATAAAATTTTTTTACATTTATTATTCTGTGAAGTATTCCAGTTTAGCAGATGAAGAAACTAAACCCAACTGGAAAGGTTGGACAGGCTGGGCTCGGTGGCTCACACCTGTAATCCCAGCACTTTGGGAGGCTGAGGCGGGTGGATCACAAGGTCAAGAGATCAAGATCGTCCTGGCCAGCGTGGTGAAACCCTGTCTCTACTAAAAATACAAAAATTAGCCTGGCATGGTGTTGTGTGCCTGTAGTCCCAGCTACTCGGGAGGCTGAGGCAGGAGAATCGCTTGAACTGGGAGGCGCAGGTTGCAGTAAGCCGAGATCATGCCACTGCACTCCAGCCTGGCGACAGAGCAAGACTCCATCTCTTAAAAAAAAAAAGAAAAAAAAAAAAGAAAGGTTGGACAATTTGCAAAATGGTTGGTGACAGGACCAAAGTTAGAACTTAGATGTCCTGAGTCCTTGTCCAGAATATTTTCTACTATGACATGTTGCCTCTAAAAGCTAGAATATGATTTATTGAAGGCTTCCTACTACTTTTTATTATTATAAAAGCTGGAGGGGTGCATTGCAGAAAGTTCTAAAATACAGAAAACCAAAACAACAAGAAAAATTGTAATGTTCACAAATCACACTCAATACATTCGTGTATATCATTCCAGACATTTTTCTAGGTCATATGTGTACATGTAGGTATTTTTTTAACCAAAATAATATATTGTATATGCTATAGTCCAATCTGTTTGCTTTGTTCATCTATGTTTTCATGACAGTACATTTCAATTTTATTTTTTTGTTTGTTTGAGACGGAGTCTTGCTCTGTCGCCCAGGCTGGAGTACAGTGGTGTGATCTCAGCTCAATGCAACCTCCACCTCCCAGGTTCAAGCAGCTCTTCCATCTCAGCCTCCTGAGTAACTGGGACTATAGGTGTGCGCCACTGTGCCTGGCTAATATTTGTATTTTTTTAAAGAGATGGGGTTTCACCGTATTGGCCAGGCTGGTCTTGAACTCCTGACCGCAAGTGATCTGCTGGCCGCAGCCTCCTAAAGTGCTGGAATTACAGGCATGAGCCTCCACAATTGGCCTATTTCCATTTTATATGATCGACAGACCATATGTAGATTTCCTGAATTATCCCCAAAATGTCCTTGATATTTCAATTGATTTTTTTTTTTTTTAACTAGGATCCAATATAGGACCATACATTGTACCTAGTTGTTATATCTCTTAAGTCTCTTTTAGTCTAGTTTATCCTCTTCTACTTTTGTTTCATGATACTGATTTGAAGAGATTGCCTTTGTTTTGCAGAATGTCAGACTTTTTGGATTTGTCTTGTTGCATTGTGGTGTTATTTAACTTGTTCCTCTAGTCCTTATATTTCCTATAAGCTGGAATTAAGTTTTAAAGGCTGAATTGAGGCTGGGCTCAGTGACTCACACCTGTAATTCCAGCACTTTGGGAGACCAGGGTGGGTGAATCACTTGAGGTCAGGAGTTTGAGACCAGCCTGGCTGGCCAACATGGTGAAACCCCAGGTCTACTAAAAATGCAAACATTAGCCGGGTGTGGTGGCACATGCCTGTAATCTCACTTACTTGGGAGGCTGAGACAGGAGAATTGCTTGAACCCTGGAGGCAGAGGTTGTGGTGAGCCAAGATTGCGCCACTGCACTCCAGCCTGGGCAACAGAGCGAGACTCTATCTCAAAAACAAACAAACAAAAGAAAAAACAAAAACAAAACAAAACAAAAAAATAAAAAATAAAGGCTGAATTCAAGTTAAATATTTTGGGTGGAACACATCATAGATCATGTTGTGTACTTCATGTTGCTTCACATCAGGATACACTTAACATCTGATGACTGCCATAGTGATGCTAAGTTTAAACACTGAACTAGGATAATGATACCCTTACCCCTCTATTGTAGAGTTGTGTTTTCCCCTTTTGTAACCAGAAAATTATGTATGTAGTGTTAGCTTTGACACTAAATAAGTAGGTTCTAATATCATTTGAGATCCTTCCTAGGTCAATAATTTCTTTAGTGGTTGTAGAATGATGATTTTGGGATTCTGTCATTCCTTTAACATTATTAGCTGGCGTTCTTCTGTTAAGTGGACCTTTCTCCTCTATCAGTGGGGGCTGTCTGTGTTGGGGCTATCTGTATGCTAACTGTATGAAATACAGTTCCTATGAAATACAGTTCTTACTGGAAAGAAAATAAATGCTTAATTCTTTCCCTTTACTCGTTCTCGAAGTAAGGAGTTCCTTTAGTAGTCACTTCAAATGGTGATACTAATTTTTCCAGCATTCTCAGTGTGTGTTTGAGTGTATGGTCACATGTCGCATAATGATGTTATGGTCAACAACAGACTGCATATACAACGGTGGTCCCATAAGATGATAACACATCTTTACTATACTTCTTTTATGTTTACATATGTTTAAATACACAAATATTTACCATTGTGTTACAGTCACCTACAATATCCAGGACAATAACATGCTCCACAGGTTTGTGACCTGGGAGCAATGGGCTATTTCATATAGCCTAGGTGTGTAGGAGGCTACACCATCTAGATTTGTGTAAGTGCACACTCAAGTTTGGATAATTGTGAAATCACCTAGCAATGCATTTCTCAGAGCATACTCCCATCATTAAGCAATGCATGACTGTATTTCAACTGATTTCATGTGTTTAATTGATTACAGTCATTATTCTTCTGGATGCTCAAACCCATTATAGTGGTGACCCCTTTAAGCTGGCTCCCATGTGTTCTATTAACACGGTCCTGTTAACTTTTAAAAGCTTCCTTGCTTTTGGCACAAAAGATGTTCTGGGATTCACCTCATACTTTTCCCACCCACACCCGGAATCATTCATTTCTTCAGGGGCTCTTGTTCCTTTAAGTATTAGTATAGAATGAGTAAGAGGCTATAATGTGGGCATTAGGGGTGCTTCATATTACTTTGATTCTAAATTTCTTTTGAAAGACATTATTGGCTAGGCACAGTGGCTCACGCCAGTAATCCTAACATTTTGGGAGGCTAAGGTGGGAGGATCACTTGAGCCCAGGAGTTTGAGACCAGCCTGGGTAACATAACAAGACCTCATCTCTACAAAAAATAAAAAAATTAGCCAGGTGTGGTGGCATGCACCTGTGGTCCCAGCTACTTGGGAGGCTGAGGTGAGAGGATCACTTGAGCCCAGGAGGCAGAGGCTACAGTGAGCTAGTGAGCTCTGTTAATGCCACTGCACTCTAGCCTGGGTGACAGCAGGACCCTGTCTCAAAAAAAAAAAAAAAAAAAAAAAAAAGGCATGCTTTTGTGATTTAGAGAAGTTTAAAACTTCTCTAAATCACCTTTAGAATAAAACAAAATAAAAAATTCACCTTTAGAATTACCTGAAATAAACACAGATTTTATTTTATTTTATTTTATTTTGATTCAGATTTAGAAAGGAAAGAGTGTTTCATTCTTGGCATAAACTGAGACAAGTAAGGATGCTGAACAGTACTATGGATGTCATGAAATTAGAATGCCCAAGCTGGAAACCAGATTAGATACCAATTTAAGCCATCTAAAAAAGCAAGTTATTTATATGAACAAGTAAACAGTCGGAATTTGTTATTTGTTTTGTTTTGTTTTCTGACATGGGGTCTTGCTCTGTTGTACAAGCTAGAGTGCAGTAGCATGATCATAGCTCATTACAGCCTTGAATTCCTGGGCACAAGCAGTCCTCGCACCTTAACTTCCCGAGTAGTTAGGACTCCATCATGCCCAGCTAATTGGCCTTTTGATTTTTTTTTTTTTCTTTTTTTTGAGATGAAGTCTCACTCTGTCTCCCAGGCTGGAGTGCAGTGGCACAATCTCAGCTCACTGCAACCTTTGCCTCCTGGGTTCAAGCAATTCACTTGCCTCAGCTACCCGAGAAGCTGGGATTACAGGCATGTGCCACCACACCTGGCTAATTTTTGTATTTTTAGTAGAGATGAGGTTTCACCATGTTGGCCAGGCTGGTCATGAACTGGGCTCAAGTGATCTGCCTGCCTCTGCCTCCCAAACTGCTGGGATTATAGGCATGAGCCACCACACCTGGTGCTGGTTTTGTTTTTAGTTTGTTTTGACATCTCAAGTAAGATCCAACTTAATAAGTCTGGGTATAGCAAATTATAAAATCACAGTACATTTTGTGGGGGGCCTGTTTTTTTCTGGAGAATTTTTTTCACAAAAATTAGTATTTTCTGTAACATGATAAATCTTAAAGAAATTATGCTGAGTGAAAGAAGCCAGACCCCATCCTTCAAAAGAAAACATGCTCTATGATTCCATGTACATAAAATTTTAGAAAATCCAAACTAATCTGTAATGACAGAAAAGCAATGAGTGGTTGCCTGGTGATGGAGTATGCAGGGTAGGAAGGGTTGGGAAGGAGGGATTACCAAGGGGTACGACGAAACTTCTGGAAGTGATAGACATGTTCATTATCTTGATTATGGTGATGTTTTATGAGTATATACATATTTCAAAGCTTATCAGATTTTATATATATATATTTTTTTTGTTTGTTTTGTTTTTTGTTGTTTTTTTCCGAGACGGAGTCTCACTCTGTCGCCAGGCTGGAGTGCAGTGGCATGATATTGGCTCACTGCAACCTCCGACTCCCTGGTTTAAGTGAATCTCCTGCCTCAGCCTCCTGAGTAGCTGGGATTACAGGCAGGCGCATACCACCACACCCAGCTAATTTTTGTGTTTTTAGTAGAGACAGGGTTTCACCATGTTGGCCAGGATAGTCTCGATCTCCTGACCTTGTGATCCATCTGCCTTGGCCTCTCAAAGTCCTGGGATTACAGGCGTAAGCCACTGCGCTGAGCCTCAGGCTTTATATTTTATGTATGTGCAGTTTATTGTGTGTCAGCTGTATCTCAATAAAGCTTAGAACAAAATTAATGACATCAGATAGGTTATATTTACAGTAGAAATTATCTGACAATATTCTACATAAACAACTGATAACTTGCTAGCCATTCTATTTCATTTGCCATTCATAATATGTTCTAAACAATTATCTTGCATGCTAGTTTTATTTCACATCTGTACCTTTTTGCTTTTACATTTGGACTTGTTTTTTATATTTTTATTGTAATAATAAACTATGAAGCATAAGTCCATGTATCAAATAAGCAGGCCTATAGAACATTACCTTCAGTTTAATGAGAGAAATTTATATATGCTTCATTTTAATTGTGGAAATGAGAAAGATTTCTAAATATTTTATGTATATATTTTCTTAAGCAAGAATTTGTAGTAATATTGAATTTACGTTTTTTCTGTCTTAATGCTAGTAAAACCAATTATATAAAAAATTAACAAAAGTCTTCTAGAAGTATAAATTATATTATTAACATTTTACAGGTGGAAAGTTATTACAGCATAGAGCCATGAAGGGTAGAAGAGATCAGGACTAGACATCTTAATAGTAGTATTGGAAATTAAGTCCTATCTTGTAATGCCAATTATATTCTATAGTACTGTCTTTTGTAACATAGTCGTAGTCTGCTTTTCAAAGCTGGAGGGTCATGGTAATTTTGGTGAGGGAAACTGTATTTGTGACCTCCAAGTTCTATCTATGAGTGCTTTGACTATAGACAGACCTCTACTTAAAAACAGTTTATTGGACTCACTTATGCCAACTTGTATCTGTGACATATAAGAAGGTATATATTATTTTAAAAATTGCAAGTTGAAATCCAGTTACTTAATTTTTTTTTTTTTTTTTTTTTAGTTACTTAACATTATCACCATTATATCAAAGCTATTCCATGTTTCAGTGCCTTGTCGACTGTAAACTTGGTTTAGACCATGTGCAGTCACTCATGCCTGTAGTTCGAGCACTTTGGGAGACCCAAGTAGGAGGATGATTTGAAGCCAGGAGTTTGAGACTAGCCTGGGCAACACAGCAAAACCTCATCTCTACAAAAATTTTTAAAAATTAGCCAACTGTGGTGGAGCACACCTGTAGTCCCAGCTATACAGGAGGCTGAGGTGGGAGGATCACTTGAGCCCAGGAGTTTGAGGCTGCATTGAGCTATAATTGTGCCACTGCATTCCAGCCAAGGGACAGAGCAAGACCCAGTTTCTTAAAAAAAATACACACACAAAACAAACAAAAAAATTAGATGGGTGTGGTAGTACACCCCTGTAGTCCTGTCTACTCAAACAGAGGAAACCCTGTCTCAAAACCAAAAGAAAACTAAAACCAACTCAGTTTAAATTGTGTTACCTCGAGTTGTCTTTATGGCTGATGTGGTGACAGATGCTTTCTGTACCCTCTATTTATTTAATACAGTAAAATGATTCCTCACTTTTCTAAACAACTAGAGCTCTTTGTACCAAAACTTTTCAAAAACTTTTTTTTCAGAGAAATCATTAATTTTGTTTTTAAAACTTCATATATGTTACTTCTTAAAGTGAGGATATTGAGTAAGCTTTTTTGCTTATGCAAAGACACGTTATGAACATTCACTATTATACTATAAACAATACAATTCTGCATTTGATTTTTAGTTTTTCAGCCTGTTTAGATTGTCATTGTGCCAGGTCATCACTCACCTTCCTTTCTGAGAAGACATATAACCAAGTTTGTTAAGAAGTATTTGCTAACAGTGGCAAATAGGAGCTGATGAACAGTCTAAATACCTTTCCTCTGGGTCAAGTGCACGGTTTTAATGCTGAGGCTGTGTGGCACCTATTTTAGGTACTCTGGGCCATGAAGCTTTATTAAGATGAAGTTGCCAGGATGCTCTACCACCAGATAAGTGGAGAGTTACTATACCTAATTGAGAGGTACCATGGGGCAGTGAAAGGAGGAGAAAGAGGGACGTGAGCTTTAGGGGAATACTTTATAAAACTAACATTATTCTGCCATTATATTGCATTTACCCCTTAACATCAACATATATTGTTGATTGGTTTCTCTGTGCTAATACTGTATATACATCTCATTTAACAAATGTAATATCTGCTTTTGACACATGGACCATTGAGACTCAGAGGTTAAATTACCTGCCTATGATTACATAGCTACTAAGTGGTGGAGCTAGGATTTGACCTCAGCTCTGTTTAATGTGGAAGCCCATGCTCCTAACCACTTTGTTACACTGATAATTTAGTTCAGAGAGGATGGATATCTGCTTCATTTTGCATCTAAACCAATGGGACTTACTTTCTAATACTGTACATATGCATATTTACAAAATTCTGCTGCAGCAACACAGTTTAGTTTATAAATACATAGATTTTATAATATTGAAATGTTTACCAGGATTAGTATAAAATGTTTTAAAGAAAAGCTCTTTGACATAAAACCATTCCAAGAATGTAGTATATCATCTAACTAAATTACATTCAGTAACATAAATTGCATGGTTCAATGCTAGGCATAGTGGGTGCTCTTGGTAGCTATAACTGTTCATTTTGTACAGCCTATTGTAGATTAAATTGATTGAATTCACTGTTTTAATAATTTGAAATGAAAAAGACAATGCAATGAAATGTCCAGTTTGGATGTCCTTAATTTTCAATTTATAAACATTTGGTTGAAATATAAATTGAATGAAGAAAGGTCTTCCAAACACACTTGAATACTTTAGTATTTCAAAGCATTTTCCTTAAAAGAATTTCTCCTAGCTGAGTGAATTAATTGGATCACTTAATGTTGTTCTTAGAAATACCTAAGAATATTGCAGTTTCACAGTTTTATCAATTCATATTATTCTTTTATTTAGTTAACCTGAAATAATGTGGTTTTATTATAAATTTGCTTTCTACGAGGAATTACCTTAACACTAAATTGACAGGCTTCATAAGAAAAAGTGCTTACTTACCAGAGTTCGTTTGCTGTTTCTTAAAATTAGTTAAAGCTTTAACTGTACTCTAATTCCCTAACCGAAGATCAATCATCAAAGGCTAAAATCTCACATATTAGATTGTAATGCTAGAAACATGAAAGTCATATCAACTGGGGAGACTTGTGAAATTCAAGTTTGGTCAACTTCATCCCCCTTAGAGTCCGTTTCTACATTGGTAACTTTAAGAAATCTGTCCTGCATACTCATAACCTTTTTGTAATCAGAGGAAAAATATGTGTAAAAACACTGAAGGAGGACAAGGCAGGAGGATCACTTGAAGCCAGAAGTTCAAGACAAGCCTGGGCAATGAAGTGAGACACTGTCTGTATTTTAAAAAAAATAATAAAAAAGCAAAAAATAAAACACTTTGAAAATTATTTAAAGTGCTGTGTAGTAAGGTGGTATTTTATTACTTGGTTAAGAGACAGCGTTCTTCCAACAACTACATGACTATTAGAAGTAATACATGAGTGACTTCTCACAAGTAAGTTTGTCACTCATATTTACACCCAACTTACTCTAAAAGGGTAGTACTTTATAGTTAATGTATCACAAAATGTTTTCCAGAAAGGTGAGTAGCAACAAATTACTTGGTCTTTTGGAAATAATGTAATAATTTTTGTATATGATATATTTGGATATTTATACCTTGTCTTCAGCAAATATGCATTATCCAAGTTAGCATTGGAGTTCCTACCATATTGGGGTTCCTACCATTGAATCCCCTGATTTTCCTTTGGATCTTGGTTCCTCATGCTAATCTTTCTTACTCATTTCTCCAATGACTTTAACAGATGTAGGGAATATACAGGGATTCTGAAAATTCAACAAAATTATGCCTTGAACTATAGGAGTTGTATTCTAGCTACTTTGACCAGAAAGAAAATTTACTAGGTCCATGAACTAATGGAAACAGCACAGACTGAGTCAGCCCCAGGACTGAATTCAGCAATTAGATTTATTAGGTGTCTGACCTTGAGCCAATCCGTTCAGTCAAACCTCACTTTTTAAAATGTCTGTAAAATGGGGTTAATAACACCTATCTTAAACAGTCGGAATGAAAAGTAAATTAAGATACTGCATATGCAGCACAGTATTTGACACATAATAGGTGCTCAATACAAGTTTTGGGGTTTTTTCTCTTCCCTTCCTCACCTTTAGGAGAATTTCTTTGTAGCTCCACTGGGCCAATTCATAGACTAGTAAAGAGGAATGAATAGACTGTCTCATTACAGTTGTAGCAGTAGAAGATTTTTATTTACCTAGAAATGAATGTCAAAACTGTCAAAGCAAATTCAGTTGTCTGTTCATTTTCAGAAGTTCTGTCAGTCTTTAATCTACCAATTCAGACTGATTCTGCTATACATATACATCACTGATTTCCTAACAGCAGAATTTGACAATTAAATGTTCTCAATAACATTTTTCTTTTGCGTGCAGAAATATATGCTAGTAGCCTGAGATGCTTTTTCTAATTACAAGAACCCAGAACTAGAGAATAAAACAACCAAATTAGCATTAGCCATAGCAGTTCTTTTTTCTTTTTCTTTTTTCTTTTTCTTTTTCTTTTTGAGGCAGCCTTGCTCTGTCACCCAGGCTGGAGTGCAGTTGTGCGATCATGACTCATTGCAGCCTTTACCTCTTGGGCCCAAGTGATCCTCCCACTTCAGCCTCCTGAGTAGCTGACACTACAGGCACACCCCACCACACCTGGCTAATTTTTAAATTTTTTGTAGAGAGAGGGTCTCCCTGTGTTGCCCTGGCTGATCTTTAACTCCTGGCCTCAAGCAGTTCTCCCACCTTTACCTCCCAAAGTGTTCGGGTTACAGGTGTGAGCACCCATGCCCAGCCACCACGCATTTCTTAAACTATTCAAAGCAGAGCAAACTTTTAAATACTATGTCATCTCAGGAAAGTGTTTAAGATTGTCAAAGATTTTATGATTCTTGTCTGGTGTGGATTTTTTTTAAAATTGGGTCTCACTTTTTCACCCAACCTAGAGTGTAGAGGTGCCAACATGGCTCATTGCAGGCTCGACTTCCTGGGCTTAAGTGATTCTCCTTCCTCAGCTTCCTGTGTAGCTGGGACCACACATGTGTGCTATCGTACCCAGCTAATTTTTAAAATTCACTTGTAGAGACAGGGAGTCTCACTTTATTGCCCAGGCTGGTCTTAAACTCCTAGGCTCAAGTAAGTGATCCACCCACCTTGGCCTGCTAGAGTATTGGGATTACAGGCATGAGCCATGTGCCAAGCCCATTCTTTCATGTAATTTATCTTACATTTGATCCTTATTCCACACTGCTTATAAATATAAATGAGAATTTTATTAGAAAAATGTTCAAAATACAGTTTTTTTTTGTTTTTTGTTTTTGTTTTTTTTTTTTGAGACAGGGTCTCACTGTCATCCAGGCTGGAGTGCAGTGATGCAAGCTCATTGCACCCTTGACCTCCTGGGCTCAAGCAATCCTTCCATCTTGGTCTCCCAAGTAGCTGGGACCACAGGCGTGTGCCACCAAGCTTAGCTAATTTTTAAATTTTTTGTACAGATGGGGTCTCCTTATAGTTGCCACAGCTAGTCTTGAATGCCTGGGCTCAGGTGATCCGCCTGCCTTGACCTCCCAAATTGCTGGGATTGCAGGCATGAGCCACTGCACCTAGCCACAACACATTTTAAAATTTCTTGAGGAAAACTCTCTTTTTTTAACTTGTAGCTGCTATATTATTTCAACAGGAGTGACATATCCACCAGATACTAATAATTAAAAAGTACCAGGTACCAGCACACATACGCCCCCACTCAACCCATACCATTAGGATAGTTGTGTTTTCCTGTTCTGAAGTAGTTCAACTTTTATACATTTAGACGATAACTTGAATTTATTTAGATATTATAGGCCACTAAGATTTAAAAAAAAAAAATTCAACTGAAGTTAAGTTTTACCTTGTTACCAGATTCAGAAGAAGATGTTGTTGAAACTCCTGCAGTGTCCCATGATGAACATACACACCAAGAGATAAAGGGCCGAAAAACACTGGCAACTCCTGCAGTTCGCCGTCTGGCAATGGAAAACAATGTAAGTTCTCTTAATATTTAAGTCTGAGATTGTATAGAAAGTGTACATTTGTATCTCTGAAAAATTAGCCAACTATCCCATGATGAAATGGCTCAGTGAAATTAAGGAAACATGAAAATATTTGCTACTGAAAAATGATAGTTGCATAAAAATACATGGGAGAAAAGAGAAGTTGTAAACTTATTACTTACTGTCAGTTGAGCAGTGTGATTTTATTATTCTTTCTTGGAGTCTAATAACAGTAAGAGCTACCATTTATTGAGCACTTGTAAATACCAGGTCTTAGGTCAGGTATTCTAGAGGCACAGCACGAGATAGGAATTTGAAGGAGGGAAAACCTGTAAAGGGAATGAAGGAGGCAGGATAAGAAAGGGAAGAGAAGGGAAACTGGCCAGACATGGTTATGGTATCAATCATCTGGCCTGTCCCAAAGCTTGCCATGGTCCTAAGGAAAAAAAGAAAGACTCCGGCCTGATCTGAGGGTGAAGGGGAGAACCACAGAATTACTGCTTTGAGGCAAGGAGGTCCGCCTTTTGTATTTCCTCTGCCAGTCATTGACTGAATGGAAGGTGGAATGCCAGGCAGGGTGGCTCCCTGGCACTGGGATAGGTATTTACATATTCTCATTTAACCCCGTAAGATAAGGAGCTGTTTTAAGACTTGGAGGGTTTAAGTAACTAGTCTAAGGTCACACAGCTAACACAGCAACAGAGCTAGGATTCGAAAGTGAGTCTATATCACTCCAAAACCTGTGCTCTTAGACATTACATACAGTCTCAACAATCATTGCCTCCATTATTTGAGCACATATGTGCCAGACACTATAGACACATTATCTGTAATCCTCACAAGGACCCTGCAGGAAGGTTGATTAACTTATCTAAAACCAAGTAAACTGAACTAGGAATTTGAACACAAATCTTTCTGGTTCTGAAGCCTGAATACTTTCTACTGTGCCCCACCATGAGACTTTTTTTTTTTGTCTCTTTTTGAGAAAAGTAAGGTTGCTATGGGAAAAAAATAAAAGTTTATATTTTGTGAAATATGTAATAGAGTCATTAAAATGTTCATATTCTTTCAGCCAGTTATCCTGCCACAGGGGAACAATTCCCAGAAAATAATCTAGGATACATTCTTCCTTGTATTTTATATAGCCAAAAATTAGAAGATGCATACGTGTTCAAAGTCAAATTATGTTATGTATCCTTGATGAAATTTTATGTAACCCTTAAATGTGTTTAAGTATGAAGACCATTTGGCATAGCAGAAAATAGATATAGTAACATGTAACACTAGGTTATTAAGGGCATCCGATGAAATAATGATTTAACATATTGCTTTGAAATCTATAAAGCATTTTAATAATTTTTTTCTTAATAATATAGAAAGGGGCCGGGCGCGGTGGCTCAAGCCTGTAATCCCAGCACTTTGGGAGGCCGAGACGGGCGGATCACGAGGTCAGGAGATCAAGACCATCCTGGCTAACACGGTGAAACCCCGTCTCCACTAAAAAATACAAAAAACTAGCCGGACGAGGTGGCAGGCGCCTGTAGTCCCAGCTACACAGGAGGCTGAGGCAGGAGAATGGCGTAAACCCGGGAGGTGGAGCTTGCAGTGAGCTGAGATTGTGCCACTGCACTCCAGCCCGGGCGACAGAGTGAGACTCCATCTCAAAAAAAAATAATAATAATAATAATAATATAGAAAGGAATATATAGAAGAAATGTATGATTTCGCTTTCCTAAAACACTCCCTCAAGATGTGGATAGGATACTTGGGTAGAATGCTTGTGTGATTACTAAAAATTAAATATTGGATTTAGTTGTCAGAAATCATCTTTTTTTCTTTCAGTTTGCATATTTATGAATTGAGGTTGTTTAAAATTAAGAACCAGTGGCATTTACAGTTGTTTGTAACTGCCTAAAAATTATTTGTTTAAATTTTCATAGTCCATTTGTTACACACTTAGTGTTTGCCTTAGTAAAGTCCTTTATTATTTTAGACATCCTTAGAGATGCACTAATACAAATGAAATGGGGCCTATTCCTAAGAAATTAATACATACTATATGTGAGGAGATCATTCCAAGCTCTTATGTTTGTTTGTATTTAAATAGAATTAAATGTTTTGTATTGATCTTTCCAAAGCAACTACTAGAAAAATAACATTTGAGAGAGCTTTTGTATTATGATCATCTAAGCTGTTACATTTTTAACTGATAGCCAACGTCAGAAACATTGGTCTAAATTTGGTAGAGCATTTAGTTTCTCTTAAATTCTCAGCTCTCCCTCTTCTTATGTAGTCCCCAAGAATAGAAAAGGTCGAGTAAGAATTATGCAAGAGATTTTAAAATACTTGAGTATAAAAATGTAAGTTTTCAGCTGGGCAAAGTGGCTCACGCCTGTAATTCCAGCACATTTGGGAGGCTGAGTTGAGAGGATGGCTTGAGGCTAGGAGTTCAAGACCAGCCAGGGCGACAGAGTGAGACCCTGTCTCTACAAAATTTTGTTTTAAAAAGTAAGTTTTCATAAATAGCTCTAGATTATATATAATATAGATACCCATTGGTTATCACATGCACATGTGAACCGTGTATACAAAGTAATAAATGATTACTTAAGTAGAAAATGAAAAGGTTATTTCTTTTTACTAATTTATTGGACAGATATATTTTACCGTCAACTGATCAAATTCCATTTTGAAACTTTAATGATATTTTTAAGTAGTTGTATTTTTGGCATTAAAATATATCATTTTTTAGATTAAGCTGAGTGAAGTTGTTGGCTCAGGAAAAGATGGCAGAATACTTAAAGAAGATATCCTCAACTATTTGGAAAAGCAGACAGGAGCTATATTACCTCCTTCACCAAAAGCTGAAATTATGCCACCTCCACCAAAGCCAAAAGACATGACTATTCCTATACCAGTATCAAAACCTCCAGTATTCACAGGCAAAGACAAAACAGAACCCATAAAAGGTAATGATAATAATAACAATAATATAAGGCAATAGTTCATTTATTTTGGGGGAAGCTACCTCAGTAAACTATACGTTACTAATATGGTGTTTTTAAGTCTTACTGAAGGGAAAGTTCAACCTCAGTCAGCATATAATTTATTCTTTTATTTTTTTTGTTTTTGATACGGATTTTTGCTCTTGTTGCCCAGACTGGAGTGCAGTGGCACGATCTCAGCTCACTGCAGCCTCCGCCTCTCAGGTTCAAGCGATTCTCCTGCCTCAGCCTCCTGAGTATCTGGGATTACAGGTGCATGCCACCATGCTCAGCTAATTTTTTGTATTTTTAGTAGAAACAGGGTTTCATCATGTTGGCCGGGCTGGTCTCGAACTCCTGACCTCGGACTCCCAAAGTGCAGAGATTACAGGCATGAGCCACTCACCGTGCCTGGCCATAATTTTTAAATGATGAAATAACAGCTTTTCCGGGAAACACTTCCAATTTATGTATACCATTAACTTCTGAAGAGGAATACATTAGCAGGTTTCTTGAAGTATAAACTTGTATACTGATAATTGCTCTGTTTGAAGACACACAGGATATTTTAAACATTCACTGTTTGTAGTTAGCTTTCAAAATAACTAGTTCTGATTTGTTATTTATAAACTCTTGGAATGATTAACTTCCAGAAGAGTGGCTTTGCAGGAAAGCTGTTAGGGAAATACATGGCTTGCATTCTTTTGAATTTTTTATATAACACAGCATTTAATGCAGTTACCTGCTATGTTATTGCATTTGCTACTGAGTGTCATGATGCAGTCAATGTTCCAGCTTTGAAATTAGTGACTTTCAATGTAAGGTAACGTAATGAAGAGAGTAGTAAGAAGAAGGGTTTAACTGAGAGAGTAAAGGACATTAGAGAACCTTCCATTTTAGTTTCTTTAAAAAAAAAAAAGGATGAAGAGATTTAAGAATTTAAATAAATGAATAACAATTGAATGCTTTTCAGGCTTTCAGAAAGCAATGGTCAAGACTATGTCTGCAGCCCTGAAGATACCTCATTTTGGTTATTGTGATGAGGTTGACCTTACTGAACTGGTTAAGCTCCGAGAAGAATTAAAACCCATTGCTTTTGCTCGTGGAATTAAACTCTCCTTTATGCCTTTCTTCTTAAAGGTGAGATTTCATTCATTTCAAACAAAGCTTGAGTAGGACATTTATTTGTTTGTTTGTTTTTTTGAGACAGAGTTTTGCTCTTGTCAACCAGGCTGGAGTGCAATGGCGCGAACTTGGCTCACTGCAACCTCTGCCTCCCGGGTTCAAATAATTCTCTTGCCTCAGCCTCCCAAGTAGCTGGGAATACAGGCACCTGCCACCATGCCTGGCTAATTTTGTATTTTTAGTAGAGACATGGTTTCACCATGTAGGTCAGTCTGGTCTCGAACTCCTGACCTCAGGTGATCCACACCCACCTCGGACTCCCAAAGTGCTGGAATTCCAGGCATGAGCCACCGCATCTGGCCCCCCAAGTAGGACATTTAAATTTTGCTTTGCCAACATGCAATGTGTTGACTGTGGCCTTGAATAAAAATATTACTTTTCACAACATCAAATAGAAAATGTGCCATTTCTTTGTTCAATAGGAAATTATAAAATTGAAATGTCTATATCATATGTTTAGCCACTTATCTTTGAGCTAGGTAGAGACAATTCTGCCAGTTAAGTAAAGCCTTTAATCCTAAAAGGATCACTCCAGCCAAGTCCTGGTTTGAACTAAAATGAGACTTGATATTAATTTTGCAATATCACTGATATATATTTAATATTTATTTTCATTTATTCAACAAACTTATATTGAGGCTCCTGGGAATCATTTCTAGTGCTAAGCCTTGGGACCAGTATAAAATGGAGTAAGATCATCAGCTGACCTTGAGCAGCTTACAGTCTAGCTCACATTAGTGACTGTGCAGCAGCTACCATGTGCCCGGCTCCATACTAAGCATGCTGTATACATTATCTCTTAATTCTCAAGTAACCCTGACATGTAAATATTACTGTCCCCACTTTCCATTTAAGGAAATTGGGGCTCAGAGAGGTTGAGAAACTTGTTAAGGACTTATAGCTAACAGGTGGAGAAGCTCTTTCAGATTCTGGTCTGTTCTACTCTGAAGGACATCCTGATGTCTCTAATGCGAGCATGTTCAGTCCTTTCTCTACACTGCACCAAGACTGGTCTTCTGTAAATCAAATTATTGTAATATTCTCTGATTCTTTTCAGTGGTTCCCTTTCATTGCCTTTAGGATAATTTCCATACTCCTTAGTGTGGCATACAAATGTGTTTTAAGTCTCTGCTGCCTGCCTCTCCGTTCTTATCTCACTCCCTCATATGAAGCTACCCATAATTGCTAGAATACACAATTCCACTCGAAGTGCCCCTTCTTCTCCATCAAACACCTGCAAATAAATCCCAAATTGTGGTCAGGTACAGACTCCTTCTGTGGCTGTCACTATTTGAATTAAATACTCTTATTTCCCACTGTTACTTATCTCAGTGCATTGTGAGTGCTTACTCAGTTTTCTCTTCACTTACTCACTTACTGGGCACTGAGCCTCATGAGACAGAATCTGTTCTCCTTTATCTCCCTTTTTTTTTTTTTTTTTTTTCTAAGAAAGGGTTCTCTCAAGGCAGGCAGATTGCTTGAGCTCAGGAGTTCAAGAACAGCTTGGGCAGAATGGTGAAACCCCATCTCTACAAAACATACAAAAGTTACCTGGGCATGGTGGCACACACATGTAGTCCCAGCTACTCAGGAGGCTGAGGCAGGAGGATCACTCAAACCAAGGAGGTTGAGGCTACAGTGAGCTGAGATCATGCCACTGCACTCCAGCCTGGGTGACAAAAAGACCCTGTCTCAAAAACAAACAAGAAAAAAACTTCCAAGTCATAAAAATTAAGGAACTCGTAGCAATTCTTTTCGTTGTATTTTTCTTCAGTTGATCTATTCTCTTAACCTGTCCTAATTAAACTAATGACTATGAAGTGTCTCTATATGTTTAAACTTTTTTCTTAACTCTCTAGTTCAAGAATTTGATTTTTTTCCATCAAGACCCCTGATGCACTGAGAAAAATAACACAATGCATGTAAAGAACTTTAACAGGGACCAGAAAAGGGCAGTGGGGAAGGGAATTCTTTTTAAGAATGATCTTAAGCATTTTTATTTTGCTATCTTTTAAATTTAATACAATGCATGACCACCACATGTAAGATATGAAACTTGATTATTAGATCCCGAATGGGCAGGGGAACAGATATCAAGAACATTTGGATACAGTTAGGGAAATCTGAATATGGACAGGAGAGAAATGGTAGTAAATGACAAAAGGAAAAAGAAAGGGAGAAGGCGGCAGAGAGGGAAAATGTAAATGCTATTCAGTGAGACTTGAGCTGTAAAGTAAATGTTCAGGCCATCTCTGCCCTTCAGCTGGCCAAGGACACCAAGTAGCAAATTGGCATCTAATGGTCAGTGCGCTTTGAAATCCTTATTATGTGTTCTTTCCACACAGGGAAATAGCTTACCTGCTTTTTTGTGTTTTGATTCCTAGTTTTGAACCACAGGTTTACTTCTCATGGAAATCTTAAGATTCAACATGTCAGTGAGGAAATCACCTAGAATTTAGGCATTTTCTTTGGAACTTTGGCTGGTCTGCATCATTATTTTGAAAATCTCCTTGATGTTTACAAGCTACCTATCTTTCATTCTTTAATGATTAGGGTGACCTAGTTCTACATTGCTTGAAGGTAACATTGGCAATAATGCGACTAGGTACATGTAGACTTGAAATTAAACTCAGCATAAATAAGAGTTCTCTCTCTCCCTCCTTTTATTCCTCTTATTGTTTCAAATTCCCTATCCTTTCTGAGTTAAAAGTGCTAAAATTGCATTCTTTTTCTGTTAAACAGGCTGTTTCCTTGGGATTACTACAGTTTCCTATCCTTAATGCTTCTGTGGATGAAAACTGCCAGAATATAACATATAAGGTTGGCTATGCAGAAAATGTTCTTATTATTAATAGAAGATGGGGCAAATGTGCTTGTAGCTTAGAGAGACTTCTATTGTACTTTAAATAGTGATCTTTTTTAGACTAGAATTAAAGGTATGGGGTAAAACATTAAACTTAAGTCTAATTCTTTGTTGTTGTTTTTGTGTTTAATAATACTGTGTAGATATGAAGATTCTTAAAACCATTTTTAAGCTTTTTTTTTGTTTTCTGCTTAAAATAATGGAAATATAGCTGTATGGCAGATTATGTTACCCGCTCTACTTACCCTCTCAAAAAGAAGCAAGTCTTTCAAAATTGAATTCCTGGAATTTTAATATTTTTTATCATTATTATTATTATTATTATTATTGGCAGAGTCTCACTCTGTCACCAGTTTGGAGTGCAGTGTTATGATCGTGGCTCACTGTAACCTCGACCTCTCAGACCCCAGCAATCCTTCTGCCCCAGCCTCCTGTGTAGCTGGGACTATAGGCATGCGCCACTATGCCCAACTAATTTTTAAATTTTTTGTAGAGACGTGGTCTCATTATGTTGCCCAGGCTGGTGTTGAACTTCTGGTCTCAAGCAATCCTCCTGCCTCAGCCTCCCAAAGTGCTGGGATTACAGGCATGAACCACTACACCTGGCAAATTCCTTGAATTTTGAGATTAAGAATAATTTAAGTGAGAAAAGTAATAAAAGTTTGAATTCAATTTGAGTAAACTCTTCTGTGAGGAGTGAAAGTTTCTTAAGACCGAGAACTCTTTTGGAGATGCTTTTCCTTAAGTTTACTTATCATTAGACGTGTACAGCCAGAGGCTGGGCACAGTGGCTCACGCCTGTAATCCCAGTACTTTGGGAGGCCAAGGCGGGTGGATTACGTGAGGTCAGGAGTTTGAGACCAGCCTGGACAACATGGTGAAACCCTGTCTCTACTAAAAATACAAAAATTAGCCAGGTGTGGTGGCCAGCGCCTATAGTCCCAACTACTCAGGAGGCTGAGGTGGGAGAATTGTTTGAATCCAGGAGGCAGAGGTTACAGTGAGCCAAGATTGTGCCACTGCACTCCAGCGAGGGCGACAAGAGCAAAACTCTATTTCAAAAAGAGAATTAAAAAAAAAAAAAAAGAAAAGAAATGTACAACTAGAAAGTAAGCTTAGATATTCTGGGAGGTCAGCTCCCATATGGTTAATACAGCCATCTGTATTAATTTTAATTTTAATTTTAATATCTCTTGATTAAGTATATACTTATCACAAAAATTTCGGTCAAGAAAATCATGATGTTGGCTGGGTGTGGTGGCTCCTGCCTATAATCCCAGCACTTTGGGGGACAGAGGTAGGAGGATGGCTTGAGCCCAGGAATTTGAGACCAGCATGGGCAACAAAGTGAGGAGGCCCCCATCTCTACAGAAAAAAAAAATTAGCCAGGCATGGTAGTGCATACTTATAGTTTTAGCTACTTGGGAGGCTGAGGCAGGAGAATCATATGATACCTAGGAGATGGAGGTTGCAGTGAGTTCTGATCTTGCCACTGCACTCCAGCCTAGGTGAGAAAGTGAAACCCTGCCTTTGTCAAAAAAAAAAAAAAGAAAGAAAAGAAAAAAGAAAACAAAGATGTTTACCCTCAATTCCATGACCCTAAGATAACTCACTGTTTATGTTGAGATATACATCTTTCTAGGATTTCATTTTCACATACTTTTTACAAGATATAGAATTGTTAATATTTTCTTTAACTTGCTTTTTTTCTGTTTCTTTTTCTTTTTCTTTGTTTTTGAGACAGGGTCTCACTCTGTTGCCTGTCTAAAGTATTCCCATAGAGAATATCTATGCTGTGGTGCAATCATCACCTCACGGCAGCCTCCACCTCCCACCTCAGCCTTCCGAGTAGCTGGGACTACAGGCACCTGCCACCATGCCCAGCTAATTTTTGTTTTTTTTTTTTTGTAGAAATGGGGTCTTGCCATGTTGCCCAGGCTGGTCTCTGACTCCTGGGCTCAAGTGATTCACCCACCTCAGCCTCCCAAAGTGCTGGGTTACAGGCATGAGCCACTGTGCCCAGCCTCTTCTTTTTCGTTTACTATATTGTAAACATCATTATGTGTCAACACATATAGCTTTGTTATTTATTTAGCCAGTGACCTGTTTATAAACATTATGATTATTCGCAGTTTCTCAAACTAATAAACAGTGTGTACTCAACATCCCTGTGTATCCCTACATACTTCTGCATTTAGTTCCTTAACACAAATTTTTATAAATGTTGGTACATATTGTCATATGTTCTCCAAAAAGTCTATACAGGTTAAGTATCTGTTACCTGAAATGCTTGGGACCAGAAGTGTTTTGGATTTAAGACTTTTTTTGGATTATGGGATATTTGCATATACAAAGGAGACATCTTGAGGATAGGACCCAAGTCCAAACATGAAATTCACTTATGTTTCATTTACCCCTCATACACATAGCCTAAGGGTAATTTTATACAATATTTTTAACATTTTTATACATGAAACAATTTTTTTTTCTTTTTTTGAGACGGAGTCTTTCTCTGTAGCCCGGGCTGGAGTGCAGTGGCGTGATCTCGGCTCACTGCAAGCTCCGCCTCCTGGGTTCACACCATTCTCCTGCCTCAGCCTCTTGGGTAGCTGGGACTACAGGCGCCCGCCACCACACCCGGCTAATTTCTTTTTGTATTTTTAGTAGAGACAGGGTTTCACTGTGTTAGCCAGGCTGGTCTTGATCTCCTGACCTCGTGATCCACCTGCCTCAGCCTCCCAAAGCGCTGGGATTACAGGCGTGAGCCACTGTGCCCGGCCACACAGTTTTCTTTTTTTCTTTTTTTGACACAGGGTTTTGCTCTGTCACCCATGCATAATCATAGCTTATTGTAACCTAAAACTCTTGGGGTCAAATGATCCTCCCACTTCAGCCTCCCAAGTAGTTGAGACTACAGGCATGTGCCATAATACTCAGCTAATTAAAAAAAATTTTTTTTGTAGCGATGGAGTCTTGCTACGTTGCCCAGGCTGGTCTTGAACTCCTGGCCTCAAGCAATCCTTCTGCATCAGTCTCCCAAAGTGTTGGGATTATAGGCACGAGCCACTATGCCCTGCCAGAACAATGGCTGCATTTTTCTGTTTTGTTTTTTTTTTTTTTTTAATTGATGGGCTCTGATATGGTTAAATATTACAAAATGAGAACTGTTTCAACAACTATGCAGCATAATGTTTAAGGACAAAATATTGAATATACTTTTTATTATATATGTATTTTATCACATAGTAAGGAATGCTGAGATGCTTAATCCATCCAATAAATCGAAAATAAAAACTTTACATTTCTGTATTTGTCAGTATAGAGAATTCTGAAGATGGATCTTGACTCAGGGTGATAAATCAGTTTTCAAGGAAATTGGCTACATGACATGACATTTCAGCCCTCAAAAGTTTCAGATGTTGGAGCATTTCAGATTTCAGATATTTGAACTAGGGATGCTCAACCTGTACCAGTTACATTTGCACTGACAGTGTTGGGAAATAGCTTATTGCCTACATTCTTATCAACAAAAACATTATCTTTTTTTAGACAGAGTCTTACTCTGTCTCCCAGGCTAGAGTACAGTGGTACAATCTCGGCCCACTGCAACCTCCACCTCCCGGGTTTGAGCGATTCTCATGCCTCAGCCTCCTGAGTAGCTGGGTTCACAGGCCTGTACTACCTTGCTAATTTTTGTATTTTTAGTAGAGATGGGGTGTCACCCTGTTGGCCAGGCTGGTCTTGAACTCATTACCTCAGGTAATCCAGCCACCTTGGCCTCCCAGAGTGCTGGGATTACAGGCGTGAGCCACTGCACCTAGCCCAAAAAATCTTTTAAAAATTATTTTTAAATTATTTCGTTTAAATCACTACCAATTTGGTAAAAATGAGTTTTGGTAGTGGTTTCTAGATGACAGTGAAGGTTGATCCTTTCTTTGCTGTTAGCTTATTCATTAAAAGCCCTACTGTATAATTTTTTATTTTTTAGGCTTCTCATAACATTGGGATAGCAATGGATACTGAGCAGGGTTTGATTGTCCCTAATGTGAAAAATGTTCAGATCTGCTCTATATTTGACATCGCCACTGAACTGAACCGCCTCCAGAAATTGGGCTCTGTGGGTCAGCTCAGCACCACTGATCTTACAGGAGGAACATTTACTCTTTCCAACATTGGATCAGTGAGTAATAATGTTGAAATACATAAACCATTGCTTAAGATTTCTGATCATATGCTTAATTAAAAATAGAAAATGTCACTTGGCATTTGTTCCCTGAAAAATCCTAACTTGTAATACTCTCCTTTTTTTTTTTTTTTTTTTTTTTAAATAGATTGGTGGTACCTATACCAAACCAGTGATATTGCCACCTGAAGTAGCCATTGGGGCCCTTGGATCAATTAAGGTACATGTATTAGATAACTGAAAAATGGAGTTTAAGCAAATTCAGGGACTCAACACAATGAAGAGTAACCCCTAGGTTTAAGTTTCTGAGTTTACCTTAGAAAGTCCATTATTTCTTTTTTCTTTCTTTTTTTTTTTTTTTTTTACTTTGAGTTCTGGGATACATGTGCAGAATGTGCAGGTTTGTTACATAGGTATACACATGCCAAGGTGGTTTGCTGCACCCATCAACCCGTCATCTACATTAAGTATTTCTCCTAATGCTATCCCTTCCCTAGCCCCCCACCATGTGACAGGTCCCCAGTGTGTGATATTCTCCACCCTCTGTCCATGTGTTCTCATTGTTCAATTCCCACTTATGAGTGAGAACATGAAGTGTTTGGTTTTCTGTTCCCGTGTTAGTTTGCTGAGAATGATGGTTTCCAGCTTCATCCATGTCCCTGCAAAGGACATGAGCTCACTCTTTTTTGTGGCTGCATAGTATTCCATGGTGTATATGTGCCACATTTTCTTTATCCAGTCTAACATTGATGGGCATTTGGGTTGGTTCCAAGTCTTTGCTATTGTGAATAGTGCTGCGGTAAACATACGTGTTCATGTGTCTTTATAGTAGCATGATTTATAATCCTTTGGGTATATACTCAGTAATGGGATTGCTGGGTCAAATGGTATTTCTGGGTCAAATGGTATTTCTGGTTCTAGATCCTTCAGGAATTGCCACACTGTCTTCCACAATGGTTGAACTCATTTATACTCCCACCAACAATGTAAAAGCATTTCTGTTTATCCACCTTCTCTCCAGCATCTGTTATTTCCTGCCTTTTTAATGATCACCATTGTAACTGGCGTGGTATTTCATTGTAGTTTTGATTTGCATTTCTCTAATGGCCAGTGATGATGAGCTTTTTTTCACATGTTTGTTGGCTACATAAATGTCTTCTTTTGAAAAGTGCCTGTTCATATCCTTTGCCCACTTTAAGATGGGTTGTTTGTTTTTTTTCGTGTAAATTTGTTTAAGTTCCTTGTAGATTCTGGATATTAGCCGTTTGTCAGATGGATAGATTACAAAATTGTTCTCCCATTCTATAGGTTGCCTGTTCTCTCTGATGATAGTTTCTTTTGCTGTGCAGAAGCTCTTTAGTTTAATTAGATCTGATTTGTCAATTTTGGCTTTTGTTGCAATTGCTTTTGGTGTTTTAGTCATGAAGTCTTTGCCCATGCCTATGTCCTGAATAGGTTTTCCTCTAGGGTTTTTATGGTTTTAGGTCTTACATTTCAGTCTTTAATCCATCTTGAGTTAATTTTTGTATAAGGTGTAAGGAAGGGGTCCAGTTTCAGTTTTCTGCATATGGCTAGCCAGTTGTCCCAACACCATTTATTAAATAGGGAATCCTTTCCCCATTTCTTGTTTTCATCAGGTTTGTCAAAGATCAGACGGGTTGTAGATGTGTGGTGTTATTTCTGAGGCCTCTGTTCGGTTCCATTGGTTTATCTCTCTATTTTGGTACCAGTACCATGCTGTTTTGGTTACTGTAGCCTCGTAGTATAGTTTGAGGTCAGGTAGCATGATGCCTCCAGCTTCGTTCTTTTTGTTTAGGATTATCTTGGCTATGTGGACTCTTTTTTGGTTCCATGTGAAATTTAAAGTAGTTTTTTCTAATTCTGTGAAGAAAGTTAGTGGTTACTTGATGGAATAGCATTGAATCTATAAATGACTTTGGGCAGTTTGGCCATTTTCACAATATTGATTCTTCCTATCCATGAGCATGGAATGTTTTTCCATTTGTTTGTGTCCCCTTGTATTTCTTTGAGCAGTGGTTTGTAGTTCTCCTTGTAGAGGTTCCTCACATCCCTTGTAAGTTGTATTCCTAGGTATTTTATTCTCTTTGTAGCAATTGTGAATGGGAGTTTCCTCATGATTTGGCTCACTGTTTGTCTGTTATTGATGTATAGGAATGCTGTGATTTTTGCACATTGATTTTGTATCCTGAGACTTTGCTGAAGTTGCTTATCAGCTTAAGGAGATTTTGGACTGAACTGATGGGGTTTTCTAAATATACAATCATGTCATCTGCAGACAGAGTTAATTTGACTTCCTCTCTTCCTATAGAATACGCTTTATTTCTTTCTCTTGCCTGATTGCCCTGGCCAGAACTTCCAATACTATGTTGAATAGGAGTGATAAGAGAGAGGGCATCCTTGTCTTGTGCCAATTTTCAAAGGGAGTGCTTCCACCTTTTGCCCATTCAGTATGATATTGGCTGTGGGTTTATCATAAATAGCTCTTATTATTTTGAGATATGTTCCATCAATACTTAGTTTATTGAGTGTTTTTAGCATGAAGCGGTGTTGAATTTTATCAAAGGCCTTTTCTGCATCAATTGAGATAATCATGTGGTTTTTGTCATTGGTTCTGTTTATGTAATGGATTATGTTTATTGATTTGCATATGTTGAACCAGCCTTGCATCCCAGGGATGAAGCTTACTTGATTGTGATGGATAAGCTTTGTAATGTGCTGCTGGATTTGGTTTGCCAGTATTTTGTTGAGGATTTTTGCATCAGTGTTCATCAGGGATATTGGCCTGAAATTTTCTTTGTGTGTGTGTCTCTGCCAGCTTTTGGTATCAGGATGATGCTGGCCTCATAAAATGAGTGAGGGAGGATTCCCTCTTTTTCTATTGTTTGTAATAGTTTCAGAAGAAATGGTACCAGCTCCTCTTTGTACCTCTGGTAGAATTTGGCTGTTAATCTGTCTAGTCCTGGGCTTTTTTTGGTTGGTAGGCTGTTAATTACAACCTCAATTTCAGAACTTGTTATTGGTCTATTCAGGGAGTCAACTTTTTCCTGATTTAGTCTTGGGAGAGTGTATGCATCCAGCAATTTATCCATTTCTTCTAGATTTTCTAGTTTATGTGTGAAGAGATGTTTATAGTATTCTCTGATGGTAGTTTGTATTTCTGTGGGATCAGTGGTGATATCCTCTTTATCATTTTTTATTGTGTCTATTTGATTCTTCTCTCTTTTGTTCTTTATTAATCCAGCTAGCAGTCTATCTATTTTGTTAATCTTTTCAAAAAAAAAAAAAAAACAGCTCCTGGATTCATTGATTTTTTTTGAAGGGTTTTTTGTGTCTCTATCTCCTTCAGTTCTTCTCTGATCTTGGTTATTTCTTGTCTTCTGCTAGCTTTTGAATGTGTTTGCTCTTGCTTCTCTAATTCTTTTAAATTTGATTTTAGGGTGTTGATTTTAGATTTTTCCCGCTTTCTTCTGTGGACATTTAGTGCTATAAATTTCCCTCTACACATGCTTTAGCTGTGTCTCAGAGATTCTGGTACATTGTGTCTTTGTTCTCATTGGTTTCAAAGAACATCTTTATTTCTGCCTTCATTTCGTTATTTACCCAGCAGTCATTCAGGAGCAGGTTGTTTGGTTTCCATGTAGTTGTGTGGTTTTGAGTGAGTTTCTTATCCTGAGTTCTAATTTGATTGCACTGTGGTTTGAGAGACTGCTTGTTATTGTTTCCATTATTTTGCATTTGCTGAGGAGAGTTTTACTTCCAATTGTGTGTTCGATTTTAGAATAAGTGCGATGTGGTGCTGAGAAGAATATATATTCTGTTGATTTGGGGTGGAGAGTTCTGTAGATGTCTATTAGGTCCACTTGGTCCAGAGCTGAGTTCAAGTCCTGAAGGTCCATGTTAATTTTCTGTCTGGTTGATCTGTCTAATATTGACAGTGAGGTGTTAAAGTGTCCCACTATTATTGTGTGGGAGTCTCAGTCTCTTTGCAGGTCTCTAAGAACTTGCTTTATGAATCTGGATGCTCCTGTATTGGGTCCATATATATTTAGGATAGTTAGCTCTTCTTGTTGCATTGATCCCTTTAACATTATGTAATGCCCTTCTTTGTTATCTGTGTTGGTTTAAGGTCTGTTTTATCAGAGACTAGGATTGCGACCCCTGCTTTTTTTTTTTTTTTTTTTTTGCTTTCCATTTGCTTAGTAAATCTTCCTCCATCCCTTTATTTTGAGCCTATGTGTATCTTTGCACATGAGATGGATCTCCTGAATACAGAACGTCGATGGGTCTTGACTCTTTATCCAATTTGCCAGTCTGTGTCTTTTAATTGGGGCATTTAGGCCATTTACATTTGAAGTTAATATTGTTATGTGCAAATTTGATCCTGTCATTATGATGATAGCTGGTTATTTTGCCCGTTAGTTGATGCAGTTTCTTCATAGTGTCGATGGTCTTTACATTTTGGGTTGCTTTTGCAGTGGCAGGTACTGGTTTTTCCTTTCCCTATTTAGTGCTTCCTTCAGGAGCTCTTATAAGGCAGGCCTGGTGGTGACAAAATTCCTCAACATTTGCTTGTCTGTAAAAGATTTTATTATTCATTTATGAAGCTTAGTTTGGCTGGATATGAAATTCTGGGTTGAAAATTCTTTTCTTTAAGAATGTTGAATATTGGCCCCCACTCTCTTCTGGCTTGTAGGGTTTCTGCAGAGAGATCCACTGTTAGTCTGATGGGCTTCCCTTTGTGGGTAACCCGACCTTTCTCTCTGGTTGCCCTCAACAATTTTTTCCTTCATTTCAACCTTGGTGAATCTGACGATTATGGGTCTTGGGGTTGCTCTTCTCGAGGAATATCTTTGTAGTGTTTTCTGTATTTCCTGAATTTGAATGTTGGCCTGTCTTGCTAAGTTGGGGAAGTTTTCCTGAATAGTATACTGAAGTGTGTTTTCCAACTTGGTTCCATTCTCCCTATCACTTTCAGGTACACCAATCAAATGCAGTTTTGGTCTTTTTCACATAGTCTCATATTTCTTGGAGGTTTTGTTTGTTCCTTCTCATTCTTTTTTCTCTAATCTTGTCTTCACGCTTTATTTCATTAAGTTGATCTTCAATCTCTGATATCCTTTCTTCCGCTTGATCGATTCGGCTATTGATACTTGTGTATGCTTCACAAAGTTCTTGTGCTGTGTTTTTCAGCTCCATCAGGTCATTTATGTTCTTCTCTAAACTGGTTATTCTAGTTAGCAGTTCCTCTAACCTTTTATCAAGGATCTTAGCTTCCTTGCACGGGTTAGAACATGCTCCCCTAGCTCGGAGGAGTTTGTTATTACCCATCTTCTGAAGCCTACTTGTGTCAATTCATCAAACTCATTCTCTGTCCAGTTTTGTTCTCTTGCTGGCAAGGAGTTGTGATCCTTTGGAGAAGAGGTGTTCTGGTTTTTGGTATTTTCAGCCTTTTTGCACTGGTTTTTCCTCATCTTTGTGGATTTATCTACCTTTGGTCTTTGCTGTTGGTGACCTTCGGATGGAGTTTTTGCATGGTCGTCCGTTTTGTTGATGTTGATGCTATTGCTTTCTGTTTGTTAGTTTTCCTTCTAACAGTCAGGCCCCTCTTCTGCAGATCTGCTGGAGTTTGCTGGGGGTCCACTCCAGACCCTGTTTGCCTGGGTATCACCAGTGGAGGCTGTAGAACAGCAAAGATTGCTGCCTGCTCTTTCCTCTGGAAGCTTCATCCCAGAGGGGCACCTGCCAGATGCCAGCGAGAGCTCTCCTGTATGAGGTGTCTGTCAACCCCTGCTGGGAGGTGTCTCCCCGTCAGGAGGAATGGGGTCAGGGACCCACTTGAGGAGGCAGTCTGTCCCTTAGCAGAACTCAAGTGCTGCGCTGGGAGATCCACTGCTCTTTTTACAGCCGGCAGGCAGGAAGGTTTAGTTCTGCTGAAGCTATGCCCATAGCCGCCTCTTCCCCCAGGTGCTCTGTCCCAGGGAGATGGGAGTTTTATCTATAAGCACCTGACTGAGGCTGCTGCCTTCTTTCAGAGATGCCTGCCCAGAGAGGAGGAATCTAGAGAGGCAGTCTGGTTAACAGTGGCTTTGCGAGCTTCTGTGGGCTCTGCCCAGTTCAAACTTCCCTGTGGCTTTGTTTACACTGTGAGGGGAAAACCACCTACTCAAGCCTCAGTAATGGTGGATGCCCCTCTGCCCACCAAGCTCGAGCGTCCCAGGTCGACTTCAGACTGCTGTGCTGGCAGCGAGAATTTCAAGCCAGCAGATCTTAGCCTGCTGGGCTCTGTGGGGGTGGAATCCACTGAGCAAGACCACTTGGCTCCTTGGCTTCAGCCACCTTTCCAGGGTAGTGTACAGTTCTGTCGCACTGGTGTTCCAGGCACCACTGGGGTTGGAAAAAAAAAAAAAAGGCAACTAGCCTGGTGTCTGCCCAAACAGCCTCCCAGTTTTGTGCTTGAAACTCAGGGCCCTTGTGGTGTAGGCATCCCAGGGAATATCCTGGTCTGTGGGATGCAAAGACCATGGGAAAAGCACAGTATCTGGGCTGGATAGCATCATCTCTTACAGCAGGGTCCCTCATGGCTTCCCTTGGCTAGGGGAGGTAGTTCCTTGACCCCTTGCATTTCCCAGGTGAGGTGACGCCCCATCCTGCTTCCGCTGGCCCTCCATGGGCTGCACCCCACTGTCTAACCAGTCCCAATGAGTCGAACTGGGTACCTCAGTTAGAAATGCAGAAATCACCCATCTTCTGCCTTGGTCTCACTGGGAGCTGCAGACCAGAGCTGTTCCTGTTCGGCCATCTTGCCCAGGAATCCAAAAACCTATTATTTCTTCCTAAGAGCTAGGCCTGCACTTCTGGTGGCTACCTCTATGTGTAATAAATGGTGGCGATCTGGGTTGTTTCTGTATAGATCAACCATTGTGGATTATGCCAGGCACAGATATTGAGTCTTTATGAATAATCACAAATATAGCCAGTCTACTTCTATCAAAATATCTTTATTTCATTATACAAAAGAATAATAGAAAACTAATTCAAAATGTTATTTTAAACAAAGTGAGACTCATTTAGAGCATTCTTTGCTCAGGAATCATTGGGAGTGTTAGTTAAAAGTGCAGATTTCTTTACCTTAGGGGCGGAACCCTCAGAACTTAAATTTTGAACAGGAACCCAAATGAGTACGAAAAGGTGATAGGTGACAGTGGTTTAGAAGACACGGACTTAGAATAAGGGTTGCAATGATTCTTAACCCTGGCTACATGTTAGAATCATATGGGAGCTTGAAAAAAAATTATGGCCAAGCTTCCCCTCTACCAACTGAATTGGAATTTTGGGGGATGGGACTTGGGTACCCCTATTAATTCAGGGTTGAGGACCACTGAGGCAAATATGCTCCTGGATACCACTTCAATACCATGTTTATTAAATGTCATTGTCACTACATTAGGGAGAGTGTATTTTAAGAAGAGCCTTTCTTTTCTGTACTTACAATGCTTCCATGTTGAGCGTCTGTGGGACTTGTCCTCATGAGTTTATTCCTTGCGTGTTGGAACCCTTACAAATGCTTCCCTTCAGCCTTTGATTTGCTTTCTAGCAGATAGTAAATTAGCATCTAAGTCATTCCCCCTTTCTGGCATCCACTTACCCTTCTGGCAAGCAGAGGAGATAGGGAGAAAAAACCAAAAACACACAGTATGTCACTATTCTTTCCAAATCAGGAGTTCTCTGAGTGATAACTTCTATCACTCATTCTCTTTTCCAACAAGAATTCAACATTTGATTCTCAAAAAATTCTGGCTTCCTGAAGTTTCCAAACCATTATACCTGTTTGACAAAATTTTGTGTTCTCTTTCCTTAAAGAGATTTATCCTCTGAATTATAGGTGTATATGTATATAATTGTAAAATATATAAACATAACTTGACCATTTAAACCATTTTTAAGTATATTGTTCAGTGGCATTAAGTACATTTACATTGTTTGCCACCATCACCACATCTGTCTCCAGAACTTTTTCATTATCCCAAACTGAAACTCTGCACTTACTGAATAATCTCTCCATTTCCCAAGCCTTTGGTAGCCACCATTCTATTTTCTGTCTCTATGGATTAATTGGACTATTTTAGGTACCTCATGTAAGTGGAATCAATACAGTATTTGTCCTTTTGTATCTGGCTCAGGGTTCATTCATGTTGTAGCATGTATCAGAATTTCATTAATTTTTAAGGGTAAATAATATACTATTTTATATAAATATATGCCGTGTTTTGTTTATCCATTCATCCGTCAATGAATATTTGGATTATTTCCATTTTTTGGCTCTGATGAATAATGCTGCTATGAACAAAAGAATATTTGATTTATAAATATCTGTTCAATAGATATATTTTTACAAAATCATTTTATCCTGGTTTTTTCAAGCCATGAAGCATAGTTCTGAGAGAAGAAATCTTATTCATCACTTAAAATAATATTTGTTGGATAGGGACAAATAGTATTTAATTCCTTTCTCCCTTTGTATCATCTTTCCTTTGCTATTTTGTTTTCATTATAGAATTTAATTCCTTCTTGCTCAATTATTTAAGTCATTAAGCCTTCCATGTTACTCAATTCTCAGTATTTGTTTTCCTTGACCTACTAGTTGACGACCTACTAGTTGACCTTGAGATGATTGATCAATCCAACCTCTTTGGAAAACATTCTTAATGTTGACTTGCAGCATACCTGGCCATTTTGGTTTTCCTTCTATGTCACTGCCTATTCTCTCTAAGTCTCCTTTACCCATACCTCCTAATGTTCCCAATCTCTACACATTGAAGCACCCCAGGATTCAGTTCTCACCCCTTTTCTTTATCTGATCTTTCAATACCATTTATACACTGATGACTCCCAGGTTTATATCTCTAGACTGGACCTCACTTTTGAGCTTTAAACTCTTATATCTTGCTTGGATGTGTAAAGGCATCTTGAATTTTAGCATGTCTAAAACTGAGCTCCTGCTCGTTTCCCCACTGCCCCCCCCCCCATCAGACCTGCTCCTCCTAAAGTCGTCCTCTTTCAGTGAATGGCCAATCTGCTCAGACACTTCTAAGGGCTTCTCATCTCATTCAGAATCAAAGACAAGTAGTTGCAGTGGCCTACATGGCTTTACACAGATGCTACTTAGTGTCATCAGGGATCCACATCTGGCTGTGACTGTTGTATCCCAGCCATGAGGAGATCAGTATAGAAAAACAGAGTAGGGCTTAGAAACTTTTATAGCAGTTTGACAGCATGATTTTATGTCTATTGAATCTAATAATCAGTTGGGGCTTATATTTTGTCTATCCTTTTTTTTTTTTAACAGTGAAAAGATACATATTTAGAATTAGCCAGCTGGGCTCATTTTAGGTGATCCCAATTTTGTTGGCAACATCCAAAGCATTGTAATCAGGAGCCAACAGAATATATGCCTTCCTCTCTCCATCAGGCCTGACCACAGTGTTGACCTTGGCCCCATCAGTGTCATAGAGCTTCTTCACAGCGTGTTTGATCTGGTGCTTACTGGCTTTAACATCCACGAAGAACACAAGCATGTTGTTGTCCTCTGTCTTCTTCCTGGCCAACTCAGTGGTCAGGGGAGCTTGAGAATGGCTTGTTTCCTCACTGCCTTCAGTGAGGAAGCCTTATTTAATTGTCTATCTCTCCCCAGAGCCCAGAAGAGTACTTGGCACATAGTGGGTATACAGTAAAAAATTATTAAATATTTGAAATCTGAGATGAAAGTTAATGAATGTAGGTACAGGAATTGTACAAGGGATAGGAAGTACCTTGGAGAACTTCTGAAAGCTCCAGGCACATACTCGAAGATGGGAAGAATAGGAGTCAGCATTTTCAAAAGTCATTGGGGATGCCCATTTTTTTCTCTACTGTAGGAAGAAGGGTTTGCTTGATCTTACACCATTGTTAGAGCTTGAGCTTTGAGCAAGTGAGGGTTTACTCTTTGTTTTTTTTTTTTTTTCTTTTTTTCATTTCTAGGCCATTCCCCGATTTAACCAGAAAGGAGAAGTATATAAGGCACAGATAGTGAATGTGAGCTGGTCAGCTGATCACAGAGTTATTGATGGTGCTACAATGTCACGCTTCTCTAATTTGTGGAAATCCTACTTAGAAAACCCGGCTTTTATGCTACTAGATCTGAAATGAAGACCGATAAGACATTCTTGAACTTTTTGAGCTTCCAAAGAGTATGTAAACCCTAGCTGTGCCAGCACATGTTCATCTTTACAATTTGTATTGTAAATGATTTGTATCGTATGATTAAGGATCTAAGGTACAATATTTGTCACTGTTCTATTAGACTTTTTACTGAAAATGAATAATGGGGTAATAGTTCTCCTGGGGCTGTCACATTTTATAGGTCAGAGTGTGACTTCTTAATACGGTGCTGACATTTTTGTGTCAATGACTTGAAACTGGCAAGATTAACAAAATTAGGCAGGGCGTGGTGGCTCACGCCTGTAATCCCGGCACTTTGGGAGGCCGAGGTGGGCAGATCACCTGAGGTTAGGAGTTCGAGACCAGCCTGGCCAACATGGTGAAACCCCGCCTCTACTAAAAATATAAAAATTAGCCAGGTGTGGTGGTGGGTGCCTATAATCCCAGCTACTCGGGAGGCTGAGGCAGGAGAATCGCTTGAACCTGGGAGGTGGAGGTTGCAGTGAGCTGAGATCGTGCCATTACACTTCAGCCTGGGCAACAGAGCAAGACTCTGTCTCAAAAACAAAAAAAACAAAATTAATGTTACTAAAAGACAGGTAGCCATATACAGACAGTATATGCCCTATTTTTTTTAACTGACTCTTAATGACACTTTTTAATTATACTTAAGAAATGGAATTTATATGCAAAAATATTTCCCATTTCCCTGTTATGCTAATTGTTGTATAAAATAAGTGCAATTATACTTCTCTTTGGAGATATCCAAGAGTATATTCTTGCTCTGTATAGAGAACATCATCTGTAAATGTCTTATTTATATTAATTAATGTCTTTGAAAAGGGAAAAGTATAAACTGGCCTTAAAAATGTCCAATTATAGTTTTATAACCAGTCTATTAAAGGTGTTCGTTTAAAATGGATATACTTTTAGATTTTTGGTAATGGTTTGGTATTTTCTTGGGAAAGACCTTCACCTTTGCAAACTTCCCTCATGTAAGGTACTTTAAAGGTAGCAGCCACTGACATTTCTTTTTTTTTTTTTTAATTTCAGAAATCTACTTCCTTTTAACTTTTAGCTAAAAAATAGGATAAGAAATTAAGGTCTATTCCATTCTTCATATCCTGGGTAAGAATGTAAATAAGAGGAGAAGGAAGAATCTAATAGTAATTATGGATATAAAAAATACGAAATTTTATATAGAAATGAAGGTTTGATAATGATCATTTTGCTAAAGGTCTACTTTAATCAGAAATAGCATCAAGATTAATGTATCCAACATTTCAATTTGCATTCGGAAATCCATGTTGTTTCTAATATTGTCCAGTTGAAAACTGTATGCCAAAATTAGTTGTTTAAGTGAAGTTTTGTGACAGAAAAAAGGTTGTTTTAGTATCTACTTGGTTTTTCTCAAAATGGAAATAATTTTTAAATCAGGAAAGAATACATCAGCCAGGTGTGATGACTTGTAATTGTAATCCCAGTTATAGGAGAGGCCAAAGCAGGAGGATCACTTGAGGCCAGGAATTTGAGACCAGCCTGGGCAACATAGTGAGATCCCATCTCAAAATTTTTTTTTTTTTAAATTAGCCTGGTGGCTCACGCCTGTAATTCCAGCACTTTGGGAGGCCAAGGCGGGCAGATCACCTGAGATCTGGAGTTCAAGACCACCCTGGCCAACATGGTGAAATCCTGTCTCTACGGTTTTGTAAAAATACAAAAAATTACCTGGGCCTTGCGGCGCACGCCTGTAGTCCCAGCTACTTGGGAGGCTGAGGCAGGAGAATTGCTTGAGCCCGAGAGGCGGAGGTTACAGTGAGCAGAGATCACACCACTGCACTCCAGACTGGGCAACAGAGCAACACTTTGTCTCCAAAAAAAAAAAAACTTAGCCATGTGTGGTGGTGTGCATCTGTAGTCCCAGCTACTCAGGAAGCTGAGACAGGAGGATCAATTGAGCCCAGGAGTTCAAAGCTGTAGTGAGCTGTCATTGTGCCACTATCCTCCGGTGTGGGTGACAGAGTGAGACCTGGTCTCTTAAAAAAAAAAAAAATAGGTCAAATAAATGCTGTTATTGTAAAATTTCAGATAATACAAAGAGTTAACCAATAAAATAAAAAATCATTCATAATCTTACCACTATTAACATTTTGATGTATGTATCTGTATATATGGCTATTCTTTTTTATTAAAACAGGATCATAGTATAGCTACTATTTTATTATTTGATTTTTAAAATATAACATTATATTATGGGTAACCTTACATGTCAATAAACAATTCCACATTATCATGCTTTAAATGGCTGCATAGGCTGGGTGTGGTGGCTCACGCCTGTAATCCTACCACTTTGGGAGGCCAAGGCAGGTGGATCACAAGGTCAGGAGTTCGAGACCAGCCTGGCCAATATGGTGAAACCTCATCTCTATTGAAAATACAAAAATCAGCCAGGCATGGTGGTGGGCACCTGTAGTCCCAGCTACTCAGGAGGCTGAGGCAGGAGAATTGCTTGAACCAGAGGCGGTGGTTGCAGTGAGCCAAGATCGCGCCACTGCACTCCAGCCTGGATGATAGAGCGAGACTCTGTCTCAAAATAAATAAATAAATAAATGCCTGCATAGTATTCCATTGTATGCATTTATTATACATTCAAACATTAAACATCTACCATACCATGAGCTGAGATTGTGCCATTGCACTCCAGCCTGGGCAACGGAGCAAGACTCTCTCTCTCTCTCTCTCTCTCTATATATATATGTATATATATACACACACACATACACACAGGCACGCGCACACACATACACACACACACACATATCCAGGACAGCTTTTGATTTGTCTTTCTTGGTTCATGTGCCTGTCATTGTGGGCAGGAGAATAGAATACTCTGTCCACACTTGAGTCTTATGGTCACCTTTGGAGCCTAGGAGTCAGCCATCCTCATTCAACTACATGAATCGAGAATGGGAATCTGGGAGAAATTTTTTCTGGGCAGATTAAAAAGGAAATGAACTATGTAAAGTGAGGCATTGCCTTCCCACCCCATCCCACCTCAGTTCATGTTAAATTATGAATTTTTCTAAGAGAGTTCTTTAATGACATGGATAGAGAGGAAGCTGAGGTAGCAGTAGAGTAAGGAGTGGAAGGCAAATACACAAGATACTACTAAACTGTGAGGCTGTTTGTTGCAATTGCAAGATTTTATAATTTCTCCAACAAAGAACATTTGTATTTTCTTCCCGGTTTAAGTTCAATGTTAATTTGAGAAATAATTCTACTCTCAAACTTCATGCTGTGCTGACAGTTCAACTGATGCTGTCAAAATACGAATTACTAGTTTCAGTATTCTCTATTCATCTGATTTTTCTTAAAATGGTTGCATGTTAATATACTTACTAACTTTAATGCTCTACTCTTATACTGGCACCTTAATTGTGGTAAAAGGAAAAAGGTTAAGTTAAAATTTCCAAGCCTAGTTATTTGGTCAAACAGAAGATTAACAGAACTCCATGGCTTACCATAGGGATATTTATCAAGAGAAAAAGAAGATACATATTTGAATTTACATGACACTTTTTGTGAAATATCTGGATTACCAGATTAGTCTGAAACAAATACCTTCCAGATTCTACAATGCATGCCCAAGGCATTCTTTACAGTACCTTTTTGGGTCTTTTCTTCTAATTTTAAGCACCTATCCAAACATCTTCCAAAGGCTTGTCATAATAAGCAAATAACCTCAGTGCAGACAAAGTGATTTAACCTAAGAACCTTGAATTTCTCTCCTTTTCACCTCAAAATTTCTATTCTCACACTTTGTTTCTTTTTGTTTCTCTTTCCGAGAAGTGGTTCTCCATCAGCAAATACCAACTTTTTTCTGCCCTCTGTTATTTATTCCATCTCTTCCTCCTGATCCCTGCCCTGTGTTGAACCCCATTGCCCCACTTTGATCCTTCAGTCTCTTCCTCACATCCAGAACTGAACCAGATTTACTCCCTTAGCACACTGATTAAAATTTATTTACATTTCCTTATGGAGGAGGTATTAGAACCTGATCCCAGAACTCTGCAAATTTCAGTGTGGCAGGGTAATGTTATGTGTCCATAAACCTGGTTCCTTTTCTTTCAGCCTGCAGTTAGGTAGGGCCATGTCATTTATTTGTAACTATTAGCATATGGGTATATGGGTTGAAGTAATGTAGGCCATTTCCAGACATGGCCCGTAACACTTCTCAAGAGATTCTTCACATTCTGTCTCTTCCCCTCCAACATGCACCCTTCAAGGTTGAAGATGGCACCACACAAGAGAGAAGGAGCCAGTGTTCCAAATGACTAGACAAGCAGAATGCTGTCCTTCCTACACCCTAGCCCTGATCGGTTTGGATGTGATACAGTTGAATAATACACTTTTATTGTTTTAAGACATTAATATTTTGACATTAATCTGCTAGTCTCGTTAGTAAAACTTGAACTCTGAGGTGTCTAATGCGGTAGACTCCAGCCACATGTAGCTATTTAAATTTAAATTTTAATTAATCAAAATTCAACTCAGATATACTAGCCACGTTTCAATTGCTCAGTAGTCACACTAATTAATTTAAATTTAAATTTAAATAGCTACATGTGGCTTATAGCGCCATACTTGGATAGCACAGATGTAGACTATTTCCATCAACACAGAAAATTCTATTGGATAGTGCTGCCTTAACTCATAAGACGGAAATGTTCTTATTTTTTAAATAGTCCCTAAAACAAACAAAAAACAAAGAACTCCCTTCTTCTCTAATGGCAAATTTCAGTTTGCCTAAAAGAAGACTCAGAATGCTTTTCTTATATTGTTACCTCGGACTGCCACTAAATGAATACATTTCCTGGGTTGCTCCTTCTGCCAGACTTCTTGAATGGGTGATCTTTAACTCCTTGCAATCCTGGCTTTTTTCCCCACTGCTCACCTGTCATCATTGTTGGCCACAACTCCTACCCAGATGTCTCCTAAATAGTTCTCTGAACCCACCTCTGTCCGATCTATAGACATTCATTCCAATGCTTTAGCATGTCAAGGTCATCAGATGACTCACCTCAGACAGTCACACAGACCAGGTCAACTATGAACTATTTATGCCAAACCTAACATGATTCATATTATCCTTGCTATCCCATCAAAATAACCACAGGCTTTTTAAAATTTTTTTGAGGCAAAGTCTCACTCTGTCACCCCGACTAGAGTGCAGTGGCGTGATCTCGGCTCCGCGCTCTGCAACCTCCATCTCCTGGGTTCAAACAATGCTCATTCCTCAGACTCCCGAGTAGCTGGGATTACAGGCATGCATCATCATGCCTGGCTAATTTTTCTATTTTTAGCAGAGACGGGGTTTCGCCGTGTTGGCCAGGCTGGTCTTGAACTCCTGGCCTCAAGTGATCTGCGTGCCTCCGCCTCACAAAGCGCTGGGATTACAGGCATGCACCACCATGCCTGGCCTGCAGCATTCTTTATTTTACAAAAGGCATTACCATTTAAACACTGAAGATAGCATGAATCTCTGAAGTTTGCAAGTTCAGAATAAAATGGAAATGAAAATTCATTATGTGACCGTCTCAGTACTGAGCACAAAGGCTTTTAACCACAAGCAAATTAATATGCTAGCCAGACCCTGTGAGAGAACTCCAGGCCAGCTTGCTAAAACTGAGCAGGAGAATTTGGAGACACTCCAGAGGAGAGCCACAGAAAGAACTGAAGCATGACAAGAATAATTGCAGTTCTGTTATAGAGAGGTCATCTATATCAGGCTTTTATGGAGTACCATGTGGAATGTTACAGTGCAAAGCATGGGGAACAGCTGTTGTGAGTCTTAACAAGAGATAGGACAGAAGAAATGAGAACAGGTGGAAGATCAAGAATTTAGGTTTGGTATGGAGAAAGATGAACAGTCAAAGAAAGGGATTCACACTGATTTTTGGCCGAGCAGAAGGCAGAGTCTCCTCCAACGGGCAATGCAAGTGCCCCCACCCATCTACACCCCAAGAAGAGCCATCAAACCGTATTAAACTTGGAAAAAGCTATTTAACTTCAAGTGTGCTGCAAGAAAACTTCATAACAGTTCCCAACATGTGCTAAAAAGCAAAGTCCAAAAAGACCATAAAGTCTGTAGAGAAGTTGGAAGAGTGCAGTCAGCTATAAAAACCTAGCAATTTAATTTCTTAGAAAAATTTAGCTGGAGTTCAAACTGTAGTAACAAAGGCAAGTAAATTAAGTTGTGGGCAGGTGTAATTAAGTTAATAGGAATGGCAGGGATGAATATAAATCAGAACAGGACTAACAGTTTGAAACATTAGGTATTCAAATGCTCAGAACTGATGAGCCAAGCCACTATGCTAACAACTCTGCAAACCAAAGGTTTCACAAATTGCACAAGAACCTGGCCTCGATCCCATTGTGCTGCTGGCGTAAGATTAGAAGGGCCTGTTGGTTCAAATGTTGCTTTGGTCAGAGCAGGACAAACTTGCCACAGCAAAGATATCATTTTTAAAAACCACCACTGTCCTTTAGTGCACTAATTTCTCTAATAATTAGGTGTATATTAGAAATAATGATATATAAGTGCAGTATACTCCAGTTTCAACAGAATGGTGTCATTTCTGTAAAATGTTGATTTTCAGATTGTCATACTTTCTAAGTACAAAAATTTGTCACAGCTTCCATATTTACAAGATATTAAACATTCTGTACAATATTTGTAGAAATATGAAAAACCAATTTTTGTAGTTGCCTTTTGAAATGTATACAAAATATCCAATGTTGGCAACATGGTAAAACGTCATCTCTACAAAAAAAAAAAAATGTATATATATATACACACACAAAAAGTTAGCCGGGCATGGTGGTGCACGCCTGTGGTCCCAGCTACCTGGGAAGCTGAGGTGAGATCACCTGTGCCCAGGAGGTGGAAGCTGCAGTGAACTGTGATTGCACCACTGCCCTCCAGCCTGAGTGACAGAGTGAGACTTTGTCTCAAACAAAAAGAAACATATACAAAATATATTAGAAAGTTGGGTTAATATCTGTCAAACAAAGGATTACAAAATTTGCACAGGATTATGTGTGTAAAAAGTTTTAAATTCAGTATAGCTTTCATTTCCACAGAACTAAAAGTAGTGCATAAAAATAAAAGTGGGGTGAGCATATCTTTTTAATTTGCTCTGCAGTAAAAAGTATCTCAGTCAACATAAAGGAAGCCAGTGCCATTTCTGTATCATTTGACATAGAACGGGTCTTGTTTTTTGTTTTGTTTTTCTTTTGAAGAAAGACTTTTATGTCTTCTATTCTTCTGATTTGGAATTTAAATTACCCCCAATAAGTTTGCATAATATTCTGATCACTACTGCTTAGGTGGTATATTTCTTATGAGAACTCTCTTTACATATTGGGAAAAACTATGGCAACCACTTCATTCATCAGAGAAATCGTGTTTTGTTCACTTATATTTTGTTTGCTAAATGACATTGGTTATTTAGACTCATGGCATGCTTTTTCTCAGATGAAGATTTAAAAGTCATTTCCAATGTCCGCCTAACTTCTAGCCAATTCCCAGTAGGCTATAGAATAAACGGTTTTCACATAATAGTCTCTAGTGTCTCTACTGTTGATTGGTTTACAGAAATGATGGTGGTGGTGGTGGTGGTGATGGTGGGGTGTGTGCATGTGTGTGTGTGAAAAATGACAACTGGCACAAAACAAGCCTAAAAATCAGAAGTACATTTTAATTCCTAGTTAAAAACATTAACTTTTTATTCATAAAATACATATTTAATAATAGAAAAAAGAAAAGGGAATAATTTGCACTTAAAATGAACAATTTTTCTTAGCAATTTTACTAACTTAAATATTTAAGGTATTAAAAGATTGAAACTGGGCCGGGCTTATGCCTGTAATCCCAGCACTTTGGGAGGCTGAGGTGGGCAGATCACTTGAGGTCAGGAGTTTGAGACCAGCCTGGCCAACATGGTGAAACACTATCTCTGCTAAAAAATACAAAAATTAGCTGGGCATGGTGGGTGCCTGTAATCCCAGCTACTTGGGAGGCTGAGGCAGGAAAATCGCTTGAACCCAGGAGTTGAAGGTTGCAGTGAGCCCAGATGGCACCACTGCACTCCAGCCTGGGTAACAGAGAGAGACTCTGTCTCAGAAAAAAAAAAAAAAAAAAAAAGATTGAAACTGGGCAAATGCAGCAGAAGTCATATGTGACTGACTGGAATCAGAATTTAAGGTCCAGGGGAAAGACATTGGGTGTCCACCAGCATTTCCGACCTCTCCTTAGAAATAGTCTCTGTTTTGTGAGACCAAGTGGTGCAAGTTAGGATATAGCCATAACTTTCCAATATAAATCTCCAAATATGGAGAAGAATGACCCATTAACATTCGGCAAGTGTACAGTCTGTTATTTAAGAGTTTTCCTTGCATAGACACACAGACACACACACCTCCATCCACCCAACCTTACCTGGAAGATTTCCACATAAAAGAATATCGGTGTTCACAACAGTGTAGTACTGGCATAAAGACAGACATAAAGACCAATGGAATAGAATAGAGGCCCAGAAATAAACCTTCACATATATGGTCAAATGTCTTTCTGACAAGGGTGCCGAGACAATTCATGCTCTTGTGAAAGGGGAAAGGACAGTCTTTTCAGCAAGTGGTACTAGGAACACTAGAATGAAGAATACAAAAGAATGAAGTAGGACCCTGCTATGGTCTGAATGTTGTGTCCCCCCGATTAATTCATATGTTGAAACCTAATCCCCAAGGTGATGTATTAAGAAGTGGGGCTTTGGGGAGATAATTAGATCATAAGGACATTGCCTTCGTAAATGGGATTAGTGCCCTTATAAAAGAGGCCCTGAAGGAGCTTGTTTCACCTATGAGGATACAGGGAGAAAGTACTACCTGTGAGGAATACACCCTCACCAAACACCAAATCTGCTGGTGCCTTGATATGGGACTTCCCAGCCTCCAGAACTATGAGCAATAAATTCTATCATTTAGAAATTGTCCAGTCTTGGCTGGGTGCAGTGGCTTATGCCTGTAATCCCAGCATTCTGGAGGCTGAGGCTGATGGATTGCTTAAGCTCAGGAGTTTGAGACCAGCCTGGGCAACATAGTGAAACCCCAACTCTATCAAAAATACAAAAAAAGAAATTAGTTGGGCATGGTGGTGCATGCCTGTAGTCCCAGCTACTCAGGAGGCTGAGGTCAGAGGACTACTTGGGCCCAGGAGGTGGAGGTTGCAGTGCGTGATCACACCACTGCACTCCAGCCTGGGTGAGACTCTGTCTCAAAAAAAAAAAAGGAAAAGAAAAAGAAACTACCCATTGTATCTCAGATGTAAGGACGGATCAATGTACACGAATCTATAAATGTGATACACCACGTTAATACACTAAAAGAACTATTTGATCATTTCAATAGATGTAAAAAAATATTTGACACAATTCAGCACCCTTTCATTTTAAAAACTCAGCAAATTAGGTATAGAAGGAATGTACCTCAACACAAGAAAGATCAGATGTGACAAACCCACAGCCAACATTATACTCAATGGTGAAAACTGGAAAGTTTTTTCTATAAGATCAGGAACAAGACAAGTATGCTGTATTAATCTGTTCTCTCACTGCTATAAAGATACTACCAAAAGAGGCTCAATTGATGCACAGTTCTTCATGGCTGGAGAGGCCTCAGGAAACTTACAATCATAGCAGAAGACAAAGGGGAAGCAAAGCTTGTCTTACATGGCAGCAGGCAAGAGAGAGAGCAAGAAGGGGGAAGCACCAGACACTTATCAAACAACCAGATCTTGTGAGAACTCACTCATTATCACAAGAACAGCATGGGGGAAACCTCCCCCATGATCCAATCGCCTCCCACCAAGTCCCTCCCTTGACATGTGGGGATTACAATTCTAATTACAATTTGATATGAGATTTGGGTGGGGACACAGCCAAACCATATCAGATGCCCACACCTGTCACTTCTACTCAATATACTGTAAGTTTTAGCCAAAGCAATTAGGCCAGATAAAGAAATAAAAGGCATACAAATTGGAAAGGAAAATGTTAAAATGTCCCTGTTTACAGATGACATGACCTTATATATTAAAAAACTCTAAAGACTCCACCAAAAAAAACAAAACAAAACTGTTAGAACTAATAAACAAAGTCAGTAAACTTGCAGGATATAAAATTAACATACAAAAATCAGTTGTGTTTCTATACACTAACAACAAACTATTGAGAGACAGGACTAGCTGGATTTCCTAGGCCGACTAAGAATCCCTAAGCCTAGCTAGGAAGGTGACCACATCTACCTTTAAAAACAGGGCTTGCAACTTAGCCCACACCTGACCAATCAGAGAGCTCACTAAAATGCTAATTAGGTAAAAACAGGAGGTAAAGAAATAGCCAATCATCTATTGCCTGAGAGCACAGCGGGAGGGACAAGGATTAGGATATAAATCCAGGCATTTGAGCTGGCAAAGGCAACCCCCTTTGGGTCCCCTCCCCTTATATGGGAGCTCTGTTTTCACTCTATTAAATCTTGCAGCTGCACTCTTCTGGTACCTGTCTGTTATGGCTCCAGCTAAGCTTTCGCTGGCCGTCCACCACTGCTGTTTGCCGCCGTCCCAGACCCGCTGCTGATTTCCATCCCTCAGGATCCAGCAGGGTGTCCGATGTGCTCCTGATCTAGCGAGGCGCCCATTGCTGCTCCCTATCGGGCTAAAGGCTTGCTATTTTTCCTGCAGGGCTAAGTGCCTGGGTTCATCCTAATTGAGCTGAACACTAGTCACTGGGTTCCACGGTTCTCATCCGTGACCCACGGCTTCTAATAGAGCCTATAACACCACATGGCCCAAGATTCCATTCCTTGGAATCCCTGAGACCAAGAACCCCAGGTCAGAGAACACGAGGTTTGCCACCATCTTAGAAGTGGCTCGCCACCATCTTGGGAGCTCTGGGAGCAAGGACCTCCGGTAACACTATCCAAAAAGGAAATTAAAAAATCTTTTACAATAGCTAGAAAGAAAAAAAAACTTAGAAATAAATTCAACTACAGAGGCGAAAGATCTGTCCACTGCAAACTATAAAACATTGATGAAAAAAATTGAAGACATAAACGAAAAGATATCCCATGTTCATAGATTGGAAGAATTAATATTGTTCAAGTGTCCATCCTACCCAAAGTGATCTACAGATTCAATGCAATCTCTATCAAAATCCTAATGACAGTTTTCACAGAAATAGAATAAACAATCCTAAAGTTTATGTGGAACCGCAAAAGACTTCAAATAGCCAAAGCAATCTTGAACAAAAAGAACAAAGCTGGGGTGTTGACACTACCTGACTTCAAAATATACCACACCGCTACAGTAATCAAAACAGCATGATAAGGCTGGACACAGTGACCCATGCCTATAATCACAACACTTTGGGAGGCTGAGGCAGGAGGATTGCTTGAGCCCAGGAGTTCAAGACCAGCCTGGGAAACACAGGCAGAACCTGTCTCTGCAAAAAAGTTTTAAAATGCTGGGTATGGTGGCGTGTGTCTGTGGCCCCAGCTACTCAGAAGACTGAGGTGGGAGGATTGCTTGGGCCTGGGAGGTCTAGATTGCAAAGAGTTCTGATTGTACCACTGCACTCTATCCTGGGCAACACAGTGAGATCCTGCCTCAAGAAAGGCTGCAAGAAAACAGCATGATAGCCAGGTGCAGAGGCACATGCCTGTAGTCCCAGCTACTAGGGAGGCTAAGACAGGAGGACTGCTGGAGCCCAGGAGTTCAACGCCAACCTGGGCAACACAGTGAGACCCTGTCTCTCAAAATACAAATAGGTAAAACAGTATGGTACTGGCATAAAACAGACACAGACAATAGAACAGAATAGAAGGCCCAGAAATAAATTCATACATTTATGGTCAATTGATGTTTTGTTTATTTGTTTTGAGATAGGGTCTCCCTTTGTCACCCAGGCTGAAATGCAGTGATGCTATCATAGCCTACTGCAGCCTTGAGCTCTTGGGCTCAAAGGATCCTCCTGCCTCACCTTCCTGAATAGCTAAGGTTACAGGTGTGCCCCATCATGCCCAGCTAATTAAAACTTTTTTTATTTTTATTTTTTGTAGAGGCAGGGGCTTGCTATGTTGCCCAGGTTGGTTTCACACTCCTGACCTCAAGCAGTCCACACATCTCAGTCTCGCAATGTGCTTGGATTACAGGAATGAGCCAATATGCCCAGCCAATAGTCAACTGATTTTTGACAAAGGTGCCAAGAACACACAATTAGCAAAGAACACTCTCTTCACTCAATGGTTTTGGGACAACTGGATATCCATATGCAGGGGAATAAAACTAATATTTCATGCTACATTAAAAAATAAGCTATAAATGAATTAAAGACTTAAATATAAGGCCTAAAACTGTAAAACCACTAGAAGAAACCGTAGAAGAAAAGCTCCATGACATTCATCTGGGCAATGATTTTTTTTTTTTTAACACAAATCCAGAAGCACAGGCAACAAAAACAAACATTGACAAATGGGATTACATCAAACTAAAAATCTCTTGCATGGTTGAGGACACAATCAACAGAGTGAAGAGACAACCTATCTGCAATTCATACATCCAATAAGGGGTGAATATAATAATAATAAAAAAAAGACACTCAAACAACTCAGCAATGAGAAAACAAAGAACCCAATTTAAAAATTGGCCAAGGATCTGAGTAGACATTTCTCCAAAGAAGACATAAAAATATCCAACAGGTACATGAAAAAGTACCTCAAATCAACGATCCTCAGAGAAATGCTAATTAAAATCACAGTGAGCTATCACCTCACACCTGTTAGAATGACTGTTATCAAAAAGACAAAAGATAACACGTGTTGGAGAGGATGTGGAGAAAAGGAGACCCTTGCACATTGTTGGTGGGAATGTAAATTAGTACAGCCTGTGTGAAAAACAGTATGGAGGTTACTAAAAAAATTAAAAATGGAAAAACTACTATAGGATTCATTAATCCCGTACTAAGTACATATCCAAAGTAAAGGAAATCAGTATGTCAAACAGATACCTGCACCCTGATGCTTATTGCAGCATTATTCACACTAGCCAAGATGAAATGAACCTAAGTGTTCATCAATAGATGAATGGATAAAGAAAATGCATATATACACAATGGAGTGTTATTCGGCCTTGAAAAAGGAAGAAATCCTGTCACTAGCAACAACATGAATAAATGTGGAAGACATTATATTAAGTGAAATAAGCCAGGAACAGAAACACAAATATACCACTTAATTTCACCTATATGTGGGATCTAAAAAAACTGAACTCATAGAAGTAGAGAATATGATGGTTACCAGGGACTTGGGGGAGGCTTTGGGGAAACAGACAAACTACCTATTTCTTTTTTTTTTTTTTTTTTTTTTTTGAGACGAGTCTCGTCCTGTCACCCAGGCTGGAGTGCAGTGGCGTGATCTCAGCTCACTGCAAGCTCTACCTCCCGGGTTCACATCATTCTCCTGCCTCAGCCTCCTGAGTAGCTGGGACTACAGGCACCCGCCGCCATGCCTGGCTAATTTTTTTGTATTTTAGTACAGATGGGGTTTCACTGTGTTATCAAAGACGGTCTCGATCTCCTGACTTCGTGATCCACCCGCCTCGGCCTCCCAAAGTGCTGGGATTACAGGCATGAGCCACCACGCCCAGTCCAAACTACCTATTTCAAAAAAATTTTTTATAGCAGCCTGAGCAGACTAAGACAGACCCTTACCCAATATCATGTATAAAAATTAACTCAAAACAGATCAAAGACCTAAATGTAAGATCCAAAACTATAAAACTCTAAGAAGTAAACATAGGTGAAAAGCTGCACAACATTAGATTTGGCAATGATGTATTGGATAAGACACCAAAAGCATAGGCCACAAAAGAAAAAAAAAATAGACTGGGTGAGGTGGATCAGGCCTGTAATCTCAGTACTTTGGGAGGCAGAAGTGGGAGGATTGCTTGAGGCCGGGGTTCGAGGTTACAGTGAGCTACGATTGCGCCACTGCATTTCAGCCTGGGAAACAGAGTGAGACCCTATCTCTTAAAAAAAGATAGACTGGATATCATAAAATTTTTTAAATTTGTGCATCAAAAGACACTATTAAGAGAGTAAAAAGGCAACCCACAGAATGGGATAAAATATTTGCAAGTACTATATCTAATAAGAGATTAATATCCAGAATATTGTCATTCACCACTTAATGATGGGGATACCTCCTGAGAAAAGCCTCATTTGGTGATTTTGCCATGGTGAGAACAACATAGAGTGTATTCTATGTGGTAAAATACACATAACATTAAATTTACCATCTTGACCATTTTTAAGTGTACAGTTCAGTGGTATTAAACACATTCATAATATTGTGCAACCATCACCACCATCTATCTCCATAATTTTTTTTATTTGTCCTTTTGTAACTGGCTTACTTACCATAATGTCCTCAAGAATCATCCATGTCATAGACTTTGTCAGAATTCCAGAACTACGTTACAGTACTTGCCTAGTAAGGGGGTTGCTGCTGCTGACCCCAGAACCAGCTACATCTGCTGAGGTTAGGCAACTCTTGCTGCCAAAACAAACCCCAGAATATACTGTCTTTGCTGCTACCCATGCCAGCAAAAATGGACACTAGCGACATGAGTCACCCAACAGAGCCCTTTGTTGGTATATATAATTAGTGGAAACTTAGTAGTGTGTAAAATTAGTCACATACCCCATTCCAGTAGCAAGGGAGGCTGGGATTTTTTTTTTCCCCCTTCAAATTCTAACTTGGAAAGGTAGGATTCATGATGTGGGGGATTATAAAAATGTGGAGGATATTCAAAAGATTTTGGACAGTTATAAATGACAGATATTCATTATGTAGTGCCTGTCTCTTCCTTCACATTCACTCTCTATATCCCTCTAAAGTCACCAAAATTCTGGCTAATTTGCCTCATAAATAGCTCAGGCATCTATTCACTTTCTCTATCCTCCCTGACCTGTCTTTAGTGTAAGTCACTCCATGGGGATGGGAAATAAGAAGTAGATAAGGGAAGGAGAAGAGAGATGCCTTGAAATTTGTGAGTTCTCTAGAAATACTGTCAAATTAAAATTTAATTGTAGGTAGTGCCAAGGCAGAAAGAAATCTAAATTTTCTCCAAAGTAACAATATATTGTTCTTTTTAACTGAATCAAAACTCCCTGGATCTCTCTCTCTCTCTTTTTTTTTTCTTCAGACAAGGAAGGCTCTGTTGCCCAGGCTGGAGTGCAGTGGCACCATCACAGCTTGACCTCCCTGGCTCAAAATATCCTCCCACCTCAGTCTCCCAAGTAGCTGAGACTACAGGAACACACCACTACACCTGGCTAGTTTTCTTTTTCTTTTCTTTTTTTCTTTTTATGGAGACAGGACCACCATGCCTGGCTACTTTAACTTTTTTTTTTTTTTTTTTTTGGTAGAGACAACGTCTCGCTCTGTTGCTCAGGCTGGTCTCCAGCTCCTGGGTTCAAGTGATCCTACCATCTTGGCCTCTCAAAGTGCTGGGACTACAGGTGTGAGATCTTGATTTTTACTTATGAACATATCCAAGCACTCCGTATGTGTTGGGTGGTGTACACTCTTGGGACAGGGAAGTTAGAGTTTCAATTGTGGCCATGGCTTCTTTACTCTTTCTGTGATCTTGAGCAGTCCCACAACTCTTAGAACTTAATTCGTTATAGAAGTGTTAGAGAATTTCTGGGAGATAATCAGGCATAAATTTTTAAAGCACCAATATTGCTGAGATGTCCAAATGACTATGTAAATTATGACCCACCTACATGCTAAACTACTATGTGGCCATTAAAAAGAATGACGCTGCTCTAAATATACTAATATGAAACAGTTTCCAAGATATCCTAAGTGAAGAAAAGACAGTATAGAACAATGTATATAGTATGCTACCATTTTTGTAGGTGTTCATGCCTTCACATCTATGTTACTTTTAAGGGATATAGGTATATTTAAGCTTGTAAATTCACAGACCATCTTTGTAAGGGTACACAAGGAACTGGCAATAGTGGTTGCCTTCAGAGAAGAGAACTTGAAGAGAACCTCCCTACTGGAGGCAGGGATGGTGGAAGGGGTGGGGGATGGAGACAGTGGAGATTGAGCTTTTGAATTTTGTTCCATGTGTATATATTATAAATTCAAAATAAAGATATAGTTTATTTTTTAAGAACCTGGAATTAAGTCCTATCTATGAAAACTGAAGAGATCGAAGTGAGAGGTAATTTAATTTGAAGCCCAGGTACAGCAGAAGTTTGGGGCTCCTCTGTTACTCATGCTTATCCACACCTTTATTTTTTCTTTTTCTAAAGCATCTGGGTCTTTAGCTCAAACTTATGCAGATCTATGGTTTACTGGGTATAATTTTTGTTATGGCATACATCAACATATTCCAAGTTTCTCTACTTGGATGGAATAGATGCATTAAATTCTGTGAAATGATTAAGTTGTGAAAAGTAGAAGGAGTTTGAATAGGCATTATTTTTCAGGATCTTAGAAATAGTTATGCCTGATAGTTTTATAATGTCTGTAGTATGGTTTTGCAGTCCACAGAATGCACTCACATACATTATCAGCTGATCCTTCGCAAAGAAGCCTCATGTGATTCTTTCTATTCTCAGCTTTGTCCAGGAACTAAAATTAGAACTAGGCTGACATTACATTTCACTTGGTTACAGCTGACTGGGGATTTTAATCATTTGGAGCTACACTGAAAAAAATTTCCCCCTGCAATCTACTCTTAACTGATAGTCACTAATTTTGGTTATGTGAGCTTCAGCATCTACCGATATTGGTAAGTATTTGACAATGGTGAGTATTTTTCAAAAATATTTTTCCTTTATTCTTCACATATAAATAGCTTGCTGCTGATACCTCTACTGTGTCTGTATTGGTCGGAATGTCCAAACGAACTGGAATAGAATTTAAAAGTTTTCTGCGGGGTGTTCATGGTCACTCGTATAACTGTGCTCCTCTGGAAGATAGATTTCCACAGAAGTAAGAAACAATTCTTCTGCGATTCTTTTGCTATGCTTACCTCACTTGCCACACTATGTGCTTTTTTCTGTTATGGTAATAATCAAAGTAGAGAGCACAATCCTGTGCTGGAGGAAGAAATACATCATTATTGACTTGTGTTTCCCTAGGGGAAATTGATCGTTATAGGAAAACTGATGGATTAGCAACATTTAATGGCAAATGAGGAATTGAATTCGCAAATGGATGAATCGTTTTGCATGTCTAGTAAAATACATGTATAAGTGTAGATACTTGGGATTTTAAAAATATTTTTATTATTTGAGTATTTAGCAAAAACTTCAAACTTTCTTAAATCAGAGACAATAAATTGTAAATTGATTGCGATATGCTCAGGAAGTTGGATTACCAGTATGTATCCCAAGGTTTCTTCACAGCAAAGAGATCTCGCATTCTGTTCCTGAGTAAATTCAGCATGCCTTGCTTAGAGATTTTCTCAACAATGTCCTGCATATGCCAATTATTTTTTAATCTTGAAATTTTAAACTTTTTTCTGTAATATAGTTCTTTGTCTGTCTCACACACATATGTACTACATAATATTAGTTTAAAAAATCAATAATTTAGAAGAGGTTAATAATGAAAAGCAATATTATCTATCCAATTCCTCTCTATCACCAGCCCTTTCTAGAAGTAATCATTTTAACCATTTTGGAATTCAGTTTTCAGTGCTTATCTCCATATTTCTTTTTCAAAGACAATTGCATGCTATTTTTTAATCAACTTTAAACATTGTCTGTGGAGCTTCATTATAAGAGGTGGGGATTAAGTTCCCTTACACTGCCATAGGGTTATATCCCTATTTTTAGCTTCTCTCTTGATTACCTTAATAACTTTAAGCAAATACTTTAATCTTTATTTCTTGTTCCATAAGGTACGGACAGTATCTGTTGATTCCCCACTTTGAAGATGTGGATATCGGTGTTCCTATCATTTACTTCTTTTCCTCATTTCCTTCTTCCACATTGTGTTAAAAGTACTGTCACTTTTATGTTTTCAAGATATAAGGCATTAATATTCTGCTCTGTAACCCTCAATAAGTCTTCCTTACTTTTTTATAGATTAATTTATTTCAAAAGTTTAAGACCAATACATAGGCTTTACTATGTAATTTCTGTTTTCTGTAGAGCCAACATTTCCTTCTCAGTATCAATGTTATATTCATTGTACCAAAGAAGAATGTTAAAATAGATTCTCCTTTCCTCCACTTCAATAGTTGCTAAAAAATCATGCCACATTTTGTTGGCTTTATATATAGACTGTGGTTTTCTTGTACAGTGTCTTCCTCAACACAATTTCTGACTGCCTTTCTTTTTGCTTACTGGGAGAAGAAATTTCATCTTTTCACCATATCTCCAATGTCACACAGTTTTTCCCCCTTAATTCTAGCTATTTTTATAATTCAATGGATGACTACTGCCATTGCTTTTTTTTTTTTTAATTTATTTATTATTATTATACTTTAAGTTCTAGGGTACATGTGCATAACGTGCAGGTTTGTTACATATGTATACTTGTGCCATGTTGGTATGCTGCACCCATCAACTCGTCAGCACCCATCAACTCGTCATTTACATCAGGTATAACTCCCAATGCAATCCCTCCCCCCTCCCCCCTCCCCATGATAGGCCCCGGTGTGTGATGTTCCCCTTCCCGAGTCCAAGTGATCTCATTGTTCAGTTCCCACCTATGAGTAAGAACATGCGGTGTTTGGTTTTCTGTTCTTGTGATAGTTTGCTAAGAATGATGGTTTCCAGCTGCATCCATGTCCCTACAAAGGACACAAACTCATCCTTTTTTATGGCTGCATAGTATTCCATGGTGTATATGTGCCACATTTTCTTAAGACAATTTCATTCTTGTTGCCCGGTCTGGAGTGCAATGGTGTGATCTCAGCTCACTACAACCTCTGCCTCCCGGGTTCAAGTGATTCTCCTGCCTCAAGCCTCCCAAGTAGCTGGGATTACAGGCATGTGCCACCACACCCAGCTAATTTTATATTTTTTTAGTAGAGATGGGGTTTCACCATGTTGGTCAGGCTGGTCTCGAACTCCTGACCTCAAGCAGTCCACCCACCTCAGCCTCCCAAACTGCTGGGATTACAGGCATGAGCCACCATGCCCAGCTATTGCTTTTAAAACATTGTTTTACTTTATTTTTAATTTTTTAGACTATCTTGAAAAACATTGCTGGGAACAGCCTTATTCATGTTTCCTGGTGGAGACACCCTTCCTCTAGGTATATACCTTTGAATGGAATTGCTGGATCATAAGCTGTGCTTACCTTCAATATTAGTACATAAGTATTTCAAAATAGTTAATACTAATTTACAATTTCACCAATATACCAGGAATGCGTGAGGATTTCTGTAAGTCAAATTCTCGTCAACACTTGGTATAGTCAGCCTTTTGAATTTTAGCCACTCTGACAGATGTTCATTGGTATCTTATTATGTTTTTATTAAGGTGGAGCACAACTTCATATGTTTTTGGTCAGCTGGATTTTTTTTTATCCACAGGGCAAGTTCTACCATTTGGATTTTATTGTTTGAAAATTTCCTGTTCAACTGTATTTTCTGTCACCTTTTTGAGTTGATTTTTAGGGGTTTGTTATATAATCTAGATGTAGTCCATTGGTGGTTACAAATATTGCCAATATCTTCCCCCACTAATGTACATGGTATTCCTTTTATTTTCTAAGTGATGTCTTTCAATAAGTTCTTAATTGTAATGTAGCCCACTTTATCAATCTGTGTTAGGCTGTTCTTGCATTGCTATAAAGAAATACCCGGCCAGGGCCAGGCACGGTGGCTCTCACCTGTAATCCCAGCACTTTGGAAGGCCGAGGCAGGCAAATCACGAGGTCAGGAGATCGAGACCATGGTGAAACCCGGTTTCTACTAAAAATACAAAAAATTAGCCAGGCGCAGTGGCAGGAGCCTATAGTCCCAGCTACGCAGGAGGCTGAGGCAGGAGAATGGTGTGAACCCAGAAGGCGGAGCTTGCAGTGAGCCGAGATCGCACCACTGCACTCCAGCCCAGGTGACAGAGCGAGACTTTGTCTCAAAAAAAAAAAAAAGAAAAAAGAAATACCTGGCCAGGCACAGCAGCTCATGTCTGTGATCCTAGCACTAGCACTTCTGGAGGCCAATGCAGGTGGTTCACTTGAGCCCAGGAGTTCAAGACCAGCCCGGAGAATGTGGAGAGAGCCTGTCACTACAAAAAATTAAAAAAAAAAAAAAAAGCTGGCACACTGTTTCTCTCCTGTAGTCCCAACTATTCTGAAGGCTGAGGCAGAGGGGCCCCAGGAAATCAAGGCTACCATAAGCCATGATTGTGCCACAACACTCCAGCCTTGGTAGCAGAGTAAGGGCCTGTCTCAAGAAAAAAAAAAAAAAAAACCCCACAAAACAAACAAAAAAATACCTGAAACTGGGTAAATTATAAAGAAAAGAGGTTTAATTGGCTCATGGTCCTGCAGGCTTTACAGGAAGCATGGTGCTGGCATCTGGTTGGCTTCTAGTGAAGCCTCAGGGAGCTTTCAATCCTGGTGGAAGGCGAAGGGAGAAGCCTGCATCCCACAAGACCAGAGCAGGAGCAAAAGAGGGAGCCGGTGGAGGTGCCACACACTTAAAGAACCAGATCTTGCAAGAACTCACTGTTTCAAGGACAGCACCATGCCATGAGGGATCCTCCTCCATGATCCAATCACCTCCTACCTAGCCCCACCTCCAACGCTGGGGATTACAGTTCAACATGAGATTTGGTGGAAACATATATTCAAACTATATAACAATCTTTTCCTTTATGGATATGCTTTGTATTCTGTTTTAAAAAGTGTTCTCTACTTTAAGGACATCAAGATAAGTCCTATATTGTCACCTAAATGTTTTATTTTTCTACTTTCACTTTTAGATCTATAATTCACATGGAATTAATTTTGGTAATATACAGATATTCAACAGTCCCAATATAATTTATCTTAAAAAATTGTTTCCATGGCCAGGTGTGGTGGCTTACACCTGTAATCCCAGCACTTTGGGAGGCCAAGGAAGGCAGATTACTTGAGCCCAGGAGTTCAAGACCAGCCTGGGCAACATGGTAATACCTCATCTCTACAAAAAATACATAAATTAGCCAGGTGTCATGGTGTGCACCTGTAGTCCCAGCTACGTGGGAGGCTGAGGTGGGAGAATGGCTTGATCCCAGGAGGTGGAGGTTGCAGTGAGCCAAGATCATGCCACTGCTCTCCAGCTTGGGCAACAGAACCAGACCCTGTTTGAAAAAAAAAATTTCTACAATTGTTGCAGGAAGTCAGGGACCCCAAATGGAGTGACCAGCTAGAACCGTGGCAGAGGAACATAAATTGTGAAGATTTCATGGACATTTATCACTTCCCTAATAATACTCTTATAATTTCTTATGCCTGTCTTTACTTCAATCTCTGAACATAAATTGTGAAGCTTTCCTGGACATTTATCAGTTCCCAAATAATACTCTTATAATTTCTTACGCCTGTCTTACTTTAATCTCTTAATCCTGTTATCTTCATAAGCTGAGAATGTACGTCACCTCAGGACCACTGTTGTACAACTTGATTGTAAAATGTGTGCTTGAACAATATGAAATCAGTGCACCTTGAAAAGGGACAGAATAACAGCGATTTCTCAGGGAACGAGGGAAGATAACCATATGGTCTGACTGCCTGCGGGACGGGAAGAATAGAGCCATATTTTTCTTCTTGCAGAGAGCCTATAAATGGACGTGCAAGTAGTAGAGATATCACTAAATTCTGTTCCTAGTAAGGAATATAATATTAAGACCCTAAAAAAGAATGCATTCCTGTGGGGAGGTCTATAAACGGCCACTCTGGGAGTGTCTGTCTTATGCAGTTGAGATAAGGAATGAAATACACCCTCGTCTCCCGCAGTACCCTCAGGCTCATTAGGGTGGGGAAAAACCCCACCCTGGTGAATTTGAGGTCAGACCAGTTATCTGCTCTCGAACCCTGTTTTCTGTTGTTTAAGATGTTTATCAAGACAATACATGCACAGCTGAATATAGACCCTTATCAGGAGTTTTTGATTTCGCCCTTTGCCTTGGGATCTTTGCTTTGCCCTTTGCCTTGTGATCTTTATTGGCCTCAGAAGCATGTGATCTTTGTGACCTACTCACTGTTCATACATCCCCTCCCCTTTTGAAGTCCTTAATAAAAACCTGCTGGTTTTGCAGCTCAGGTGGGTATCACAGACCTACCGATATGTGATGTCACCCCCAGCAGCCCAGCTGTAAAATTCCTCTCTTTGTACTCTTTCTCTTTATTTCTCAGACCGACCGACACTTAGGGAAAATAGAAAAAACCTACATTGAAATATTGGGGGCAGGTTCTTCCAATACACAATGTTCTGCAGTGCCTATATGTATATGAGTCTGTTTCTGGGGTTCCTTATTCAGGTACACTGATGTTTGTCTGTTGCACCAATAACATTATCTAGTACTATAGCTTTAAAAGAGATTTTGATGAATGTAGAATAAATCCTCCCACTCCAGTTTTCTTTGGCAAGCCTGTCTGGGCTATTTTGTATCTTAAGAACTGTCATTAAAAATTAGAAACTGATTGTCAAATTGCTCCTCTCCTTCTCCAAATGAAATTTGTATTGAGACTGATTATAGTTCAATGTGGGGAAAATAGACATTTTTACAGATTGAGTCTTTCAATCAATGAATATGATGTATATCTCTTCATTTATTTAGGTCTTCTTTAATTTCACTCCGATTTTTAGTTTTCTGTATAGAGGTTTTACACATCCTGTTTATTAAGAATTTGATTTTTATGCTATTGAAAATAGTATATTTTTGGCCAGGTGCAGTGGCTCATGCCTGTAATCTCAGCATTTTGGGAGGCTAAAGAGGGTGGATCACGAGGTCAGGAGATTGAGACCAGCCTGGCTAACATGGTGAAATCCCGTCTCTACTAAAAAAATACAAAAAAATTAGCCAGGCATGGTGGCAGGCACCTGTAGTCCCAGCTACTCAGGAGGCTGAGGTAGGAGAATGGCATGAAACCAGGAGGCAGAGCTTGCAGTAAGCTGAGATTGTGCCACTGCGCTCCAGCCTGGGTGACAGAGCGAGACTCCATCTCAAAAAAAAAAAACAAAACAGTATATTTTAAGAATTTAATATCAATTTTCTGCTGGAATATAGGACACATACTTGATTTTTCAAAATATTGACTTGCCAGAAATCTTGCTAAATTCTATATATTTAGTTGTAGATTCTCTTGGATTTTCTAGTTCATAATTGTACTCATGAAAAATGTCCTTTTGTTTTTTATTCCTTTTCAAACTTTAAGCCTTTTATTTCTTTTTCTTGCTTTTATGCAAAGGGTAGAGCCATCATACAGTATTGAATGGAAGTAGTGACAGCAGACATCTTTTTCTAATTTTAAATGAAGGGCTTTCAATGTTACACTATCAAGTATGATTGCTGCAGATTTTTGTTAGATATACTTGGTTAGGTTAAAGAAATTATCTTCTACTTATAGTATGTTAAGACTTGTTTTTAATCACATGATATTAAATTTTAATAATTTTCTACATCTATTGGAATGATCATTTTTTTTTTCTCTTCTAGTCTATTACTTCAGAATATTACATTAATTGATTTCTCAAACAAAGGTAAGCAAACAAACCTTAATCTCTGGAATAAACCCAACATGGCTATAATGTGTCTTCTTTTTTTGTTTGTTTGTTTTGAGACAGAGTCTGGCTCTGTTGCCCCGGTGGGAGTGCAGTGCTGCCATCTCAGCTCACTGCAACCTCTGCCTCTTGGGTTCAAGCGATTCTCCCACTTCAGCCTCCCAAGTAGTTGGGATTACAGGTGCATGCCACCACACCTGGCTAATTTTTGTATTTTTTCTTTTCTTTTTTTTTTTTGGAGACAGATTCTCACTGCATCACCCAGGCTGGAGTGCAGTGGCATGATCTTGGCTGGCTGCAACCTCCTAATTTTTTTGTATTTTAGTAGAGATGGGATTTCACTGTGTTGCCTATGCTGGTCTCGAACTCCTGAGTTCATGCAATCTGCCTGCCTTGGCCTCTCAAAGTGCTAGGATTATAGGCATGAGCCACTACGCCTGGCCTTTGTTGTATTTTTTTTTTAGTAGAGACAGGGTTTCACCATGTTGTCCAGGCTGGTCTTGAATGCCTGACCTCAAGTGATCTGCCCACCTTGGCCTCCCAAAGTGCTGGAATTACATGCGTGAGCCACTGCGCCTGGCCAGTATTTTCTTTTTCCTACATTGCCAGATATGGTTTGCCAGTATATGGTTTAGGACTTTTCTCCATAATATATTTGCTAGTGAGATTAGCCTGTATTTTTCTTTCTAGAATTACCATTCTTAGGGTTTGGTATCAAGGGTATGCTAATCTCATAATCTGAATTGGGGAGTATTTCTTTTCTGTTCTCAGGAAGAGTTCATGCTATGATTAGTGTTATTTTTACCCCTCAAATGCTTGGTAGAATTTGCCATTGAAGGCATCTCTAGGACCAGCATTTTGTTTGTGGAGAGATTTTAGATTATTATTATTATATTCTATTGTGTCATTTTAAAATTTTATACATGTATGTGCTTATCTATAATATACCCTTTCTTCTGTTTTCTTTGTGTTTGTTTTGCATTATCTAGCTTCTTGAGATGGATGTAAATTTTTTAGCCTAATTTCTTCTAAAATGTATACTTAAGGCTAGAAATTTCCCTCTACTACATTACCTGTATTGCATACATTTTGATTTGTGGTATTTTTGTTAATTCAGTTCAAAATGCCTTCTAATTTCATGATGATAGCTTCTTTGACTATAGGTTATTTAGAAGTGTGTTTCGTGTATGGATGCAGTAGCTCACGCCTGTAATCCCAGCACTTTGGGAGGCTGAGGTGGGAGGATCATTTGAGCCCAGGAGTTTGAGACCAGCCCGGGCAACATAGCAAGACCCCTGTCTTTACAAAAAAATAAAATTAAAAAAAAAAAAAAACAGCTGGGGCATGGTTGCACACATCTGTAATCCCAGCTACTTGGAAGGCTGACGCAGGAGGACTACTTAAGTCCTGGAGTTTGAAGCTGCAGTGAGCTGAGATTGCACCTCTGCACTCCAGCCTATGCAACAGAACAAGACCATGTCTCAAAAAAAAAAAAAGGAAAGAAACTTTAAAAAGCATGTTTCTTTAGCTGAAAGAATATAGGCTTTTTTTTTTCCAGGTATCTTTTCATTATTGATTTCTAGCAAGTTTATATTTTGATTAGAAAAAAAACTTTATGCTACTTTAATCCCTTGAAATTGACTGAGACTTGCTGTATGACTCCAATATGAGATTTTTTTTCTGTGACTCTTTCATGTGTTTTTTAAAGCATAATGTATTCTGTCATTGTAGGATATAGTTCTTTATTTATCATTTAAGTAAGTTTATTCATTGTGTGGTTCAAATCTTCAGTATTCTTCCTAAGTTTTAGACTGCTTGTGCAATCAGTTGCTGAAAGAATGGTTAAAATCTCCCACTTCAATTCTGGATTCCTTGATTTTTCCCTTTAGTTCTGTCAATTTTCCTTTGTATTTGGAAGCCATGTTATTAGAGGCATATAATTTAAAGTTTTTTTATATTTCTTGTGGATTGAATCTTTTATTATGCTATGATTGATCTTTTATATCTATAAAGTATTTGTGCCTAAAGTCCATTTTGTCTGCTATTAATATATTGATATAGCCTTCTTCTGCTTAGTGTTTGCATAGTATATCTGAAAAAATGTAATTGATTAGCCAGACCTGGTGGCACATGCCTATGCTTCTAGCTACCTGAGAGGCTGAGGCAGGAGGATCACTTAAGCCCAGGGATCAAGGCTGCAGTGAGTCATATCCCGCCAATGTATTCAAGCCTAGGTGATAGAGTGAGACGCTGTCTCAAAAGAGCAAAGAAGGAAAGAAGAAAAGGACGGAGGGAGGGAAGGAGGAAGGAAGAAAGGAAAGAAATGAAGATATAAAAAAAGAAAAAGTTAATTGAAATATGATTCATATATAAATTCTCTCTTTCAGTGTACAGCTTGGTAGTTTTATTGAAGAGTTGTACAATCATCACCACTAATTCTAGAATATTTTCATCACCCAAAAAACTGTACAGTTAGCAGTCACTCCCTATTTCCCCCTCTACAAATCTCCTGGGTACCATAAAGCTACTTTTTGAATCTATAGATTTGCCTATTCTGGACATTTCATATAAATGAGATCATATATGTGGTCTTTTGTGCCTCACTTCTTTCACTTAGCATAATTTTATTAAAAGTTTATTTATGCTGTGGCATATATCTATACTTCATTCATTTTTATGGCTAAATAACATTCCATTGTATGGATATACCACATCTTGTTTATCCATTCATCAGTAGATGGCCATTTGTGTTGTTACCACTTTTTACCTATTATGAATACTGTTTCTATCAACATTCATATAAAGGATTTTGTGAGAACGTATGTTTTCATTTCTTGTGGGTATACACCTAGGAGTGGATCTTTTCCTGTTCTTGTACTGTCCACTTTTCTCTATCTCTATTTTTTTAGGTGTGCCTCTCATAAACAATACTCAGGATTTTGTCTTTTCTTTAACTGGACAACCTTTGTATATTAACTTGGAAGACTTAATCATCAGGGAAGTACAGATTATGACCACCCTGGGATATTGCTTTATGCAGCAGTGGATGTATATCAACGGGGACCTTTATACAGTGGTAGTAAGAGTATAAATGGGCACAATCAATTTGGAAAACAATTTGGCTCTGTCTTATAAATTGGAACATTTACATACACTATGATCCAGCAATTCTAATTCTAGATATGTACCCAATAGAAATAATTCTACTTGAACACCAAGAAGATAAAAACAATAATTTTAGAAAAAGTATTGCTTATAATAGCAAAGCTCTGGGACCCAAATATTCACATTCATTAGAATGGATAAACTGTGGGATAGCTATATATTTTGGAGATCATGGCATATGAATATATAAGATACTTTTCCTTTTTTTGGGCTATATAATTTCCCATGATACGGGTAGACTATAGTTTACTGATGAAATGTTAGATTGTTTCCAATATTTTGCTGTTATGAAAAACACTGCGAATAACTTCAGATAAATTGCTAGAAGCGTGGATGAGCATTTGTGAGTTTGATAAATATTACCAAGTTTCTCTCCATGCAGAATATAGTAATATCACCACTGATGCAGATAAGTGTCTGTTTCCCTACGTTGTTGCAAATTTTATTGCTTTCTTTTCCAACTACATTACTTTCTATTTACTTTACTTCCATTATGGTTTTCCTATAACATTGAATAGAAGTGATTGTGGACGTCTTTGTATTCCTGAATTTGAAAGGAAATAATTCAAATAATTGTGAATCAAATTCTTTGATTATTGCTAATTTGGTAAAAAATCAATACGATTATTTTAAGGCCATAGGATATTCCATTAAAATGTACCTACCATAATTTACATAACCATTCTCCTATTATTGAGTATTTTCCTCTCATTTCTGAGATTCAGGTCAAAATCCTTAATACTGCATCTGTCCATTTGCAATTTATTTTACACAAAAGGAAACAATCCCTATATGTTATCATTTAACTGAATTTCCACTTGTGCACATGGTGTCCTGATTAGATTGATGTCTCAAGAACCCAGTCTTTTTAAAAATCTCCATTATTTAGCCATTTTCCCTATATTTGGACATGAAGACTTGTCGCAGTTTTTCATTATTGTGAACTATATAGTAACAAAGGAATCATATATTAGATATGAGACCCGAAGAAAATTGTTCATCTTCTTTAAAGCTTAATTTTCTCATCTATATATTAGTCAATACAAGTACCTATATTACAGTATTTTATGAGAATTTTTAAGTATGATATGGCATGTAAAATATATAAAATAGTTTTTGGAGCATGGAATGTGCTCTATAAATATTAGCTATTATGATCATTATGGTACTCAATGAACAGTCTGAAACATTGCTTTTTTCTCTGATACAATTAGGTCCTTTCTGAAATGGTATCTGTGATTCAGCTATTCAAAACCTAATGAAGTTGGTGACTCTATGACAATGTGGAGAAATCATGACAGAAAATGTGGTTTGTACTGGGGCTGTCAATGCTGTAAAGGAAGTTTGGGAAAAAAGAATAAAGAAACACAATGAAGACCTGAAGCGAGAGAAGGAATTTCAACACAAGTATGCTAAAACATATTTATTATTTTGAATTAGTGAAATTAACATTTATCATCACCATTAAAAAGAGCATTCTAAATGCCTATTATTGAATTTGATATAGAATTTCATTTACTGAAAACTCAAAATATACTTTAAAAAAACAGCTGACTCAATTAAATTTGTCTATGTGATAGGAGTCACAAAAAATACAAATATGAAAATAGTAGCTATCTTATACCCTCATAGTACTCTGTTTAACATTCATCAAAGTTTGACTAGTATCATACAGTGTAATTTTCAGGATTGTATGTTCAGCATTAACATGCCCTAGGATCTAAAACAACATTTGGCAGTAGAAGGTACAGGAGATTCTCATTTATTTGAATAGTCATGTGTTCTAGCCAGAGCTGCTCGATCACTTGATTCCTTGATCTGGGCTATATTTATTTGACTCTCATTTCCTCTGCCTTCATTTTATCTTACCTACTTTCCTGATTGGATATCTCCCAAAAGTATTATACTAATCCTGCAAAAATAGTCCCTTTCCTTATAGATTCATATAGTTCCGTACAATTCTCATTCATTGTCTCTTTCTATTATTATCATTATTATTTTTGAAATGGAGTCTCACTCTGTTGCCCAGGCTGGAGTGCAATGGAATGATCTCAGCTCACTGCAACCTCCACATCCCAGATTCAAGTGATTCTCTCTGCCTCAGCCTCCCAAGTAGCTGGGATTACAGGTACATGCCACCACACCCGGCTAATTTTTGTATTCTTAGTTGAGATGGGGTTTCGCCATGTTGGCCAGGCTGGTCTTGAACTCCTGACCTCAGGTGATCCACCCACCTCAGCCTCCCAAAGTGCTGGGATTACAGGCATTGGGCCACCATGCCCAGCCATGAGGCAAATGTTATTTGCCAATGTCAGTTAGCAAATAACAGAAAATTCAACTAAAGATGGCTTAAGTGATAGGGAAGTGAGGCTGTTCTGAAGATAGTCAATGCAAAGCCTCAACATCTTTTAAAAGTCAACTTTTTTTTTTCACCTTCCACTGTTAATTCCTGTGTCAGTTTGATCCTCAGATTAGCTTCCTTCAATGTTACAGGATGACTGGTGCACTTCCAGGCATCACAGCCAATCATCATTATGTTTTCAGAAAAGTGGAAACTATTTTTTTCTATTTCTTCTTTAAGAGTAAGGAAATCTTTCACAGAGGGTTCCCAACAAACCTCTCCTTCACCTCTCATTGGCCAGAATTGGATCAGTTGTACACATCTAACCCAGTTACCTTCTAGGGGAATGAGACTGATTGGTTTAGACAAATTAAGATTCATCCCTAGTGAACAGTCTGAAACATTGTGTATTAGTCCATTTTCATGCTGCTGATAAAGACATACCTGAAACTGGGTAATTTATAAAGGAAAGAGGCTTAACTGACTCACAGTTCCACAAGGCTGGGGAGGCCTCACAATCATGGTGGAAGATGAAGGAAGAGCAAAGGGACATCTTACATGGCAGCTGGCAAAGAGAGAATGAGAACCAAGTGAAAGGGTAAACCTCTTATAAGACCATTGTCTTGGCAATTAACATTAGGCTCCTCATTACTTATGCGAATTTCTGCAGCCAGCTTGAATTTCTCCTCAGAAAATGGCTTTTTCTTTTTCTATCACATCCTCAGGCTGCAAATTTTCTGAACTTTTATGCTCTGAACTTTTATGCTCTGTTTTAAAATGGAATGCTTTTAACAGCACCCAAGTCACCTCTTGAATGCTTTGCTGTTTAGAAATGTCTTCCACCAGATAGTGGAACTTCTTTAAGTTCAAAGTTCCACAGATCTCTAGGGCAGGGGCAAAATGCTGCCATTCTCTTTGCTAAAACATAGCAAGAGTCACCTTTATTCCAGTTCCCAACAAGTTCCTCATCTCCATCTGCGATCACCTCAGCCTGGATTTCATTGTCCAAATCATTATCAGCATTTTGGTCAAAGCCATTGAACAAGTCTCTAGGAAGTTCCAAACTTTCCCACATTTTCCTTTCTTCTTCTGAGCCATCCAGCTGCCTGTTACCCAGTTCCAAAGTCATTTCCACATTTTTGGGTATCTTTACAGCAGTGCCCCACTCTACCGGTACCAATTTACTATTTTAGTCCATTTTCACACTGCTGATAAAGACATACCTGAGACTGGGTAATTTATAAAGTAAAGAGGTTTAATTGATTCATAGTTCCACATGGCTGGGGAGGCCTCACAATCGTGGAAGACATAGGAAGAGCAAAGGGACATCTTACATGGCCGTCGGCAAAGAGAGAATGAGAACCAAAAGAAAGGGGAATCCTCAGCCAGGCATGGTGGCTCATACCTGTAATCCCAGCACTTTGTGGGGCTGACGTGGGTGGATCACCTGAGGTCAGGAGTTTTAGACCAGTCTGACCAACATGGTGAAACCCCGTCTCTACTAAATACAAAAAAATTAGCCATGAGTGGTGGTGTGTGCCTGTAATTCCAGCTACTTGGGAGCCTGAGGCAGGAGAATTGATTGAACCCGGAAGGCAGAGGTTGCAGTGAGCCAAGACTGCACCATTGCACTCCAGGCTGGGCAACAAGAGTGAAAGTCCATCAAAAGAGAGAAAGAGAGAGAGAGAGAGAAGAAAGAAAGAAAGAAAGAAAGAAAGAAAGAAAGAAAGAAAGAAAGAAAGAAAGAAAGAAAGAAAGAAAGAAAGAAAGAAAGAAAGAAAGAAAGAAAGAAAGGAGGGAGGGAGGGAGGGAGGGAGGGAGGGAGGGAGGGAGGGAAGGAAGGAAGGAGGGAAGGAAGGAAGGAAAGGAAGGAGGGAAGGAAGGAAGGAAAGGAAGGGAGAGAAACCTCTTATAAAACCATCAGATCTTGGGAAACTTACTCATTACCATGAGAACAGTATAAGGCAAACTGCCCCCATGATTCAATTATCTCCCACTGGGACCCTCCCACAACACGTGGGAATTATGGAAGCCACAATTCAAGATGAGATTTGGGTGGGGACACAGCCAAACCATATCACCTGGATTACTTTGTAAACACCTGGACTTGGAATCAATTGGTATTCTTCCAGTAAACAAGGGTGGGGGACAAGAAGCTACTGATAAGCAATGATTTGTGTTGCTAAATATCTGTAAAAACAAAAGATCTGGACAGGGAGGAATAATTTTTCCCACTTAGTTTTTAGTAAGTGTGCAGACATAGCAAGATTCGTGTTCAAGGTGGATTCTACAAGGATAGAGAGGGAAGCCCAAGGTCAAGCCTGGTCAAGAAGAGGATGAGGAGCCTGACTAAAGTTTTGATAAAAGGGATCTTTGTAATTAATTAAGAATCACTTAATTTCAGAAATTTCAGAAGTTCTCTATATAAGAATAATGAGTGTGCAGTCTTGCCCACCCTTACTGCCTTACTGCTTGTTCTTTTTTTGGCATCATCTATTTTATGATTAGGGAGGAGGATTCTCTCTTAGCAAAATGTAATCTCTGAAAGTTAAGTTAGACGAAAATCAGCTTCTACTTTTAGAAACATTGCATGGAATTTGTGTAATGTTTTTCAAAGCACCTTTCCCTTAATCTTAAAGCAATTTCATTGTAAAATCATTGTACAGTATTATAAAGCTTGGATTATGGTTAAAATTAAGTATAAACTACTTCAAAAGTAAATTATATAGAGATCAAAGGTTAGGTTTAAAACCTGTAATATGATTAAATAAATAATTTGCCAGATATGGTGGCTTGTGCCTGTAATCCGAGCACTTTGGCAGGCTGAGGTAGGAGGATCTCTTAAGCCCGAGGAGTTTGAGACCAGACTGGGCAACACAGCAAGACCTTATCTCTAAAACAAAAAGTTAGCTGGGCATGGTGGCATGCACCTGTAGTCCCCATTACTTGGGAGGCAGAGGGGTGAGGCGGGAGGATCGACTGAGCCCTGGAGATCAAGGCTGCAGTAAGTCACAGTCACACACACTGCACTCCAGCCTGGGCGTGAGACACTGTCTCATTAAAAAAAAAAAAAAAAATTAATAAATAAACAACCATAACTGATGCAAAATGGTAAGAATCTGAGAGACCTTTTAAAGTGAGACAGAGAGCTGATTACCAGAGAAAAGGCTAATTGGAAAATTCATAGAAAATTTAAACTGACCAAAGGTAACCCAAAGAAATGTCCCTTCTTTTTTACTCTGCTCTGAAATAGAGCAGTGTTTCTCAAACGTGTCTATGTAGGAATCCCATAGGGATCTTATTAAAATAGCTTCTGGGTTAGTAAGTCTGGAGTAGGACCAAGAGTCTGGATTTCTAACAAGCTCCCAGGAGACAATAATGCTGCTGTTCTGCAAATCACACTGAGTAGCAAGGAAGTAGACAAAAGAAGCAGAAGATTTGAAAGTGGTCAGTACACAGGCAAGGGGTTAGAAGGGTAAGAATGTAATCTAATGCTTCTTCTTTCAGCTAAAAGTGGCTAAAGCTTTAGCTAAACAATGAAAGAAAAAAAAAGCCTACAGTTTAAACAGAAATTGTCCTTTCTCCCTTTTGATGCCAAGCTCCTTGAAAAATCAAGTACTTAGGTAACAGTTGGTGTGACAATATTGGAAAAAGGCCTTATTCTACAATAATAGGGTTTTATTTTATTTTATTTTATTTTAGAGACAGAGTCTCAATCTGTCACCTAGGCTGGCGTGTAGTGGCACAATCTTGGCTTACTGCAACCTCTGCCTCCTGGGTTCAAGTGATTCTCCTGCCTCAGCCTCCTGAGTAGCTGGGATTACAAGCACACACCACCACACCCATCTAATTTGTGTATTTTTAGTGGAGATGCAGTTTTACCACATTGGCCAGGCTGGTCTCGAACTCCTAACCTCAAGTGATCCACCTGCTTTGGCCTCACAAAGTGTTGGGATTACAAGCGTGAGCCACCACGTGCTGCCTCAAAAGGGTTTTAGAAGAGTTATAAAATTTAGATTAGAGACATGAAAGAATATCAAGATTAAAATAAGCAGTTTCACAACTGTAATCCCAGTGCTTTGGGAGGCTGAGGCAGGAGGATTGCTTGAGCAGGAGGATTGTTCGAGACCAGACTGGGCAACATAGTGATGGCCTGTCTCTTTTTTTTTTTTTTTTTTTTTGTTGAAAAAAACTGCATAGGAATTATAGAATATTTGAGCTAGAAAATACACAGATATCATTTAATTATAACCTCACATTTTATAGGTAAGGCCCACAGATGGGGGATGTCTTGCCCAAGGTAACCAAATTAATAAATGGTACATTCTGGACTTAGATCATAAAAATACAGAACCAGAAAGAATTTAGGGATCATTACAGAGATGGAAATAGATTTTTCTAATAATAGCCTGACTGTCAACTCAGTAAGGACAGAGCTTTTTGTATCTCCAATGTCTAGTACTTGGCTATAATGATTACTTGATTAATTCCTTAAGTTAAAGGTCAAGGAATCAGATTCCTAATTTACTTGTTACTAAATCTTGCTCTGATTTCACTTCTTTCTTAGTAATAACTAATTAATAACCATTAAGCCCATTGTTTGAATAGTTCTATTTTTATATAAGTGATATAATTGAATAGCTGACATTATACATTTTTTTTTTAGTTATCCATATCTATGGGAAGCTTAGTTGTTTAGATCAGAAGCCCACACATATCCCACTGCCACAGGGCACCTGTTAGCAGATTAGTTAAATTTTAGGCAAGTGATAGATTAAAATACACAGCTACTAAGAGAAGTATTTTACAAGCCCAAAGTATTTTACAAATACGTAAAGACAGCAAATTCAACATTTTGTTTACTTTTGGCTTTCTGTTCATCAAAATAAAATCCTTACTGAAGATCAGTCAATATGCAAAACTGCTAAAAATATGTATTAACTCTCAGGTGTCCATAGATTTCTGGCAAACAAATATTCAAATTAGTTAAACTTCATGTTTTGAGGACTGCTTATATTTATTATGTATCCTTTTAACAGGCTAAAATTTCAAAATGTTCGATTCTAAACTTACTCTCTTTTTCATGCGTGAATAATTTTCTGGGATAGAAATAGCTTTTTGCAAAAGGTTTTCATTTCTTTTCTTTTTTTTTTTTTTTTTGAGACAGAGTCTCACTCTGTCCCCCAGGCTGGAGTGCAGTGGCACAATCTTGGCTCACTGCAACATTCGCATCCCAGGTTCAAGCAATTCTCCTGCCTCATCCTCCCTAGTAGCAGGGACTCCGGGCATGCATCACCACACCCGGCTAATTTTTGTATTCTTAGTAGAGATGGGGTTTCACTATGTTGGCCAGACTGGTTTCGAACTCCTGACCTCAGGTGATCCACCCGCCTTAGCATCCCAAAGTGCTGGGATTACAGGCATGAGCCACCGTGCCTGGCCGGTTTTCCAGTTTCTAGTTTGCATTTTTCTAGTTTGAGATCATTCTTATGTTTGCAGTAGATCAAAAATCAATAGGAATGTGCTTCAGAATGACAAATATTTTATACATTTTTATATGTAAAAAATAAAGACTAGATAAAATTAACATGTAGTAAGATGAAATTGAATTCTGAAGTTGAACTGTATTCTTTGTAAGCCATTACAAAACCTATTAAAAATCTATTGATTACTCACCAGGAAAATGCAAATAACCCCCAATCAGATACCATTCACACCCACTAGATGACTATAATAAAAAAGAGGGACAATAGCAAATATTGGTGAGGATGTGAAGAAATCAGAACCTTAATATGCCACTGGTGGGAATGTAAAATGGTGCAGCCATTTTGGAAACAGCTTGGCAGTTTCTGAAAATGTTAAACATAGCCAGGTGCTGTCATTCATGCCTGTAATCCCAGTACTTTGGGAGGCCAAGGCAGGCGGATTGCTTGAGTTTAGGAGTTTGAGACCAGGCTGGGCAACATGGCAAAACCCTGCCTCCACAAATAATACAAAAATTAGCTGGGCATGGTGGAGCATGCCTGTAGTCCCAGCTTCTCAGGAGGCTGAAGTGGGAGGATCACTTGTGCCTGGGAGGTTGATGCTACAGTGGGCCATGATGGTGCCACTGCACTCATGCCTGGATGACAGAGCGAGATTTTGTCTCAAAAAAAGAAAAATGTTAAACATAAAGTTACCATATGACTCAGCAATTCTACTCCTAGGAATGTACCCAAGAAAACTGAAAACATGGTCACACAAAAATTTGCACATCAATATTCATAGCAGCATTATTCCAAATAGCCAGTAGTGGAATTAACCCAATGTCCATCAGTTGATGAATTGGTAAACAAAATGTGTTAGATCCATACAGTGGAATCATTCTGCCATAAAAAAGAATGAAGTACTAATACATGCTACAGCATGAATGAACTTTGAACAAAACGATGCTAAGTGAAAGAAGCAGACACAAAAGATACATATTGTATGGTCCCATTTAAATAAAGTGTCCAGAATAGGAAAATCCATATACAAAAAGTAGATTAGTGATTACCAAGAGGTATGAGAGGGAAGAATGGAGAGTGACTGCTAATGGGTATGGAGTTTCCTTTTTGAGTGATACAATGCTTTGGTATGAGATAGTGATGATAGTTGCACAAACTGTGAATATACCAAAATTTACTGAATTGTGTACTGAAAAAAGTAATTTTTATGGTATGTGTATCAGATCTCAAAAAAGTTATTATTAATAAAATTTATAGAGTTATGATACTTAAAAAAATTAAAAATAGGGCATTTGTGGTACTAATCATATTTATAATTCTTGCAAAATAAGATCTTGTCTGATTTCCAGGTACCAATAGTCAAATGGTTGTTTTTGATTGGTCATTTAAAATATATATATATATAAAAGTGGCTAGATGCAGTGGCCCACGCCTGGAATCCCAACACTTTGGCAGGCCGAAGCTGGTGGATCACGAGGTCAGGAGTTTGAGACCAGCCTGGCCAACATGGTGAAAACCCATCTCTACTAAAAATAAAAAAAATTAGCCGGGTGTGGTGGCGGGTGCCTGTAATCCTGGGGAGGCTGAGGCAGGAGAATCACTTGAAACTGGAAGGTGGAGGTTGCAGTGAGCCGAGATCAATCAGGCCACTGTACTCCAGCCTGGGCAAAAGAGTGAAACTCCATCTCAAAAAATATATATATATATATAAAGTGAATGTCACCTATGTAATTGTCTATGAACTAAAATGATTTCCTGGTCCCCTAGGCTAGTGCGGATCTGGGAAGAACGAGTAAGCTTAACCAAGCTAAGAGAAAAGGTCACCAGGGAAGATGGAAGAGTCATTTTGAAGATAGAAAAAGAGGAATGGAAGGTAAGCTTTTACAGAATATTTGATTTTCCATATTTTGCATTTTGTGAGTCAGTTGAGAGAATGATTCTGAGACTGTAATTGAGACTAGAATAGTTAGAAACTAATTTTAATAATACACCAAATGAATTTGAGCAACATGAGCAACTGAAAAGAAACACAACTTCACAATTATTTTGCAAAAGTTCAGTTTGCTTCAACCCTGCCTAAACTTAAATCATTTGTAATATTTCTCCTATTAATCTGTTTTATAGCAACTTCTCATTACCCATAAAAAAGATAACCATCTGCCTAATAAAAATAATATTGCTTTTCCAAAGAAATGCTCAGTTAAAACTTTACGGAATGGAAATATTAGTATTTTCATTGGGTCTACCACCTCACTCATATTCTTTCTCCCCCTTACACACAAACTCACAGTTTAATTATACTAGGCATACTCTAATTTTTACAAGAGCTTCTAACCCTTGGGTCCATGTTTATTTTTATGTTTTATGTCACTGTTTGTCAGAGTTAGCTCCTTTATATTCTCTACTGGTTATTTTAGGCTGAAAGGGAAAAGGTACAGGGTTCAGAATAGTTGAAACTCTTAAAATTCTCAAATTAAAAAATAAATCTTTTAAAATATTCATATATTTCAAAACAGAAGTGGAAAAACAGTTTGAATTATTGATTGAAATGATTTTTTTGGATACTCTCATTTTCAATAACATATATGTACTTAAGGAAAGCCTAATACTGTATAACAGAATCATCAGGACATACTGCTATGTGTCTACATTATTGATCAAAATATTTCTGTTTATTCTATCATGATTGGGGTTTGAAGGTTTAGCCAAAAAAAAAAAAGGTAAAGATCTTAAAACTTGGAAGTCACACAAAGCACCTGGAAAAGTAACCCATTAAGGAAAACAAATTCCAAATATTCCAAAGTGCTTATATAAGTCAAATATCACATTTCAGGGTGGTGTGATACTAAAACAATTTAAGTAATATACAACAACTATCATTTCTTTTACTGTAGACCCTCCCTTCTTCTCTGCTGAAACTGAATCAACTACAGGAATGGCAACTTCATAGAACTGGTTTGCTGAAAATACCTGAATTCATTGGAAGATTCCAGAACCTCATTGTGTTAGATTTATCTCGAAATACAATTTCAGAGATACCTCCAGGGATTGGTAAGAAAGATTATTTTTATTCCTGTGCTATTTTATCCACCTGCAGATGTACTTTTTATTAAGATTTTTTTGGATACATGGAATAAAGACCTCTTTATACAGCCCTCAACCTTGAGAAATTTTAAACATTTAGTCTAAATTGAAGCTTCTAGAGGATTCAAGTTTTTGGATTTACTGAGGTGATTCAAGATGAGATTTCAATGAGAGAAAAGCCTCTTTGGAAATATCCTGTAGATTCTCCATACAGTATTGTCAGCTCAGCTATTTCTCTTAGGAATAGCTTCGATAGCCTTCAACAGGTTGAAGGCAGTAAAGAAAACAAGATTCTTCAAATGGGAAAAAAAAATCTGAATAGAAAATTTCTCAGGATTTTGTGTAGATGAAACAAAATGAAAATAGTTGGGATTTTTTTTTTTTTTTCCTATTGCATGGATAAATTTGTCCCTTGTTTGAAGAAGGGACAGGACACAGACTGGGAAAAGGGAAGAAACTAAGAACTCCAAATTTGCCAATACAAAACTGGCAAGTAAGTTATGCTGTAACACCTTAATAACTATAAACATTATTTTATATCCAACTCCTCTCTATTGTATATTATTTTTTTATAGGACTGCTTACTAGACTTCAGGAACTGATTCTTAGCTACAACAAAATCAAGACTGTCCCCAAGGAACTAAGTAATTGTGCCAGCTTGGAGAAACTAGAACTGGCTGTTAACAGAGATATATGTGATCTTCCACAAGAGGTTAGAAAGATATAAATGCTTATGACTGTATTTTCCATCTGCAGTAGTTGACCTCTCAATGTGTGGTTGTTAACAATAATAAAACTAATGAGAAAATTCTATGTATTTCAGAAAAAATATTTAGGGAAAACCATTTCCATAAGTATAATGCAGGTTTTTAATTGGAGAAAGATTTAGTGTAAAAGATACTTCTGTTATTATCACAGTACTGACATCATTTGTTAAACTGTGATCTCCTTGAACACCAGGGTGAGAGTTGTATTATAGTCTCAGAATTGAGGGCAGAGCCTAGGTTGTAGTGATTACTTAAATGCTTTTTAAATTAATAAATGGTTATCATAAAGCACAGACAATGTGGTGATAGCAATAAGACTGGAATGCCTTCAAACTTTGATTTGGTATGATGTCTTGTTATTGGTCAAACCAAATTGATCATATAAAAATAAAGACATTTGTATTACTTTTTGAAAATATTTAATGCTCTTAGGATCAGTGAAGAAGTTTCCATGGGGCTTTGGTTTTGAAAACAATGACTCTACAAGATAAAAGTTAAGAAAAATAATAAAATAAAATAGACTATTCCCTTCTCCCACTTTATCTTAATTAGTATATCAGACTTCTCTTCCAAAACAGCAAACTTGTCACCAACAATTGTTGCTCTTGCAAATGAAACATAGTATATACATATACATTATATCTTCTAATAGTTCAATTTCATGAAATGTATACCCTTGTGTATTAATCTGTTCTCATACTGCTGATAAAGACATACTCAAGACTGGGTAATTAATAAAGAAAAAGAGGTTTAATGGACTCAGTTTCACGTGGCTGGGGAGACCTCACAATCATGGCAGAAGGCGAAAGGCACGTCTTACATGGTGGCAAGAGAGAATGAGAACCAAGTGCAAAGGGAAACCCCTTATAAAACTATCAGATCTCATGAGGCTTATTCACTCCTACAAGAACAGTATGGGGGAAACCACCCCCATGATTCAATTGTCTCCCACCAGGTCCCTCCCACAACACATGGGAATTATGGGAGCTACAATTCAAGATGAGATTTGGGTGGGGACACAGCCAAACAATACCATTTTGCATATAATAAAAATGATAATATGGATAATTTCTTACACATACAAGAGGGTCAATAAATACTTTATTTCTGACTCATGTGTTTTGTTTCTGGGTTGGCCCCATCATTATAAAAGCTATGTGATTTTGTACAATCTATTAACCAGTCTTTTTTCTGAGACACGGTCTCACTCTTTTACCCAGGTTGGAGTACAGTGGTGTGATTCTGGCTCACTGCAGCCTCAACCTCCTGGGCCCAAGCAATTCTCCCACTTCAGCCTCCTAAGTAGCTGGGACCAAAGGCTTGTGCCACAATCCCTGGCTAATTTTTAAATTATTTTGTAGAGACAGGGTCTCACTATGTTGCCCAGGTTCGTTTCAAACTCCTGGACTGAAGTGATCCTCCTAACTACCAATTTGCCTACCAAAATGCTAGGATTATAGGCATGAGCTACCTCTTTCCTCCACCACTATTATTTGGAAGTTAAATTTTGAGTTTTCCCATACAATTCTCAACTACTGGATCAAAGGAAAACATGATAATGGGTGCTTACTCTCAGCGAAAAAAAGGTTTTGCCAGGCACATTCTATAAACCCTGGAACCTGGTGATTATGAAAGATAAACTTTCTTTGAATAGGTGAACTTTCTATGAGAGTTTTACACTTCCCTGGAGGTTATTTAGCTTTATATTTATTTTTAATTTATTGTGGACTACTATGACTAAATAAAGCCCAAGTAAAATGTGAACATTCCTGGATGTGAAATATTGCCTTTACTGACGTGAGTCTTTTAGTAGTTTACATTGTGGGCATTTATTTTGAAAAATTTTGCTTTCTTCTTCAGCTCAGCAATCTGCTAAAACTTACTCACCTTGATCTGAGTATGAACCATTTTACTACAATCCCTCTTGCTGTGTTGAACATGCCTGCCCTTGAGTGGCTAGACATGGGAAGCAACAAACTTGAACAACTTCCTGATACTATAGAAAGGTAAAAGAAATAACTCTTTATGCTAATGATAAATGTCTTGAAACCTCTTATGAAAAAAACTAAGCAAGACAAATGGGATCTCGAGCATAATCAATCACAATAGGTCCAACTAGTTTGAAATACACTGTTTTAACAGAATATTTTCATTTGTTCCAAGTAAGTAAAAGGGTTTGGGAAGAAGAAAAAACTGGCTTTTTTCAAGTGATCCACCTGCCTCTGCCTTCCAAAGTTCTGGGATTACATGCATGAGCCACCACGCCTGGCCAAAACTGGCTGACTTTGAGAAATTAACAAGAATATGCCACAATAACCACCTTGCTTAGTATATGCCAAGCACTTCTATGCACTTTACAAGCGGATGAAGAAACTAATGACAGAGATGTTAGCTAACTTGCTCAAGTTAGTAAGTGGGCAAGCTAGGATTTGAACCTAGGCAGCCTGTACCCAGAGTCCATGATGTTAAGCATTATGCATACTGCTTTGCTATAAATGGGCATATTAATCATTTGATTGTTCTCTTAAGACTCTAACTCAGATTAGGTAACATTTACAGCAGTTCTTCTTCAAGAAATCCTATGAGAATAGTGAAAGAATTCTAGAATATGTTGATTTGATTTCATTTCTATTGCCATACGATGTAAGAGTTGTACTGTAGAGATGAACTTCCTGATGCGGTTTCTCTAATAACCAGGTAATGTGATGTCAGTTAACTCAGTAAGTATACTGGTTAAATATGTTGTAAAAGACATTTGATTTTAACATAAGAACCAAAGGCTGGGTGCAGTGGCTCACGCCTGTAATCCCGGCACTTTAGGAGGCTGAGGGTGGGAGGGTAGCCTGAGCTCAGGAGTTCAAGGCCATCCTGGGCAACATGATGAGACCCCTGCCTCTTAAAATTATTTTTTAAAACTCCAAAACCAATGTTTTCATATTATACGTAATTAATTGCAGAAACCTTAATTTTTCAGAATGCAAAATCTACATACATTATGGCTGCAACGAAATGAAATAACATGCTTGCCTGAAACAATCCGCAATATGAAAAATCTGGGTACTCTTGTTCTCAGCAACAATAAACTGCAAGATATTCCAGTATGCATGGAAGAAATGGCAAATCTGAGGTAAAAAGTTGTAGGCACAAAACTGAAAAACCTTGCTTTCTGGCTGCAGAAAAAAGTAATGTAGAGAGATTGTTATTAATAAATTTCAGTTGTTATTTACATGAATGGATATTTAAAAAATCTTTTCCAATGTTGAAATTCTACAATTTGATGAATAGGATTCATATAACACTGGTCTATTCAAGAAAGAATCCTTAAAACTAAAGCAGTTTGGGATTTATCAGCTTTAAGACATGTCCTCCATTTTAGATGTTTATCAAAGGTCTTTTATGGGAAAGAAAGTAAATGTATGAAATAATAAATGTGTGACATGGTAATGTTGGCTCTGAACAAACTTTAGAAAACTTGGTTGACAAAATTTTGAATCAACTGAAAAAAGCATGACTTGAAATCTCTGAATGCCTTAGTTCTCAGTATTATCATTCTTTATTGAATTTCTTATTAAAATATGTAGTTTTAAGACTTCTTTTTGACAGTATTATATAATTTTTTAGCATGGGTAGATGGGAGTGTCACTTGTATGTTATCGTACAGCTGACATGTATTTTTGTCATCTTAGTTTCATGCTATGTACGTACCATAACCAACCTATTGCCTATGAGAAACATGTAAGATAAAATATTTACAGCCATTGTTACAAGTTTAGAGTGTATTTTTCTATCTTGTTTTACAAGTATGTTATATAACATTCAAAAATAATTTTTTTCTTGATTGAGAAAAGGATACAAAATGCAAAATCCACAATTTTGGTAACTGAAAATTGCCAATTGTTTTGCAGTACTTTATTATATTGGGTGTCGTCTTTTTTGGGCTTTTAGCTAGCTAACGAATGAATACATTAGACATTTTTGGGTTTTAGTTGGGATTTTACATAGCTTGCCTTTTAGTTCTTTGGTTCTTTGCTGTTTCTATTAACCCACAGCATTATTTTAATACATGTTATAATACCAACCTAAAAAAAAATAAAGGTCCTCTGTTGGTGACAAATTCATGAAAATTATACAGCTAAAAAAACTTCATTCGCAACATAAAAATCAAAAGCGTAAAAGTGTTTATTTCCTAAATAAGTACAAATGGACACAATTATGTTACTGATAGAAAGCAGATATATTAGTCGGGAGTGGTGGTGCATGCCTATAACAGCTACTCGGGAGGCTGAGGCTGGAGGATGGCTTGAGCCCAGGAGTTTGAGGTTGCAGTGAGCCAAGATTGCGACACTGCACTCCAGCTTGGGAAACAGAGACTATTTCTTAAAAACAAAAAACAAAAACAAACAAATAACCACTAGATATAACTTTTTACTAAGTAGTATCAAAACTCTGTCAAGTATTTTTTCTCTTTAAAAATTATTTTAGATTATTTTAGGTTGCTTATATTTCTTCTTTTGAGAAATATCTTTTCATATCCTTTGCCCGCTTGTGGGGTTATTTTTTTTCTTGTTGAGTTGTTTGAGTTCTTTGTAGATTCTGGATATTAGTTCTTTGTCAGATGTATAATTTACATATATTTTTCCCATTCTGTAGGTTGTCTATTAACTCTGTTGATTATTTCTTTTGCTGTGCAGAAGTTTTTCTAATTAAATCTCATTTGTCTATTTTTGGTTTTGTTGTGTTTGCTTTTGAGGTCTTCATCATAAATTCTTTGCCTAGGCCAATGTCCAGAAGAGTTTTTCCTAGGATTTCTTCTAGGATTTTTTACTGTTTCAGATGTGACATTTTAAGTTTTAACCCATCTTGAAAGCTCCTTCAAGCATTTTTCTTCCAAAGCTTAATCTTCTGACAATTGAGAATAAGAGAATACCCACTAAAACCCAAAACTTCCATAACCAAATAATTCATTTATTCACTTGTTCAGCAACTACCTGCCTTGTACTGGGTGGTGAAGACACAATGATAAGTAAGATGAAGGTATATAAAATATGCAGAAACTAAGTTCATAGCACTAATTTTATATTTAAGATATGTTAACATTGCTCTTAGAAGTTAAGCTGTATTGCATGAAATATATGCTGTAGGCTGGGTGCAGTGGCTCACGCCTGTAATCCCAGCACTTTAGGAGGCTAAGACAGGCAGATCACTTGAGGCCAGGAGTTCAAGACCAGCCTGCCCAATATGGGTGAAACCCTCTCTCTACTAAAAATACAAAAATTGTCCGGGTGTCATGCGTGTGAGCCTCTAGTACCAGCTACTTGGGAGGCTGAGACACTAGAATCACTTGAACCCAGGAGGTGGAGGGTGCCATGAGTCCAGATGATGCCACTACACTCCAGCCTGTGCAACTAGACTAACTAGTTGCTTTTATAAGCTTTGAAAGTAAGTTGTCTAAAGCTAGTGTTTTTTTCTCTTAGGAAAAAAAAAAAAAACATAGATTCTTGAGATATATCACATCTCACCAAGGTGTTCAATTATTGAAACCAGTTAAAAAAGTAATTTAGTATATTATCATTTGACCTTTCTCCAGGGAAATAAATGTACACTTCCATGACACCTATAAAAATACTGGTTTTTGATGAACTGCTAGGTTTGTCAACTTCAGAGACAACCCACTGAAATTGGAAGTATCACTTCCTCCCAGTGAAGGCACAGATGAAGAAGAGGAACGGGAATTATTCGGCCTTCAGTTTATGCACACGTACATACAAGAGTCACAGAGAAGAGCAGGTATAAGATTTGTATATAACACAGATTCAATGTTCTTTTTTGGTAATGTGTATATCACTAACTGCTGCCTTTTGATTAATTCCTTTATATATTTCTTATTCCATCTTAAGTTTTCTGTCAAATTCTGTTCTCTTAGTCAATATTGTGGGAAGAAAAAAAGTGAAATGGAGAGAGGGGTTGTAAAGATATTCAAAGTCTTTCAAGTGGGGGAAGGAAATAAATCCTTTGGCTAAGCATATGAAGTAAAACCAAGTGAGTGAAGATGTGATTCTTAAAGCTTTGCTACCTCATTCTACCAGCTTGCCACACATAGCAGTTTGACCATGAACTGATCTTCCCTGTCATTCCACAAATATTAAGATAACACAGTGTTTTGTTTTGTTTTGTTTTTTAAAGAGATGAGGTCTTACTATTTTGCCCATTTTGCCCAGGCTGGAGTGCAGTGGCTATTCAAAGGCACAATCATAGCTCACTGTTGGCCTTGAACTCCTGGGCTGAAGAGATCATCCCACCTCAGCCTCTGGAGTAACTGGGGCTATCAGTGCATGCCACCACGTCTGGCTGAGAATACAGATTTTAATCAACGAAGTGTGAGGTTTTGATATAGAGATTTCAATCACTTAGTCTCTCATAATTTTGAATTACACCACTTTTTTTAATCAAGGAAGGGCTTTAAGCTAAACCAAGATCAGGGGAAGAGGACAAAGTACACAATTATTTGTTAATAAAAACAATGAAACAATAGTAATAGAAATCATGGTCTTCTAATTGTAAAATGTTAGGAGTTTTTAACTTAAAAGGCAGATTTTAGTTCAACTTAATGCAACAACTAGTTAGTTTGAAAAATGAGTATAACCGAGAAGACAATGACAGAGTTTTTCAGCTAGAGGAAATAATTTTTACTAACATTCAGTGGAGGATGTTTAGAAAATGGTGATTAGATTTATTGTAGCAAGGTCATAGATGCAATAACATGGAGACAGATTGGGGAGACAGGCAAAAAAGTCCTAATTGTGACCTAGTTTTGGAAAGCAGAGAGAGAATACATAAAAGACGATTAGGAGACAGAATTGGTAATTGAATGAAGATGAGAAAAGGGAGTTTATAATGAATGTTTTTGGTTTAGAGAGCGACTGGATAGACGGTGATGCTAAGATGGAGATTGAAGTACAGAAGATGGGTTGGCGAGTAGAATCAGGTGGTAGAGGCAGAAGATGATTTCTAATTTTGGCAGTCATTTTTATTTTGAGGAGTTTCTCTCTGGCTGCCCAAGCTGGAGTGCAATGGCACAATCTCGGCTCACTTGGCAACCTCCGCCTCCCAGGTTCAAGCAATTCTCCTGCCTCAGCCTCCTGAGTAGCTGAGATTACAGGTATGCGCCACCATGCCCAGCTAATTTTGTATTTTCAGTAGAGACAGGGTTTCACCATATTGGTCAGGCTGGTCTCGAACTCCTGACCTCAGGTGATTCACCTGCCTTGGCCTCCCAAAGTGCTGGGATTACAGGCGTAACCCACCGCACCTGGCCCTTAGCAGTAAATTTGATGCACTTGTGGAACATGCAAGTTGTGGTAATTGTATAGGTGAATCTAAAGTTCAAGAAGAGGTTTGTTGAATCTGAAAATTGTGCAGGACAAGAAATAGCTGTATGCATATCCCACATAGTCACTTTCTCATGATATGTGAAGACAAATTAACAGTTAGGAAAACAATAATCCTGACCTAAGGCTGGCATGTTGAAGGACAAACTTATCTTCCGTTAAGGTACTTGATGCCATTGTCAGAAACATACCATTAAGCTAAATGGGCCACAGAACTGTTTCCGTATGATAATTCTTGGATGTGTATGAATATTTTATGAAACATAAATGCGATTATGCCTGTTGTAGAATATTGTTTATTTCTGGGCATAAATTGTTGAATGATGCAAAACAAATTTTATGACACAAATTAGTATTGCTTGACACAATAAAAAAAAGGTTAATTATTTAATGATATAATATCTTCATTTAGGTTCCCTTGATTGGGGACATGGGTAACTAACTTAAAAAACAAACTACCTTACTTTAATAGCATTTGACATAAAACTTATAACAAGGAAAAAAAAGTTAACGACTTAAAGAGATAATACAATCAAAGCCTATTATGTTATTAAAAATAGATTCACGAGTTACTACCACTACTATTTCCAGTTAATATTTATTGAATTACTCTGTGCTTGGAACTGTTCTATGCATTTTACTTGTGTTATCTCATTTGATACTCACAACAACCTTGTGAGGTAGGTATTATTGTTATCATCATCCCCATTTTAAGAGGAGAAAATTGAGGCACAAAGAGATTAAGTGGCATGCCCAAGGTCGCACAACTCAAAGATGGTAGGGTTGGAATTTGAACCGAGGCAGTCTGACAAGATATATGAGACTAAAGTCAGGAATTTTAAATTGGTTAGGCTTCTTATTTACAAATCATGTAATCATAGAACTACAGGATAAAAATAGTTACCTCAGAATATCATAATATCTAAAATTAGTAATTCTGAACTTTTGTCTTGGCAAATGTACCATAAATTAAGACAATTTTTACAAATAAAGGCAGAAACAAAATAGGGATAAGATGCAGAAGAGAGTAACAGTCCTACCATATGTTTGGTTTAATATTTTCTTGTGCATAGAAACCAGTCATGTGTTAAATAAGGCCTAAATTTGAGGTTTTTAGTTTCATTATCTAATTTCTACTTTATTCCAAATTATTTTCCCAAACGGAAGAGAACATACTTATTGTTTGTGCCTATATATGTAAAAAATGACCTGATAAAAGATATGAATAGCTAATCAACTCCAGAAGTTATTTCAAATTTGTAAATTATGTTTGTAAGTATCTTTTTGGAAGTTCTAACTAGATAATTATCCAACAAAATAATTAAGTGAAATAATCTTTTTTCTTTGAAAATAGCTCTTAAGTTTTGTGTTTGTCATGGACAGATTCTGACAATATATACATGTATGGTTCTGGAAATTTGAAGGTGACTTCATTAATTGTGTTTATTAATTGTGAACATCTCCGAATTGTTTGCATTTGAGAAAATCATAATTGTGCTTTTCAGGTCTGTAGGGAAAAATGTCCACATACAAGTCAAATTCTCAGATTGGCCCTTGTTACAATCAATCACTACCTCTTGAACTTGAGAAATAAAAAATATTAAATAAAATCAAAGGAAGATAAATTTCCAAAATTAATACAAACAGAAATATGCTAATTATGTGTTGACATGTATGTTTCAGATCACCAAGTCAACGGTTCAACTACTTTACCAATCTCCATAAATACGGATGGATAATATAATTCAAGATGCCCTTCTAAAGAGGATTACTTTGGTGAATTCTCTAATGTTTGGATTTCTGAAGTAAAAAGAAAAGCTATTACCAAAGTTTAATGAGGCCACAGCATTTTTTAAAGTTCATATTATTTGCTATTTAAAGTATATATTTTTTAATATAAAAATATAATTAAAAATTTTTTTTGGTGGAAGACAGATGATGCTCAAATTTCTTTTCCATTAAGCAGTTGTTTCTGGTGATGAAGAATGATTTGGTAAAGCAGTTAACAAAACATTTTCCAAAGACACCAGAGGGTCTGTATAGTACTGCAAAGCAGGACTGAATCCCTTCTGCTGCAAATACTGGATTCGACCTTGGTCAATCAGCAATTTACAAAGATGCCCTATTTTCTTCTTTTCTTCAACACTAAGAAGCCTAAATTGAATAAACACATACAAAACATTGTTAAAATTTTGTAAAAGTTTATAAAAAATTATTTTTGTCACTTCCATTTATTGAGAGAATGTTAACTAACCCGTAAAGTACTAAGTACTTTATCCCATGCTTCCAAGACACATTATATTTATGACCACAATAAGAGATGTGTATATTTTAGCTTATTCTAAAATTAGATTATACATTTTCATGAATTGTTGATAATAGTCATCTAAAGTACAGTATAATACAATATTTCTCCTTTAGTGTCATACATTACAAAAGTAGTCTCTTACCCAGGCAAACTATTAGCGCCATCATCTGTGATTCTGTATCCTCCATCATCATGCTCTTCACTATCATCATTCTGATTATCTTGTCTCTTTGTGGTACTATTTGAGGTTTCCAAAGATGTTTTCCGCATCCCACAAGTTGCCCAACTACTCATTCGCTGGAAATAGTGGAATTCCACTGCTCCAAGGCCTAGAGCCCTGAAATATTCTTTGCCCACATAATGTCTCCAATCACACCTGTGGTGACAACAGAGTGCAATAACAATGCCAGCCACAGGGTTCCACTTCTCTGGGACATTTTTTGCATTTCCTTCCTTGGCCAAAGTGTAAATTTCTTTTTCTGTTTTATCATTCTTTATGCGTTTGGCTAAAGGTTCTTCATTCCTTTCCTCAAAACTGGCAGCATAGGTTTCAATCAAACATCGTAATGCAAGATCTGCAAACACAATTATGTGGCCCCCCGAAACCACATCATCTTTAAAAATAAATATTTTTTACATTTATTAAGCAGTACTGTTTTTAAAAACCCAACAATAGAAACAGCAAAAACCTACTCAGCTTTATATTTGTAATAATTATATGGTGAATTATCAACTTTGTTCAAATTTGCTCTTCTTACTATCTTCTCAGTTTCTTTAATTATTTATTCTGCGTAAAGCCTAATTTCCAATAAAGATATCTGAAGCTTAAGATCTACAATTTGAAGAACTTTTACCCAGCTCCCTGAATTGTCTCTCACTTTTCCTACCTTAGCTGAGGAAATGACTTGTACAGGAAAACTTTATTCACTTACACTTACATTCTAGTTTAAGAAAGGAAAAAAAGAAGGAAGGAAGGAAGGGAGGGAGGGAACGAGGGAGGGAAGAAAGGAAGAGGGAGGGAGGGAGGAGGAAGGAAGGGCAGACAAATCTGTTTAAGTTGATGTTAAGTCAAGATGCTTGTCTTGAAGAGGCTCATAGCAAATAGTGATGAACTGAAGAGTTGAAAGAGGAGTCAGAACAGAATCTGGAAAGTAGGCCTCACTGAGTAGCCTAACTGTATTTATTCATTTATTTAACAAACATTTACTGAATGCCTTTCATGTGCGAAGCATTGAGGATGCAATGATTAATATACACAAACTTAAGAGGGAGATGTACTCCACATTACAATGAAAACATTTTAGTATATTTTAAAACTAAATAAATGGATTTTTGATGACTATGGCTATTTCCCATCAAAAACTCCTACATTGTTGACAATATTGGAAAGACCCCAAATGTAGGACCCACATCTTCTGTCTTAATCATTAGATTGTCATGTTGTGTCTGTTCAATCAAAAACATATACATATTTTAAAACTGTATTACCCTAAGATAAAACAAGTGACTATTAAATGATCTGATATTTCACTAGTAAATTGAATTCAATATATGAATTTAAGTCAAACATTAGAAACCCATTCTTTGGAGAAAGTGATAGCTAATCTATTATTTCATAAACTATTATTTTCTGACAAAATACATTTAGTCATTGTTTTATTCATATCTGACTTAAGTAAGTGATTTTCAGAAATGTGAATAACCAGATAAATTATTAAAAGAATTAAGTGGTTTCAGGCCAGCCGCAGTGACTCACGCCTGTAATTCCAGCACTTTGGGAGGCCAAGGCGGGCAGATCACGAGGTCAGGAGATGGAGACCTTCCTGGCTAACATGGTGAAATCCCGTCTTTGCTAAAAATACAAAAATTAGCCAGGCGTGGTGGCACGAGCCTGTAGTCCCAGCAGTTTGGGAGGCTGAGGCAGGAGAATTGCTTGAACCTGGGAGGTGGAGGTTGCAGTGAGGCGAGATTGTGCCACTGCACTCCAGCCTGGGTGACAGAGTGAGACTTCATCTCAAAGAAAAAAAAAAAGAATTAAGTTATTTCAGAATTAGAAGGAGCTTTAGCAATTTATCTCAATTCATCTGTCATAGAGAGCTTAAAGGACAAAGCCACATACACAGAAAGGGACAAGGAAACACAGCAAATTGGTAGCCAAGATTATTCATTCATTCCAATATTCACTGTGTTCCTGTTATATAGAAAGCATTGTACTAGTATGCCATATACTCAAAAAATTCAGAGCATGGTGGAAGAATTAGATATATAAACAGATAATTAAAATACAACAAGGTAAAATTATGCAGAGGGTATTATGATAACACCCAGGAGGCATATCTTATTTAAGGGAGCTCCCTGAAAGTGGTGACAACGGAGGTGAAGGATGAGTAAAAACTGACCAGTTGTTTTGTTTGGATGAATGGGTGAATGGGGGTGAAATTCCAGATATAGTAGAAAGAGTACAGTATATGGAAGAGCACCCAGGGTTTGATGTTGCTGAACAGCAAAGTAGGAGACAGGGAATGCAAAAAAGAGAGGAAGGCTGAAGCCAGATTGAGACGAAAACGTTACGTCAAAGAGTTCGGACTATATCAGTAAGTACTGAAGAGTTTAAAGAGAAAGACACATTAGTTGTGTAGCAGATGGGTCTGAGATTGATTGACCAATTGAGATAGGGTCTTGCTCTGTCACCCAGGTTGCAGTGCAGTGGCGCTATCCCAGTTCACTGCAGACTCAGACTCCTAGGCTCAAGTGATTCTCCCACCTCAGCCTCCTGAATAGCTGGGACTACATGCACAAGCTATCATGCCCAGCAAATTTCTAAATTTTCTGTAGAGATGGGATCTTGCTATGTTGCCCAAGCTAATCTTGAACTCCTAGCCTCAAGCAATCATCTCACTTCAGACTCCAGTGTTGGTTTTCCAGGCATAAGTCACTGTGCCTAGCCTGAATATTAAATATTTAAAGGACAGAAGTGGAAGGAGACTGTGAAATAAACAGAAAGAATGGCATAGATGTAGGGGAAGAACCAGGAAATAAGAGTATCGCAAAAGAGAAGAAAATGGAATTTCAAGAAGGGCAGCAACTGTGGCAGAGATGAAAGGAGGATTCAGATACAGTGAATCAAGGGTAAAAAAATTACATGGAACATGAGAAATGGCCACTCTAGGTCAAAAGAGTGTACTCCCTCCTACCCCCAGGATGGAACTGGTTTACTTTAGAAGACTTTTATAAGGCTTAAATGAGATAAGGTATGTGAAAGTACAGTCATGCACTGCTTAACCATTGGTATATGTTTTGAGAAATGCATTAGGCGATTTCATCATTGTGGGAACATCAGAGTGTACTACACAGACCTAGATGGTATAGTGTAGCCTACTACACACCTAGGGTGTATGGCACAGCCTATTGCTCCTAGGCTACAAACCTGTACAGCATGTTACTGAACACCGTAGGCGATTGTAACACAATGGTAAGTATTTGTGTATCTAAATACAGAAAAGGTACAGTAAAAATATGGTATAATTTTATAGGACCACTGTCATATATGAGTCCACTGCTGACCAAATCATCGTTATGTTGTACATTACTGTAGTCTTAAAAACTATGAAGGCCAACACAAATATATAGTACTCAATGCCATTTCCAGCCAATATGAGTATTATCTATGGACACTCCAAGTTACCCATATGGGTAGATGATGAAACTAGCAAAAGTTAGGAAGATGATGTAACAATAATTAACATTTATGGAGCACTATTATGTGCCAGACACTTTACATGCAACCCGGTGAATTATTAATATATTAGTATCTCTGTTTTATAGATGAGGTAACCAAAGCTCAGAAAGGTTAAGTAATTTGACAAGGTTACACAACAGAGCTGAAGGCTAGACTATCTGATTCTAAAGCACATGCTGTCTACACTTTACCATGCTAGATCTGATGGATCAAAGTGCTAAGACAAGACATCTTAGATTTTTTTTTTTTTTGTCTAACATTTATTTTTTTCTTTTTCCCCAGAATCCTGAAACACAATAGTCTTTTAATGGGAGAGGTTTCTGAGTTCTTCCTAAGGAACTATTCTACAAAAAATCAGTAGCTTCTGGGTGGAAAAATACAGTTTCCATAAATGGTCTTATTTTCCTTTTCTGGTTGAAATTTAACCCAAAGAACTTTAAAGTCTAATGTGATGCAGTATTTACATACAAAACTCTTAATTCATCCTGCAAAATGGCCAAAATGAGCACATAAATAGGAAAGCTATGCATCTAATAAAGCACAGAGCCAGTGCTCTATAAAGATTAATGAGTTGTAAACATAAGATATCTATTCAAAAGAGGCCACTGAAATGGTTGGGGCCAGGTTAGGTCAAAACTTAATGCATTAATGTAAACACTATTAGTATGTTTACATACCTGTTGCCATACCACACAGATGCTTTCCAATTCCTACCACAGGTAGTTTTCCTTCTCTTAGCACTGGAATCTTGTCTGAAATGGAAATGAGAATTAAGTTAACTGTCTAGTGAAAGAAAGTATATATTATTGTGGCCTTCCAAAAGAAATAACTAATTAGAGTCTCTGAATTTTAGCCTGAAAGAGACTCAAAGAAAAAATTCTCACTTTATGGAACACAACATAGAACATAAGAACTTGTTTAGGGTTCATAATATCAGAAAGTTAATATATTCAGTTAAATAATTTTAAATACAGTGATTTCTATACAAATGCTGGGTTGCTTTTCATGGCTGGATTAAAATTAGTGAATGGAAGAGGTTGTGAAGATATGTTTGCATTATTTTCTTTGGATAATCTGAAAAATAGAAAAGGTATAAAAAGGGCACTACAGAAGTTGATTGAGGAGTGTTTGTGTGTGTATGTGTCTGTGTGTGTTTTGTGTATGGAATGTGAATTCCACAGTGATGACTTCTTTTCTCTTGTGCAATTTAAAATTTTAGGAAGTATCTTTTACACATTAGCTAGGCAGAGAAATACCTCATTTTCTTTAATGGTTTAGGTAAAGTCATGTTAACTGCAGGCAGAAGGCTAGTTTATAGTTTGAACAGACTCAAAAAAATTTAAACAGGACAAAGAAACAACATAAGTACATATTATAAAAACTTTTAAACTCTTCCCTAACACTTCATTTCCACTTGATACTGAAAATTTTAAAAATTCTCAACCTTAATTCAATTTACATCTATTTACACACTATATAAAACATTCTATATTAACAATGGATTGATTTGACTGTTTTCTCTGAAGCACCGTTCTGCATGATTGGATTTCTAAGCAACCTCAGAGTTTGAAACAGTTATGATTTATTTGTAGAGCAATGGAAAGTTACACAACTTACTCAAACACAAGTGTTGAATATCAATTTGAAGTCTTTCAAATACTGAATTTTTCTTTCTGTGTTTTCCATCCACCTGCACAAACAGAACATTATTGTAATAATGACTTCTTATGTTTAAAAAGGATTTATGAAAATAAAAAGATTTTTGTTTTCAAAATTCAGAGCAAAAGAATATATTTAAAAATGAAGACTGTACATTCTTTGATGAGAACTTCAAAATATTACACTTTTAAAAAAAGATTTGAAAATGTTTATCAATTATGTAAACATAGACATCATTTCCTTTAACCCTAAAAATTCCCAATTCACTGACAAAGGAACTGAAGTTCACAGATCTTAAGTCATTTATGTAAGATTGTCTACTAGCTCTTTTATCTTTGTCACTCTTCATATACTATTTTTGGTTTGTTCCTCCTCTTGCTCTCCTGAAAGATCACAACCATTCTAACCTATACCTATGTGCCCATGACCTACTGATCTACATTTGTGGCTCAGGCCTCACCAATGAGCATCAGACACATACTCAGTTGTGAACTAGAAAGCTCTACTTCACCAGCAAACTGGGCACATCCAGAACTGAACTCATTATTTCTGTCTCCAAAACCCTCCTTCCTCTTGCTCCCCCTTTATTCCTTATCTCAGGAAAGAACACCATTTAGTCACCTAAGTCATAAAAATTCTACCCAAAATTACTCCTTATCTCTCATATTCAATTACTAATAAATCACCAACTCTTGTGGCTTCCAACATCTTCACATTTCTCATACTGTTGCTCTCCTCTCCATCCCAATGCAATAGATTTAGCTCTGGCCTCTCTCTTACTTGGATTGTTGGACAAAAATTATCTTTATTATTAATCTCTCTACTTCAAGTGTCAGACTCTTCTAATATAGTTTTAATGGTGCTGCTAGGATAAACTTTGAAAAATTCCCTTCTACTTTACCAACTCTTATATATTATTTCAATCTCATCTCAACTGTCACTTCTACGAAAACTTCTATGACCCACACTAGACTGAAAAGTTGCTGCTCTATCTTCGTGCTCCCATAGGATTGGGTACTTACCACTATCAAAACACACTTAGCATACTGAACACAAATATTTATATGTCTACTCCACTAGACATAAGCTTCTTCAAAGCCAAGAACTAAATCTTTTTTCTATTGTACCCCCACCAGACAGCAGCATAGTCAAACTCCTTCCTTAGCATAAAATATGAGATCTTCTATAGGCTAGCCATGCTCTCCAGTCTCATCATTGCTGAACTCTACTTTGCAACATGTACTCCCATTAAACAGGAATGTTTCCACCTTATTTCATGTATTTGGTTACATTGTTCTTGCTTCCTAGAATGCTTCTCAAACTCTCTAACAAACACCAATTCACCTTTCAAGATTTAGTTCAAGCATCACCTTCTCTGCGTAGTCATTCTCCATCTCTTCCCTGCAATAAAACTTGTCACTCCTGTCTTTGAAACCACGCTGTACTCTGTGCAGACCTTTCTCGTATTTTAACACTTTACTATAGTAATTTATGTATTTGCCTGGGTCTCTTTTCTAAATATAAGTAATAGAGTGGCTGGGCACAGTGGCTCACGCTTATAATCCCAGCACTTCGGGAGGCTAAGGTGGGAGGAGGGCTTGAGCCCAGGAGTTCGAGACCAGCCTGGGCAGCAAAGTGAGACCCTGTCTCCACAAAAAATTTTTAAAAATTAGCTGGGCATGGTGGTGCGTGACTGTAGTCCCAGCTACTCATGAGGCTCAAATGGGAGGATTATATGAGCTGAGGAGGTCAAGGCTGCAGTGAGCCAAGGTCCTGCCACTGTACTTCAGCCTGGGTGGGGCCTGGCAGTATGCTCAAAAATTGTTTAATGAATGAATGGCAAGTGGTAAAGATAGGAGTAGAACCCAAGACTTTTAACTCCTAGCTTGAGCTTGGCTCTTTCTATATATTTTCCTGTCTCTGCAAATAATTTTAAGAATTCAGATCAACAGACTATCAAAACTTAGACTAAAAAAATTCACCTTCAGTTTGAGTTATCAATACAATTGGAACTAATAAAAAGCTACAACAAACAGATTAAAAAAATTCCTTTCCTTTCTTTTAAGAAATGTTTCTATCGCTTTTTCCTGAATACAAAAAATGAAAACAAAATTTGGTTACTAACATAGAGCAATGGTTTCACTCACCTTGAATCTTGTGGTCACCTTTTCTACTAGGATGAAGTGAACTTTTTCAGCATCTTTTAAGGCAATATCAACCCAATGAGATAATTTTCCCTTTCCCGCTCCAAACTCAACAAAGCATCTTCTCGGACCAAGTAACTTTAATTTTTCAATGTTACCTAAAATAGAAGCCTGCAAACTTCACAAGATTATTTTATAAACTAGAGCAAACACATTTTGTTCAAATGGGAAAAGAGCAAGGTAATTTCTACATAAGGCAGATGTTTTACATTGATAATTTCTACTTGACTTAAAATTTTTCTCTCTTGCTCTTAAATATTTAACATATGGTACTCAGAATCATATCCATGCCCTCATTTTTTTATATATGTTTCTATGTATTTTTTGAAATGGAAATATTTGGCATCCTGAAAGGTAAACAAAATAAAATCTTATTAATAATTACATTTAAAACACTTTCAACAAATGAACAAAGGCCATGTTTAGTAGTTACTATAGCCTAAACATACCTGCTGTTTCAGGTGCTTGGCTGCAGAATCACCATTTTTAGGGTCATTAAGTGCATCATGTAATGCTGGATGGGACATAATATGATCTTTAAGTGTAGAATTCAAACCTGTGCCAAATATAAGCACAACAGCTTAAGCAGCCAAACACGTAATTGTAGGATTCTGAACAACAGTAGTAACATATTTTAAACTAGAATGGTATCAACTCATATACCACCTAATTACTCTAAAATAATTGAACTTGCAACTTTAGGCAGTCTTACCTTCACTTGCTTTTCTCAATTTCTTAATTAACTTTTCCAACTGCTCTTCAGATAGAGAAGAAATTGGAACCTATATACAAAAATAAAACTAAATAATGTAGCCAAAAATTGCTTTAAAGTAGCATGACAGAGACTGAGTAGAGGTTTACCAATTGGGCAATTCCCATGACAGCTTAGGCTCTTCTCTCTATCAAGCCTTTTCCCTAAGCTGCCATCAGAATTGTCCAACTGCTAAATTTCTACTCCATCTTTGCTGTGCTACTTTAATTCTCCTAACTTCCTCAAGGTCAAGAACAAGTCTAGGCTCAGAAGGGTTCAAGAATCAAAGGGGACTCAGGGCCATATTGTAGCTTGTTTTGCTATGGGGCATGAGCTAGTCTGGGAACTAACCATCTCTAACAATATTGAGTCTATAGGAAAATGCACTGTAAATTAAAAACAGATTTGCTTGAAACAAAAATTAGAACATGGCTTATTCACATCATGAAAAGAGCTTATAAATACCTTTTAAAATTAAATATTAAGTCAATGTACTTACTAATTGTTCAGGTATTTCTGTTTCATCTTTTAAGCCTGCATTAATATCTTGAATATAGAAATCCTTAACAAAAACAAAAACATAAAAGAACTGTTAATAATGTGAAGCTCACAAACATTAAACTAAAATACTGATTCTTCCCTTTATCCCCTGCTCTGCACCTGCCATCCTCCCTTCCTCCCTTCATTTCTTCATTAAATCATTATTGAGTACTTACTCAAGTCCCTAGTTTGCTTTAGGTATTGGGCACTCCACCACAGTAGACAACAAAAGAGACAAAAAGGTGTTCATGGATCTTATATTCTAGTGAGGTGGTTATCTGAATATGCACTTACAGTTTAAAGAAATTCATTTGTAACATTTATTAAAAGTTTTACAGCCTAGACTGTATACACTAGAACTGTAACAATTTTGTCTTATAGTGCTAAAGCAAAAACAGCAAAGTACTAACTACATAATGCTGCTTATCAGACATGCAGCATGACCAAAAACAGAAAGACATACATATTATAACAATAAGTCTGATTTCTTCTATTTTAAAATATTAATTAAAACTTGAAAATATAAATGTCCCATCACACTAGTTATTTAAATTAACATAATGAGGCCAGGCATAGTAGCTCAGGCCTGTAATCCTAGCACTTTGGGAGGCCAAGGCAGAAGGATCTCTTGAACCCAGGAATTTGAGACCAGCCTGGGCAATATAGCAAGACCCTGTCTCTAAAACAAACAAACAAACAAACAAACAAGCAAACAAACACAGATAATGAAATCTTTCTAGTCTGGCTTCAGAAATACAGATTCTAGGTAAGGATCTGTATTATCACTTTCCAACAGAACTTTCTGCAATGATGGAAATGTTCTACATCTGCTCTGGCCAATATGGTAGCCACTGAAATATGGCTAGTGTGACTGAGACATTAGATTTTTAATTTTATTTAGTTTTAATTCAAATTTAAATAGTCATATGTGGCTAGTGGCTAGCATACTGAACGGTGTAGATCTAGATGAATGAAACAGTACTGTTTCTACAAATCCCGTTTCAAAAGTGAAAATAATTCTTGGGAACATTATGTTATGTGTAGTTAAATGGACTTTTGTTACATGGAGGCAGAAAGGTAACAGAGGCAGAAAGGTAACATCCTGCTCGTGTGTTGCTAGCTTTACCTATACGCACAGAATGTGTGTTGCTAGCAATGGAAACTGGTGATTGAGTGGAATGAGTGAAGCCTGCAGGAATTACAATGTTTTACTGGATAACTGAAATAAAACTATAATAGAAAACTAGCTGTTAAGTATTAGAATTTGATGTACTCTTAGTTCAAAATGGTTGCCAAAAGTGTTCCAGGTAACTTATGTTGTAGAGTAGATTTTTAAATGTGAAAACTATTTATACTGGAGAAATTTATAACCAACTAACTTTTAATTAGTATACAAAATTTTTAAACATTGCTCACTAGTTTTCCAAAGTAAAGCAGAATAGTGATATGCCTTTACCTGGGTGCCAAGTGTCCTACTCTACATAGTGAACCAGATAAATACTGCTTTGCATTTCTTTCTCTGTCTCATCATTCCACTGCTTTTCTCTATTTCCTTGCCACTGTGTGCTGGTATGCAGTGAAACTCACCCAAGGGGTTCCATTTTTAATAAATTTATTTATTCTCTCAAACTTTTCTCAGAACACCTATTAAACTTGCTTGCTTTAACTGAAACCTGGAACTTAGGTAAGGAAGATATTTGCAAACAAAGCCAATGTTCTCTCTTTCTATTAGAGGGGCTATGTCCTAAGTAGGTGGTGGTGGTGAGGGTCATCATTTTTCTTCTACACCATCTTAATGTAAAAATACTTTCTAAACTTATGCCATCTGGCCCAGTGGTTCTCAATTGGCAGGCATTTGGAAATGTATGGGAGTATCTTGTCAAAGTAACTGAGAGGTGCTATTGCAAGACATCCTCCCATAAGTCTCTCAATTTTCTACGAGTCTTAGAAGCAGAGGCACTGATTACCTTTTTTCCCAGACTACCTTTTCAAGGGAGGTTGTATGCCAAGCACCCTTGGAACACAGAAATGGTGTCTCTTCCTGGATCGCACGGCAGCCCTTATTGTACAGTGTAATAAATAAATATCTACTTATGCAACAAAAGTCAGGCAGGTTTGCCTACTATCCAATTTAAAAATATTTGTATTTCTTGGCTGGATTTGGTGGCTCATGCCTATAATCCTAGCACTTTGGGAGGCTGAGGCAGGAGTATTGCTTGACACAAGCAGATCGAGACCAGCCTGGGCAACACAGAGAGAACCCTGTCTCTATAAAAAAATAAAAAAAATAAGCCAGGTGTGGTGTCATTTGCCTATAGTCCCAGCTACCCATGAGGCTGAGGTGGGAGGATTGCTTGAGTCCAGGAGTTCAAGGCTGCAGTGAGCTATGATCATGCCACTGCACTCCAGCCTTGGTGAAAGAGTGAGACCCTATCTCTTTAAATAAAAAATTGTATTTCCTGAGCTTGGGTTCCTCAGCTATGAAACAAGTCCATTCCATGTGCAGCATCTACCAAGGCATTACATACCACATTTCACCATTCAATTTTACTGATCAAACACTTACAGGTTTTGGTTTCTCTCTTGAGTTACATTTTTTCAAATGCTTTGCTAGTTGATCTTCATATACTGTGCTAAATTTAAAAAGAAAATTATTTCAAATGAGATTTGCGCCAATTACTGTTTCCAGCACACACACAAAAAAAACCCCATATCTGATCCATACTTACTGTTTTGGATCTAAAGGACACAGGATTCTTTTCCGAGCATCTTCTTCCTAATAAATTAAGAGATACATTTATTTAAATAAAATATCAAGTTGATTGCTTACAGATACCAGACATAACTTCAGTGTCTCTGCAATCTCAAAACAAAGTAAGGAAACCTTAAAAGGACATAATGAAAAGTTGGCAAAATCAGGTCCCAAGAGTTTAACAAAAACTCTCCAGTGTAGCTGGCTTAAATATCTATGAACAAATACTGCTTTGGACAAACAAGGGTCTATAGCTTCAAACAGGTTATAGAGAAGGCCTACATATGGTGTCTGAAATCTAGGATAGCATCAACTATTATATGCATGACTATTTTCTGCACAACCAAGAAACAAAAAAATGCTACCTATTTCATTTTATTTTAATTGACAAATAGTTGTATATATTTATCACATATTAGGTTGGTGCGAAAGTAATTGTGATTTTTATGGCAATAAAATAATATACACTATTATATATGTATGGTTTTAATACAACATGATGTTTTGAAATATGTATACATTGTGGAATGGCTAAATCAAGCTTAATTAACATGCATCACCTCACAGACTTATCATTTTTTGGAAAATGCTGCCCATTGACATATGGATTTTAAGATGTATTTTACTGGCTTTGCAACTTTTTAGTATCAGTTACATCCTACTCATTCCTAAGTTACATCACTTAATGACAGGGAATACATTCTGAGAAATGTATCTTTAGGTGATTTTGTTATTGTGAAAACATCATACAGTATAGTAACACAAACCTGGATAGTATAGCCTACTGTACACCTAGCCCATATAGTATAGCCTATTGCTACTAGGCTGCAAACCTGTACAGCATGTTACCATACTAAATACTGTAGGCAATTGTAACACAATATAAGTATTTGTATATCTAAACATAGAAAAGGTACAGTAAAAATACAGTATTATAACCTTATGGGACCACTATCATATATGTGGTCTGTTGTTGAGTGAAATGTCATTATGTGCCACATGACTATATGAACTGGGAAAAAAGGAAAATTGGTAATATTGGCAATTCTACCCAATATTCCACATGAATCTGTATAAATAGGGATCGTATAACAGTTAAGAACACAGGCCAGCCAGACTGCCTAGGTATGATACCCAGCTCTATCTACCGGCTACGATCCCTATGACCTTAGTTAGGTAGGCTTACTGCCTCATCTGAAAGGTGAGAACAAAAATATGTCTTACCTCCTAAGGTTTGAACAAATTAAGTGAGCTAATAGTTAAAAAAACGAAACAAAACTGCCTAGCACAGTGCTGGCCATAAAGTAAGTGGCGACTAAGTGTCTGTTATTATTATTCTTTTAAAAATTTATTTCTGTTTGAACGTGACTCTCAGCATGTCTATGAAGCTATTCACACTGAATTTCATGGGAAAACTAATAAATTTTCATTTTTTTGGAAAATATTGTATATTCAATAAACTGTGTTATTATTTCTTCCTTATTGCTGGCTTTAAATCCTAACCTCCATGTAAAAGACTCTTCTAACCCCCAAAGCCTAACCATAGCATAGGGGAAAAAAAAGCACATTTAAAATTTATTAGTTGAATTTAGAAACAGGAATTCTGAATCTTGGCACTACTGATGTTTTGGGCTGGTGATTCTTTTGAGGGGGTGAGTGCAGGGGGTGTCCCGTGATTTGTAGGAGGTTTAGCAGCATTTCTGGTCTCTATCCATTAGATGTCAGTGATACTCTTCAGTTTGACAACCAAAATGTCTTCATTTTGCCAAGTGTCCACTGGGAACAAAATCAATCCCTGTCGAGAACCACTGCGTAAAAATGAGTTAAAGTGGTGTCATCACAGCTACATATGACACTTAGAAAAAAAGATGGAAACACAACATTCAGTTATAAATTACAGATTCAGGAGGATAGCCACAATTTAAAACCAGATAGTAGTCATGAAAAGTGTTTCCACTTGATGTTTTGCAGTCTCTCTTCAAGGGGCTAACGACGATATGTCGTTCCTCTCTAGGAATACTGATCGGCTTGTAAGGATTTATTCGTATTCTACTATCATCACCATTTGTATTCGTCTTCCATATATCTGGATAAGGTGGAGTCTAAATCATTCTCCTATCATAACTCTCCTTCTTCAACAACGGATGTTTGCCAGTCCCCTCAAGACCAGTTAATACGACTATGGGCATAATTCAGAGTTCCCACAGCAAGTCACGTCTCCCATATTCCATAACAAGAATGTCCTTTTTTCAGTATGCTTCACTTTTGGTAAATGCCAGTCAAAACAAAATAGGAAGTAGGCTATAACTACGATAGGGAGTGGCAGATGAAGGGGGTCAGGGGACTGATCTGCACTGGATATTGTCTAGAAGAATAAACTCCTTAAGAAATAAAATAATGCAAATAATACTGGACATTCAGAAGCATGAAATCAGATGCTGATCGCTTTGGTTTATTCTTTATAGTTCTATTAGACATGCTCTCTTCCTATCAGCATTTTGCTCCTCTGGTTTTTATTTTCCCATCTCACATATATCCTAAAGTAATATACATACATACAAATATACAGTGTTATAGTACATTTATATGCATAACTATTATCAAACAAAATTGTATGCTTTGTTTTCAGTTGTAAAAGGTCAATTCGTATATATTTAAAAATCTTTCCTTCCTATTCCAGCAAAGTTGCATTCTTAAAAACTGTAAGTCGAAAAAAACATGTTTTTTTTTCTTTTTTGAGATTCAGTCTGGCTGTCACCCAGGCTGGAATGCAGTGGCGTGATCTTGGCTTATTGCCACCTCCACCTCCTGGGTTCAAGTGATTCTCCTGCCTCGGCCTCCCGAGTAGCTGGGGTTACAGGCGCGCGCCACCACGCCCAGCTGATCTTATTTTTAGTAGAGAGAGAAATGTCACCGTGTTGGCCAGGCTGGTCTCGAGCTCCTGACCTCAAGTCATCCGCCCGCCTCGGCCTTCCTAAGTGCTGAGATTACAGGCGTGAGCCTCCGCGCCGGGCCTCAAGTCTAAATTTTTAAAAGAAAGTTTTTTCCAACCGCATTCACGAGAAGTGCTTCTCTTTCACGAAATAACAATTAGAACACAACTAGTGAAACCTTCGGGACTTCAATCACTGCTTTTTCTAAACTACCACTTTCCAGCAGGGAGACGGAGCGGTAGCTTGGGGTAAAATTAAAACCTAGCATTACCATGAGTTAAGATCAAGATAAATGGGTCGCTGCCGGCGCTTTGCTTGGTAAACTAAAACATTTCTCATCACTAGAACTCATAATCGGTCGGCAAGGAGGGCAAAACTGGGTTTACTAAAGTGAAAGCTGGAGGATCCGGGGGACACAAGCAGAAACCTGTCAAAGAGGGGAGGGGCCGGGTTCCAGCACCGACAGGACCAGGATACTTATTTCCGACTCTGGAGAGAGTAAGGCGATACCACACCTCCGCGGCTCCAGCGTGTTCACCACAAAATCTTTTCCCTGCGGCCACCACCATCCTGCAGAACCGTTTCTTCTTTTCCACATAGTAACCGCATCTACCCTCAGCTGGAAAACCAGTCGCGTGCGGCGACGACGCGGAGGTCGCCATAATTCAGGGCTGACTTTGGTTGTCCAGCACCCGGCAACCAGAAGAAAAGTTGTCAGCTTCCTTCGGGTCCCCTTCCCTTAACAAACATGGCTGCCTCAGCTCCCGCCACACAAGTTAATGCCCGGAACTACCACAACCGTCTTCCCCTTATCCTCCACAGAACCGGAAGAATCCGATGGTGGCTGGCGAGGGCCAAGTCTCTTACGTCTTTCCCTCGTTTCACTCTCCCCGCCTCCTCCGCAGAAGCCGAGCGCCAAACTCAAACTCTATCAGGACCCGGACGCCTCTCGGGCTAGGTCCGAGGGCCGGGCCTGTTGGGCTTTTCCGCACACCAGCCGGGACAGCGAGCCAACATGAGCCAAGTTCTGTTCCACCAACTAGTCCCGTTGCAGGTGAAATGCAAAGACTGCGAGGAGAGGTAAGGAGCGCGTCATCCAGTGCCCGCGGGTGGCGGTTGGGGTCAGGCCAATGGGGAAAGATGGCGGTTCCGGCCAGTGGGCTCCGCCTTGCACCTAGGTGTCGAGTCGGCCCCCCTAGGAAGCGGATAGGGAACCCAGAGGGCCCAGTGGTTACCTCTCTCGCCAAGTCGGCCGTTGCAGAGGGGTCTGGAGGAGGGCTGTGAGGAAATAGGAAGCCGGCACACATCAAATTAATGTCAAAAACCCTAGCTGTGGACGGAATCGTGAAGATTATAGCCCTACTCTTCCCTTTTGACAGATAAGAACTCTGGCCCAGAGAAGTTAAAAAAAAATTACGTGAGGGCTCACAGCCAATTCATGGCAGGGTCAGCGCTAGAACTCAGGCCTTGGCTCGGAGCCTTTTCTCCCCGTTCTCTTTTGAGAGTATGTTGGCAGTAAGATTCAACTTTTAAAAACCTACCAATTTGGTGGCGTACTTTGGCTCTTCACATCAGTTGCTTTAAAAAAAAGTAAATTACATTTAACCGACTAACAATGAGAAAATCAGAAACGTCATTAATTAATTCATTCAGTAAATATTGGCTCCTTGTAAAACACCTTGCTGGGCACTGGGAATACAGTGGTCAGGAAAAACAGTCCTGTTTTTCATGGAGTTTACAATCACTGGAGGAAATAAAGACCAGTCGCACAGAGAAGTTCAACTTTGATTAAGAAGGTGGTTTTGTTGGGGCGTAAATAGAGTTGACCAGAGGTCAGGAGGCTTAATTTTTTTTCTCAGTTCCAACACTCAATAGTTGTCTCTTTTTTCTTTGAACGTTCTTTCCTCATTTGTAAAACTGATATAACGTGCGTATTCACGTGTTTGTAATGAGGATCAGGTGTGAAATCGTATGTGAAAACTAAGTGGTGTATAAATGTAACATAAAAAATGAAATGAAGACATTGCCTTATTGAGTTGCTGGTAATGTCAAACTGTGGTACATATAGTTCAGAATTCGGTCAAAAATCAGTGGCAAGCCGGTCGAGGAGATGGTACCAAAACCAGCAGCTGCATATGGAGATCTGTAGGTTTAGTTGATCATTCTTTTAATGCTGTCCAGTATGGTAACCACTAGCCACATGTGGTTATTAGACACTTGAAATGGGGCTTATCTGAATTGTTGTGCTTTACGTTTGAAAATGCACGTTGGATTTTTAAGACTTACTATGAAAAAAGAATGTAAAATATCTCAGTTTTTATATTATGTGTTAAATGGCAATATTTTTGGGTATATTAGGTTAAATACAATGTATTATTAACAGTAATAATGTATTGTTATACTATTATATATTAGTATATAGTATATACTAATTCACTGCTTTTAAAAGTTTTTTTTAAAATGTGACTTCTAGAAAATTTAAAAGTAGGCTAGGTGTGGTGGCTCCCACCTGTGGTCCCAGCACTTTTAGGAGGCCAAGGCGGGAGGATTGCTTGAGCCTAAGCTTGAGGTTACAGTGAGCTGTGATTGCGCCACTGTACTCCAGCCTGGGTGACAGAGTGAGACCCTGTCTCTGAAAAAAAAAAAGAAAATGAAAAAAATTAAAATTACGTATCTGGCTCACGTTTGTGGCTTGCATTGTATCTCCATTGGACAACACTGTTTTAGAATGATTATAGAAAGATAAAGGGGGCCATGACTTTGGTTTCAATATGGAAACTCCTAGATGGTCTCTTTCTGGTTACATTGCCATCACAGTTAATCTTAAAACTCAATTTCCCTGCTTAGAAACCTTTAATATATTCCTATTATCTGATAGTAGGGGTCAGCAAACTGGAGCACATGGGCCAGATGTCTCACTGTTTTCGTAAATAAACTTTTCTTGAAACACAACCATGCTCATTTGTTTACAAATTGTAGCTGCTTTTGCACAGGAAGGGCAGAGGTGAGTAATTGTGACAGAGACCTTATGGCCTGCAAAGCCTAAAATATTTGCTATCTGGCCCTTTACAGAATAATTTGGTGATCCTTGACCTATAGAAAGAACACCCCAGACTCTCTCTCTCTCTTGTTTTTTTTTTTCCTAGACAGAGTCTCACGGTTGCCCAGACTGGGGTATGGTAGCACAATTACAGCTTACTGCGGCCTTGACCTCCCGGACCCAAGGGTTCACCAACCTTAGCCTCCTGAGTAGCTGCAATTACAGGCACATACCACCACGCCTGACTGTTGTTTTTTTTTTAATTTAATAGAGACGGGGTCTCCCTGTGTTGCCCAGGCTGGTCTTGAACGCCTGGGCTCAAGTGATCGTCTCACCCCAACCTCCCAAAATGCAGGGATTATAGGCGTGAGCCACCACACCCAGCCCAGACGCCTTGGTTGAGTATTTGAGGCCAGTTCAGCTCAACAAATATTGGCAAATGTCTACTGTGTCTCAGGAACTGTCCTGCATGTGGAGGATGTAAATATGCAGCCCCCCCCATCCCCAGCAACAACAAAAGCCAACAAAAACCTGTTTTCATTCTGTCCCTCAGGGAACTCACATTTTAATAGGGGAAATAAAAAGATTTTCCTTGGACAAGCACCATAGCACAGATTAGGAATTCAGGCTCTGGAGCCAGATTGCCTGGGTTTGAGTCCCAGTTCTGCCACTTATTGACTGATCTTGTACAATTTCCTTCTCTGTGTCTCATCTTTAAGCTGATGGTAATAACAGTACCTACTTCATGGTATTATGATAATGGAATGAATTATTACATATAAAGTGCTTACAGCAGTGACTAGAGCATAATAAATGTTCACTAAATTTTAGGTGTTAATGTGTTACAAATGCTTGAAGTAATATAAGTACACTAAAGTCAGAGAAGAAGGAAATTCAGTTGAGGACAGTGGTAATGATCAGGGAACTTCATCTGGTATAAAATTACGCAAAATTTTGATACCCATGATTTAACACTAATCTGCCTTTTCAATTTTGTGTCCTAAGCTTATCTCTCCAATATAAAAGTCTTACAAGCATTCTTGTTACCTTCTGAACATGCCTGATACTCACTCTGTACTATTACCCCTGCTGTTCTTTGTGCTTCAAATGCTTTTTTCTTTCATAACTTTCAGGTGTGTCTTAAATCCTTTCACTATAAGGACCCTTCAAAGTTGCCTAAGTTGAAATGAATTGCCATTGTTCATGTATTAGTGTGGTGTAGGTGAAAGATCTGAGTTTTCATTTGGGCTCTGTAATGTGACCTTAAACCATTATTTGGGCATTAAGTTCTTCTTTTGTAAAACAGATAATATTTACTTACCAAGATTATTGTTAAATAAGATGGTATATGTAAAATACCTGGCAGGTACTCAGTAAGTGTTGGTAACCCTTCCCTCCCTAAAATGCAATCAGAAGCAAATCTAGGGAAAAGTCATTAATCTTATCTCAATTTGAGGACAGAAACTATGTTTTTTTTTTTTTGTTTCTGTCATCCTATGCCCAAAAATTATTTTTCTTTTTTTTTTTTCTTTTTGTAAAGAGAGGCTGTCATTCTGTTGCCCAGGCTAGAGTGTTGTGGCATAATCGTGGCTAACTGTAATCTCAAACTCTCGGGCTTAAGCTCTCCTCCTGCTTCAGCCCTCAGAGTAGCTGAAACTACAGGCATGTACCACCATGCCTGTCTCATTTTAGAAATTTTTTGTAGAGATAGGATTTTGCTATGTTGCCCATGCCGGTCTTGAGCTCTTGGCCTCAAACGATCCTCCCACCTCAGCTTCCCAAAGTGCTGGGATTACGGATGTGAGCCTCTGCGCCAGGCCCCTGGACCATGTTTATTTCTGTTTGTATCCCTAGCACCTGGCACAATACCTGGCTTAAAGTACCTTTTATTTGTTTGATTGATAGTTTAAGGTCACAGTTACTGGGTGGCAGAGATGGCCTAGAATCCATTTCTGCTAAAGCATGCCTGATGTTTAGCATACTTTTTATTTAAAAGAACTCATAGCTAAATCTAATGTCAGGGAGGATGTTATGTAGATTTATGCTTTGTTCAGAGTATGACATCTATTGAGATGAGAAATAACATTTTATTGAGTTTTTATTGTTTTATATTGCTCTTATGACATTTCCATTATAAGGGAAAAAATAAGATTTGTGATTTTAGTTAGCATATCCTCTGAAAGCTTGTATTTTTCTATAGCATATTTCTAGGGATGTTTTTTAACTAAGCATGGGGAATACGTTTAACTTATAGGCCTTCCCTTTTTACTTTCAACATCTAATGTATATAGGCATTTGGAATATATGCAACAATATCATTAATATGATTGGTAAATTGTCACAGTAGTGTAACTCTTCCAGGATTATGTAAACATTTTAATAAATGGACTCTTCTTGTACTTTTTGCAGATGTATGAAGTATGACAGGACTTTTAAAACCGTAAAGCACCTGCTAGGTGCGGTGGCTCACGCCTGTAATACCATCACTTTGGGAGGCTGAGGTGGGCAGATCACTTGAGGTCAGGAGTTTGAGACCAGCCTGGCCAACACGGCGAAACCCCATCTCTACTAAAAATACAAAAATTAGCCAGGTGCAGTGGTGTGCCCCTGTAATCTAAGCTACTCAGGAGGCTGAGGCAGGAGAATTGTTTGAACCTGGGAGACGGAGGTTGCAGTGAGCCAAGATCACACCAGCCTGGGCTGGAGTGCTCCTGGGCGACAGAGCGAGACTGTCTCAAAAAACAAATAAGTAAAATAAAAATAAATAAAACGTAAAGCATCATAAAAAGTTAAACATCAACTGCAGTATCATACCACTATGGCATTTATACTAGAGAAGACTTCAGAAGATGAAAACCAAACATAATGATGTAGAGCTAAAAAGGTTCCCACAAACCTTCTAGTTGAATCCTCTTATCTTACAAGTTAGGAAACTGAGTTTTTCTTTCCCCCCTCAAGAAAGCTTAATCTTGCTGTGTTGTCCAGACTGGACTTGAACCCCTGGGCTTAAGCTATCCTCCTGCCTCAGCCTCTGAAGTAGCCAGTATTACAGGTGGGAGGCACTGTGCCCAGCTCGGGAAAGCTTAAATGGAATTGGAGTAACACTCTGATCTGTTTCACATACGTTGCTTTAGATACTAGAAAAATAGGAACAGTGTATTCTCTTGTTTTGAAAATAATTCTTCCTCTCTGTGGTGTAAATTAGTGCTTCTTGTTCCTTTTCAGAAAACAGATAAAAGTTATGAGGTAACATTTAACCTTATTGTACAAATGGAGATTTAGCATCCAATGTTCAACAAGAAACTTAACCAAAATGACACATTTTAAGCCCATATAAAATTACAAGTCAGCATTAAAAAATCTAAACAGTTGAATCTAGCCTTGGTCAACTGTTTCCAAATTTTTCTATCAATACTCAATTGCTGTTTATACTTTTTACTTGTGTAATAGATAAGCAATAGTGTGGAAAAGGTTTAAAAGAAGTCCTTAGAAGAAAAACTTAAAATTGAACAAATTCTATTTGTTAGTTTACTTTTTTTTCTATCTGCACATCAAAGAAAAGCCATTGTTATTTAATTCTGGTAGAATAGTTTGAGAAGTACTTGTGCATAGATATTTTTTACTAATTTCTCCCTTTATTTCCTGAATTATATAAACATTTGTGCTCTATTTGATTAATGTTTATGAGCACTTTCACTTATATACCTCTGTCCAATTCTGGATTCTCTAAGATACAGCATAGGATGTGGAACACTGGTCTCTCTCTCTCAGGGCTTAGAGTTACTTTACTCAAGGATAGGTGTAATAAACTTGTTGATAGTACTTCTATGGTTATATTACATAAAGAATATATTAAACAGATTTAATTCGTGGATGTGAAAATACGTTTTTGTATGCGTAAGTGTAGGGAATAGGTTATTTCCTTGATTTTAAACATTCAAAGCATTCTAATATTACTTCACATATTAAGTTTTAATTTTAATTTTTTTTTTTTTTTGAGACAGGGTCTCACTCTGTTGCCCAGACCTGGTGTGCGGTGGTGCAGTCTTGGCTCACTGCAGCCTCTGCCTACCAGGTTCCAGCATTTCTCCCACCTCAGCTTCCCAAATAGCTGGGACTACAGGTGGGTGCCACTACTCCTGGCTGGTTTTTGTATTTTTTGTAGAGAGGAGGTTTTGCCATGTTGAACAGGCTGGTTTCCAACTCTTGACCTCAAGTGATCTGCCTGCTTCAGCCACCCAAAGTGCCAGGATTACAGATGTGAGCCACCGCGACAGGCCACATACTAAGTTTTTAAAATGGAATCAGTCTCTCATAAATCAGTTTAATCACTTGACATGGCAATTTTTTAATGTGAAAAGTTGTTACTAAATTGGTGGTTTGTCTTTCTAGATGTTATTTTAGAATCAGGGCAGTAAGGATATATGAGGTTGTTACCTCATTTAGTCCTCAAAACGTCCGCATTTTACAGTTGAAAAGTTACTAAATTGATGGTTTGTCTTTCAGTAGATGTTATTTTATAATCAGGGCAGCAAAGTCATATATCAGGCTAGTGCTAGGCTCTCCACAGTGTTTATTTTATTTATTCCTCACAATATCCCCATATTACAAGTGAGAAAAATTTAGTTTTAGGTTAAACACTGCTAGATTACTCACTAGTGGAACAACAAGACATTAAGCTTTAAATCCAGTGTGCTTTTCAAACTTCTCTTTGTAAGTTAGAGAACATCTGTGGAAAGTCTTGTCGCTTAAGACTGAAAACTTTAGTTAATACAAAAGATGGTGATAACTCATTTCATGTGAATGTTTCTGATGGTTGGGTATGTCTTTTCATACAGGAGAGTAAGTATAAGAATGAGCATTGAACTACAATCAGTTTCTAATCCAGTTCACAGAAAGGTTGGTATTTAGTTCTTTTTTGAAATATCATTTAGGTACATTGTAGATAATTAGTTTTGTTCTTTAAGAATGTGACATCTTTTAATTGCATTTATTTTGCTTTTAAATTTTGGGCTATTTTGTAACTGTTGCAAATCAAGGGTGGTGGAATCTACTGAGAAAACAACTGAAGGATAATTATACTATGTATTTCTTTTTTTGCTTTTTTTTTTGAGATGTAGTCTTGCTCTGTTGCCAGGCTGGAGTGCTGTGGCATGATCTCGGCTCACTCGCTTCCCGGGTTCAAACAATTCTCTTGCCTCAGCCTCCTGAGTAGCTGGGACTACAGGCGTGCACCACCACGCCCAGCTAATTTTTGTATTTTTAATAGAGACGGGGTTTCACCGTGTTGGCCAGGATGGTCTCGATCTCTTGACCTCGTGATCCGGCCTATACTATATATTTCTAAAACATACATGAAGAATTGGGGGTTGGGGTGACAGTCTCCTTAGATTTGCCCAGTGCACTTATAAGTTGCATACACACACACACACACACACACACACACGTAAAATATCTTTTATTGCTGTTGGTCATATGTGCGCGCGCACACACACACACACTGCTGCCTTATAGAATTGGCATTTCATGGTGTAAATGTAAAAACAGTAAACCAAAATACTTCGGGGAGATATTTGTGACTCTTTTACTTTATGTTTTGAAGAGATGCATTTAGAGTATCAGTCTCATATAACCTTCAAAAGTGTGAGTCATTAACAGAACTAAGGATATAGAATAGAGCAGGGGTCCCCAACCCCCTGGCCACTTACTGGTTACTGTCTGTGGCCTGTTAGGAGCCGGGCTGCACAGCAGGAGGTGAGTGGCAGGTGGGCAAGAGATCGTTACCTCCTACGATCCTGTCAGATCAGCGGTGGCATTAGAGTCTCATAGGAGTGTAAACCCTATTGCGAACTGTACATGCAAGGGATCTCAGCTGTATGCTCCTTATGAGAATCTAATGCCTGATCTGAGGTGGACGTTTCATCCTGAAACCATCCTTCACCCCCTAGTTCTTGGAAAAATTGTCTTCTACAAAACTGGTTTCTAGTGCCAAAAAGGATGGGGACCAATGGAACAGAGGACTAAGAAATACAGCATCTGTGCCAAGGGCAGTGCCTCACACCTGTAATCCTAGCACTTTAGAAGGCTGAAGCCAGATTGCTTGAGCCAGGAGTTTGAGACCAATGTAGGCAACATGGTGAAATCCCATCTCTACAAAAAAATACACAAATTAGCTGAAGGTGGTGCATACTCCTGTAGTTCCAGCTACTTGAGAGGCTGAGCTGGAAGGATCACTTGAGCCTGGGAGGTTGAGGCTGCAGTGAGCTGTGATAGTGCCACTGCAACCCAGACTGGGCGACAGAGCGAGACCCCATGTCAAAAAAAACACTGAACTATAGCATCTGTTTTCTGTGTGCCATAGCTTTCCCTGAACACGTTCAGGGACCTAGTAGTATTAGTATTACCTTTGGTTTTTTAAGTAGCCTCCTGGGTGAATTTCAGGAAGTACTTAAATAGAAGCTGCTTAAGAACAAGGCATTCTGAGGCAGAGTAGGTGCCTAAATTACTAGTTTTCCAGGGTGGAGATTATATATTATACTTCTTACATGTTATTCCTTATGCCTGCTATACTTCTTCATTTTCTAGCTTTGTGCATAAGTGGTTTAGATTTTTCTAGGATCTTAGCATTTCTGTAGTAGCTATGAGTAGAGATTTTATTTCAAATGTGTTATTAACCTTAATGCCCAGTTCTTTATTAGTTTTACCTCATCTTGTAACTAACGCTGTTTTTGTTTCACCAGTGTTCTCTGGTACGTAATTTTGGTGTACTTTTTGTGAGCTCTAGCTGTTACGATGATCTCCCACGCTATGTACACTTAGCTACCTGGAAAGTGGTCTTTATGAAAGGTACCTACTTCATTTGAGACTGAAAACAGATGGGATTCCATGTCAGTGGCCACCTGGTTTAGGAGAGAATAGGCCCTTTGGAAGAAACCTGGCAATGTATTACCTGATACCCCTGTCTTCTGAGAGACAGAAGCTTTCTTTTTTCTAGTGTGGATTATTGTCAGTTCTGCTGATATATTTGCCACTTTTGAAATGCTATACCAGTTAATTTTAAGGGAAACTAAAAATAAAATTGAATGTGGTATGTTCAGTGGTAAAGAAAATTTTTGTCATCATGTTACGGTGTAGCAAGGACTGGGTCTAAATTTTCCCAAGCCTCTGATAGGAGGATATTCCTAAACTTTCAACTCCTAGCACTTACTTAACTTTTACACACCTCCATGTGGCTCTCGAAGAGCAGAATGTCTACCCCTATTTAACATTCTAACTCTGTAAAGACTAATAAAAAATCAGCAGCACTAAAAAACAAAGCTGTCTGCAATATAACTATGATACACTGATGTTGTTGGATTTTTTTTACTTCTGAGAAGGAAGAAATTACTCAAAAAGCCAGATCTAGTAAAAACATTTAAAAACAACAAACTTTCTTTCAGGACTTAGTTATTCGTCTGACTGATGACACGGATCCATTTTTTTTATATAACCTTGTTATATCTGAGGAAGATTTTCAAAGGTAACTGAATTTTTTTCTGATCTTATATTTAATGAAAGAATAAGTTTCTAAGTTTTATTGGTACTGTTCTCTTTAAACACATACCTACATGTTAGATTTAGTTACTTTGGGAATATTGGGCTATTTGTACTATATTTACTTAGGGTGTTTTGGAAAATAAACATTTTGTGGGTTATTAGAATTCTGCTTAAAACACTTGTGAAGTTTGAAGCTTTTGCTGAATTTATTGATTTTTTTCCTATTGAATAAATTCTGTGAAAATCAGAGTTCCTTAGCTTAGTTCTTGATTATAACAAAGATTAGTAAATAAAAAAAAGAATCCTTCAGGATGCTAATTATAATTAATGATAGTAATTGGCTGGGCGCGGTGCCTCACGCCTGTAATCCCAGCACTTTAGGTGGCCAAAGAGGGCGTATCATGAGGTCAGGAGTTCGAGACTAGTCTGACCAACATAGTGAAACCCTGTCTTAACTAAAAATACAAAAATTAGCCTGGTGTGGTGGCACATGCCTGTAATCCCAGCTACTTGGGAGGCTAAGGCAGGAGAATTCTTGAACCTGGGAGGCAGAGGTTGCAGTGAGCCAAGATTGCACCACTTCACTCCAGCCTGGGTGACAGAGCGAGACTCTGTCTCAAAAACCAAAACAAAGTAATTAAATTTAAAAAAAATTTTTTTTCCTTTCTTCTGTATAGTTTAAAATTCCAGCAAGGTCTTCTGGTAGACTTCTTAGCTTTCCCACAAAAATTTATAGATCTCCTTCAGCAATGTACTCAAGAACATGCCAAAGAAATTCCAAGGTAAGTTGCATGAGAACACTACATTATTAAATTTAATTCAAGACAGACTCTTCTTTGAAACACAAGTTGATGGCAAAATCTTTTCCGTTTATTATGAATATCCCTATTTATTTTCAGAAGTGGGGTTAGGCCTCCATTAAATCTCAGATTTTAAGGCATCTTGATTAAAATCAGAAATATTTCTTAATTTTCATGTCTTGACAGAGGCACTAAAGTTATCCGAAATATTTGGCAGCATCAAATATTTGTTTTTTATATAATGAACTTGGAAAAAGGGAAGACTAAGATTGTATGTGTGTATGGTGCTAATGCCTGATTCCTTTATTGTAAAGTTCACCATCAACCTTTTACTTATTGGCTTTATCAGATGATGATTGTTGTTGAATCAGTTATTTCATTAGGAAGAACAAAATGATGCTTTTCTATCATTTTTTCTATATTAAGTATAATTATTCTATAAAGAAGAACTTTTCCTCAGCAATTAGGGCTATTTGATTACTCAGAAAATTCATAAAGGATAAATGCTTAATTCTTGCATTTAAATTGTCAATATTTTAGAGTAAAGAGCTGGTAGTCTACTTTTCTGGCACTCAGTGAATTTTTGTTTTTAGTTTTTGCTTTCTCTCATTTGTTTCTCATGAACTCATGGACTTTTATATAGTCACTATGTTTCAGTCAATCTTTTTTTTGCCCAATTTATCTTATCTTTTACGATTGGGAGTCCTTTCATATTGGCCCCTATTATTTCAATGTGCTCCCTTTCCTGAGCTTTGTAAGTAGAGAAGCTTCTGATTCAGTGAGAGATTTTTACTATCTCCTAAGTGTGTTATAATGTAACATTTTCTTTTCACAGGTTTTTGCTACAGTTAGTTTCTCCAGCAGCTATTTTGGATAACTCACCCGCATTTTTAAATGTGGTAGAGACAAATCCTTTTAAGCATCTTACTCACCTCTCACTAAAACTTTTACCTGGAAATGATGTGGAGATAAAGAAATTTCTAGCAGGCTGTTTGAAATGTAGCAAGGTAAGATTTAAATTTAAGTTATTGTTTTAACAAAATAAGTATCAATGGTCTTTGATAAATTGTTGAAGAGATACGGTGCCATAAATTTTTGCTTTCTGAATAAAGTTTTATGATATATAATGAATTTATTTTACTGTTTTTTATTTAGTCAGGGTATAGTGGGGATGGATCTGGACCAGGAATTGAGAAGCTTAGGTCCCAGGGTTTTTACCAATCATGTATGATTTTGGACAGGTCACTTAAACTCTTCTGTCATGGTTTCATCAGCCGGTAGACGTGTATGGAAGTAGCTACCCTATGTAGCCAATCTTAAATGAGATAAGATATGTGGAAATGTCTTGACAATTACAAAGTGCTATATGGCACAAGGAAACAACATAGGGATGCTGCTTGAGTTTTTAGAATCTTTCTAGTCAAATGCTATAGATCAGTGCATCTCAAACTTTAAATTATCTGGGGATCTTGTTAAAATGATTTAGGTCTGAGATGGAGCCTAAGAATCTGCATTTCTAACAGGCTTCCAGGATGATGCTGATGCTATACTTTGAGTAGCATGGCTGTAGATGATTACATTGTAAACTGTGTAATTTTGTTATTTTTATGAATAGGAAGAAAAATTATCATTGATGCAATCACTAGATGATGCTACTAGGCAACTGGACTTTACACAAAAGGTAATTCGAATTTCACTTTGTCTTTGTAAGTCATCCAGATATTGGCGCTGAATTGCTTCCTTGACTCAGTTCCAAGCTTTTATGTATTTTCTTTCAAATCATGCTTCCATTGAATTTCCTCTCCTCTTTGCCACCCTTCAGCTACCACTTAATTATCTTAATCTGATACTTTCTCTTGTACATACTTGACTTCACACAAACATTTCTGTATCCCCGATATGTTCCCTCAAGTCTTCATTAAATAAGATGTGTATATTTCTGTAACATATTGGTTCTCCGCTCCCCCACTTATCGCCTCATTCCTCTGGCCTAAATGACTTTTCAGTTCCTATGCTCTAAACCTTTCCCTTTCTTTGCTGTGTATAGAATTAATTCCTCTGACAGGGTTAGCATCATTTTAGTCATAGCTACAATATTTCTGCCCTAGTCCATGAAATTGAAGGCCAAGAGTATCTGTTTTAGCTTGTTCTTGCTTTGGTTTGAAGAACTATCTGAAGCTGGGTAATTTATAAAGAAAATAAATTGAATTGGCTCATAGTTCTGTAGGCTGTACAAGCATGGCGCCAACATCTGCTTGGCTTCTAATGGGGGCCTGAGGAAGTTTACAGTCATGGCTGAAGGCAAAGAGGAGCAGGTGTGTCACATGGTGAGAGTGGGAGGAAGGAAGTACCACATGCTTTTGAACAACCAGATCTCGTATGAACTAACGGGGTGACAACTCACTTACCACCAAGGGAATGGTACTGAACCATTCATGAGGGACTGTTCCTATGATCCAATCACCTTCCACAGGCCCTGCCTCTACTGTTGGGGATTACGTTTGAACATGAGACTTGGAGGGGACAGACATCCTAACCATATCGGTATCTGATAATCTGCATGGCCTCATGCAGAAAATACCCCTGCACAATGTGGCCCACAGGGCCATGTTACTGGGTTTTATATGTAAGTGAACTGTTCCTTGTAATCAACTTGCTTCCCCCTACCCCTCTTTATTGGGTGGTAAAGAGCCAGATTTAATTAAAAGCTTTAATTAAAAGATAGTTTATCTTGACCTGTGGGCTGTTTTGGGTCTAAGATTGTTTTTATTCTGATGTTGATTTCCTAAAATTAAAAAATTTTGTGTAGGAAAAGGCTTTGAACATGTCCTGAAAAGCTATAATTTTGTTTTCTTTAATATCCTTGTAAATATTGGTATATTCTAATGAGAAGTATTACATATTAAGGAGACTATCTTAATGTTTTGTGTTAAACTCTAATGTAGACATTAGCAGAAAAAAACCAAGAATTAGATAAGTTACGGAATGAATGGGCATCACATACAGCAGCCTTGACAAACAAGCATTCTCAGGAACTGACAAATGAAAAGGAAAAAGCCTTGCAGGTAAGAACATTAAAGGAAACTGAAAAAATATCTTTTATTGCTGTTGGTCATTTTGTTAATTTTGAAAGTAATAAATGCTTGCTTTAAATTTTCCAAACATTGCAGAAGTATATAAAATGAAAATAAAAGTTATATCTTTCAAAGTCTTAGTACCCAGAGATAATCTATAAACATTTTGATGTATTTTTTTTAGACTTTTCTCTATGTATATGTAAATAATATGCAATTTATAAATATTTGCTTATAAACATATAACTGTAAATTGTGTTGTTTATATATGTGCCCATTTATGGGTTTTTGGTTTTGTTCTATACTAATGGGGTCTTGTTGGATATATTGATTGTAACTTTTTCTTCACTTAATATGATACCATTCTATATCAGTTAAGATATTCCTTTTTAGTGACTGTAGAGTATTCATTTTGGGTTAACTTAAATTATTTAACTACTTACCCGAATGGTGGTCATTTTTAAATGCTTCAAAATTTTGGTTATTTTAAGCAATACTGCAACAAGCACTCTTAGTTTCTAGAAGTGAAACTGCAACATACCTATATAAAATATTGATGGACACTGCAAATTTGCCACCCAAAAAGGTTAAACCAAATGAAATCCCAAAGATAAGGTAGTGTAATAAGGATACTTATTTCCCCATATTCTTGACATTGTTTTGAACCTTCTTAATTCTTTCTTTCTTTTTTTTTTTTTTTTTTTTTTGAGACGGAGTTTTGCTTTTGTTGCCCAGGCTGGAGTGCAATGGCACAGTCTCGACTCACTGCAACCTCCGCCTCCCGGGTTCAAGTGATTCTCCTGCCTCAGCCTCCCGAGTAGCTGGGATTACAGGCATGTGCCACCATGCCCAGCTAATTTTGTATTTTTAGTAGAGATGGGGTTTCTCCATGTTTGTCAGGCTGGTCTTGAACTCCCAACCTTAGATGATCTACCCACCTCGGCCTTCCAAAGTGCTGGGATTATAGGCATGAGCCACTGTGCCCTGCTGCCTTCTTAATTCTTAATATTTGCCACCTGATCTTAAGGTAGTACTAGTTTTAGTGTATATTTCTTATATTTTTTGTGAAGATAAGCATTTTTATTTTTTATTTTTATTTTTATTTTTTTTTTGAGATGGAGTCCCATGCTTTCTCCAAGGCTGGAGCGCAGTGGTGTGATCTTGGCTCACTGCAAGCTCCACCTCCTGGGTTCACGCCGTTCTCCTGCCTCAGCCTCCCGAGTAGCTGGGACTACAGGCATGTGTCACCACACTGGCTGATTTAAAAATTTTTTTTGTAGAGATGGGGTTTCGCTATGTTGCCCAGGCTGGTCTTGAACTCCTGGCCTCAAGTGATCCTCCTCCCTCGGCTTCCCAAAGTGCTGAGATTACTGGCATGAGCCACTGTGCCCGGTACTACCTTTATCACATACTAAATTTCTTTATGTACTTGGGCTTGTCTTTGGACTGTTGTTAAGAACTAATCTCATTTTCTCGTTCAGTGGAGAGATATAGCTCTTCATTTATTAAGGTCTTATTTGTTGAAAACAGACTTTTTTACTCTTTATCTCTCTCCCTTTTTCTCTTTTCTCTTTTTCTTTTGCAGCCTTGTTAAACAATGTTTTTGTCTAGGGACTTTACAAATTTTTACTGCGTAAATGAGACCATCCACTCCCTACCAATACCACTGTGGTTAAATTTGTAATTGTTTATCAGTAGTGTATATTAATGTCATATCCAACCACCTTACTGAATTTACATACTAAGAGTTTTGAAATTGATTATCTTATGTTTTCCAGGTAGATATATAAACTATAAAAAATAGTAATTTTTCTCTTCCTATGATTAGTGTCCTTTTTTTTTCTTGTACAGAAAAGTACTGAATTAATAGTGAAATTTTCATCTTGTTCCAGTCTTTTTTGGTAAATAACTAAAATATCTCACCATTAAATATGATGTTTGCTTTGCATTTGAGAGAGAGGGTTTTCTTTTCTTACTTGCTACCTAAGAATTTTAATTCAAAGAACGCTAAGTCAGATAAAATGAGTTTTGGGATCTAACCAAATAATTGTGTCATTTTTCCCCTTTAATAGTGTAATAAATTATAACAATAGGTTTCCAAAGGTGGAATCATCTTTGCATTCTTAGAATAATACTTACATAGTCATAGTGATTTTTAATGAACTATTGTATCAATTTGCTATTATTTAACTTGGGATTTTTGTATTTTTATTTATTTGTTTTTAGAGACAGAGTCTTGCTCTGTTGCCCAGGCTGGAGTGCAGTGAGGTGTGGTCACAGCTCACTGCATCCTGAACCTTCGGGACTCAAGCGATCCTCCCACCTCAGTCTTTGGAGTAGTGGTACAGGCCACTAGGCCTAGCTATTTTTTTTTTTTTTTTTTTAAGAGATGGAGTCTCACTATGTTGGTCAGGCTGGTCTCTATCTCCTGGCCTCAAATGATCCATCCGCCTTGGCCTCCTGAAGTGCTGGGATTAGTGGCGTGAACCACCACGCCTGACCCAGGATGTTTGTATTTATATTCATAAGTGACCTTGGTCTGAGATTATCTTTTTCCTGCACATCATAGTTTGCTTATTGCAATTGTGGGTTATAGACTACGGTATTAGAATTATGCTAGCCTCATGAAATGAATAAGAACATTTTTCAATTTTCTTTATTCTTTGAAACAGTGAAGTAACAGGGAATTAATCTGTACCTTGAGGGCCTGATACAATTAGCCATTTAACACCATTTGGATCACACACCTAGTTGAAGCATTTATCTTTTTCTTTTCCAGTTTTCTCCATGATTATTGGTCTGTTTAAATTTTCTCTTTTTTCTTGAGTTTTGCTAATTTATATTTTCTTTAAAAGCCATGTGTTTCATCTATGTGTTTTTATTTTTAAAATTTATTATTATTATTTTTTTTGAAGATGAGGTATTGCTATGTTGCCCAGCGTGGACTCAGACTCCTAGGTTTAGGCAGTCCTCCTGCCTCAGCTCCTCTAGAGTAGCAGGGACTACTGGTGTGTGCCATTGTACGTGGCTACTATCTGTGTGTTTAAATATATTAGTATAATATCGTGCATATTGTCTTGTGATTTTTAAAATCTCCATACTATTTCTCTTATGTTCTTAATTTGTTTTGTTTAATGCGACCACATGGTTTTCCTATTGTTTAGTGTTTTCGAAGAACCAGTTGTTCATTTCATTAATTAATTCTGCACTGTTTCCCCCCTCCCCCATTTCACTAATTTCTGTTTACTACCTTTTTTTTTTTTTTTTGGCTTGATTTTCAAGCAAGTTGTGTTCCTCTTGTTCTTCTTGATGTTGTTGTTAGATTCAGGGGTACATGTGCAAGTTTGTTTCTGGGTATATTGCATAATGCTAGAGTTTGGGCTTCTATTGAACTCATCATCCAAATAGTGAACATAGTGCCCAATAAGTAGTTTTTCAACCTCTACTCCACTCTATCCCTCCCTCATTTTGGAGTACTCCTTGTCTATTGTCCATGGAAATAAGTTAGATCTAAAAGTTTCTTCATGAGGGCATTTGTTTAAAACTCCAGAGTGACTGAAGGATTTGTTTGTATTTCTATATTGCACTTTCTAATAGGATTGTCAGGCAGTCCTTTGGGACTTTATAACCAGGTCAACCCTTCTCTTCCTGCTAATAGATAATGTAAAACTTTAGTGTGCATGAGAATCATTTGAAGGGTGCATTAGAATGCAGATTGCTGGGCTTCATCTCCAGAGTCTTTGATATGGTTAGTCAGGGGTGGAGTCCAAGAACTCGATTTCCTGATAGGTTCTTAGCTGATACTGATTATTCTGTTCAGAGGACCATACTTTGATAACCACTGCCATAGGGTGCTGTTACTCAAATTAGGCCAATTTTGTGACTATATAGAAATCTGTCGAGGCAGGTAAACTGCCTTCTGTTATTACTGATGGTTTCTACAAATGTTATAGGGAATAATGTATTATCTATATTTGTCACTTACCTATTCAAGTGGACATTAAATCTGTGTTATCTTTACGGCATTTTAAAAAGGCAAATTTGATTCCTGCATTTTTAATTTTTCTTTATGTTTACACTTATTTCTCATGTTTTCTTTATACCTCCATTTAAAAAAATATACCGAGTAATCTTGTTTCTACACTAATTTCTTTGTAGAAGCGTTTTTCCTGTGAGGAAAGTTCTAGCAACATATAGAATCACCCATCATCCTTCTATTTCTCATATTATTTTCTTAATTCTGACTTCTATATTTCTTCACTTCATAGAATTTTTTATTAATTTTTGTTTTCCCATTCATATCATTATAATTCCATTCCCAAAACATTTTTCTTATGTAATATTCTTCCAAAACTACTGTGTGCTTTTCTGATGTAAGCCTCTATAGAATATTCATTTGAAAAATATTGCTTTCACCTCTACAAATTCTCCTTTTCTGTTGGACTTTATTAGTCTGAAACTGTTCCTCCAATGATTATTTTTTTTCCTCCAGAATGGAAATTTTTTAATGTATTTTCTTTCTAAAAATATTGAAATGATTCAGAAGTGAACAAAGTAGAAAATGTAAACTTTATAATCCTAGTTCTCACACTTTTTTTTTTAAACAAAAATCTCCAAGGTTCTGATGTTCACTGGAGTAAAAACCTGTTCTTTATTTTCATTGCTTTTGGCCTCTATTGTCTTTAGTGTCTTTGATTACTTTCTTAGACAGTTACAGTTAGCATCTTTACCAGTTTGCTCTGATTTTTCTTCTTGATTGCTTCTTCAATGTTTTCTTCCAAGATTGCATTTTCAATTTTATATGGACTTCTTCCTATTTTATCTCTCTTTGCTCCTTCTCCTCTCTTTTTCAGCTTTCTAAAAATGAGGAAATTCCTGAAGTAGTAATGTAAAAATTCCTAAGGTATTTTATGAGAGAGACTCCCCTATACTAGTGCTAAGAATTTTGAATGGGTATAACTTCTCTGGGATAGTTTTGGAACTTATATCAAGCTTTGTATTTGTTCATATTCTTTATTCTATAATTGATCATAAAGAAATCTGAATTTTAGATGTATGTCTGTACAAAAAAATCAATCATTTTATTTATAATTGTGAAAAATTGGAAACTAAATGTCCATAATAGGGCAGAAGTTAAATGAATTATGGAGTAGCCGTGGATGGAATGTTGTGTAGCTATTAAAGACTTTACAAAGAATTTTTTAATGATGTGAGAAGGTGCAAATGCTAAGGGAATAACGTGTGATTAAATTGTATAAATAGCTTGATATTCATTAAATTTAATATGTGTATTGTGTGTTTATGTGGATGTCAATATAAGTATATAAATGATTGGAAGAGAGTACTCCTAAATATTAAGAGTGATTTCTGGATGTGATTATGGGTTGTGTTTCCTTTTTGCCCTTAAGAGCATGTATAGCTTTGATAACCACAAAAATATGCTTTATTTTCCAAAGATATTTAGGATTTGATAGTGTTCGTTAACAAAAATGGTACTAAGATAGGTTTGTGATAGGATTCAGACAGGCAGTAGATATTGCACTGTTATAACCATATTCAAATTTTATTGTTGGTAAAGATGAATTGGACTAATGAACCAACCTTGCTCATTTTACAAAAATAAAAAATAAATTACAATTTTTTTTTGTTCAAATCTTTCTGTATTTGTATTTCTGATTTTTTTCTTTGAATTTTGGTACTGTATTTTTATTATATAATAGGCACAGGTTCAATATCAACGGCAACATGAACAACAGAAAAAAGATTTAGAAATCCTCCATCAACAAAATATCCACCAGCTACAAAACAGACTGTCTGAGTTAGAAGCAGCTAATAAAGACTTAACTGAAAGAAAATATAAAGGAGACTCCACTATTAGAGAACTTAAAGCAAAACTTTCTGGTGTTGAAGAGGTATTGAATGTTGGTTTTTTTCTCCCCCAGTTTAAAAGAACGTTTTGATTTGGTTATTTTAATGTGGTTACTTGTGTGGGTGGTGTTCCTCTGGATGCTCTGTAGAGTTCTCTTGTGGTGTTAGGGTAATCCATTCAGACAATGCGAAGAAAATTGAGAATTTGAAATTTGATAAAAAGCCTAATTCATAACAGAACTGAGGTAAACTTGAATATTTTTAGTTAGGGTCTTGAAAGCAGATTACTGGCACAGCTGTCAGATTTATTAATGTATTTTTAATAGTAACAGCACCTATATTTCATAGGGTACTGTGTTGACAGGGCTGGGTTTTTTTTTTTCCTCAGCCTACTTAACATAAACAATTATATGAAATTCAGTGTCTAGTAATAATGGTAATGGTAAAGATAATAGTTAATCCTTACTGAGCATTCTCTGTGTTAGGTACTGTTTGAAGTACTTTACATATATTAACTCATTTTATTGTTATAACAATTCTTTAAGGTAGGAACTATTATTAGCCCCATTTTACACATGATGAAACTAAGGTACAGAAAGGTTAAATAAGTTGCCTAAGGTCGCATAGCCAATGAGTGGAAGAACAAGGATTAGAACTCATCTATTATTTGCCTGTCTTTAGTACTACCTTGTTCTTTCAGGCAACAGAGAAATTTTCATTTTTATTTTATTTATTTTATTTAAGGTCCGGGATACATGTACAGAATATGCAGGTTAGTTGCATAGGTAAACATGTGCATGGTGGTTTGCTGCACCTATCAACTCATCACCTAGGTATTAAGCCCCACAGAAATTTTTTAAATCTTGCCATAGTGCCACATTTGTTGTTGCTTTGGCATTGATTACAGGCTTCTTTGTAGCATTATACGTTATTGTCATATGAATTATTAGAAAATATATGTAGTTTTTTTTGTCTATATGTAAATACCAAAGTTACCAGTGTTAATTCTAGCTCACAGGACTTCAAACTCTATTTTACCAGTCTCATGCTTAGAAGCTCTAAAGCTTTACCAATTTTGTGTTCAGATCCTCATATTGTTTTGCCCCAACAATAGATGTCTTCAGTTTTTCCTGCATACACTCTTCACACTGGTTGTAAAGCACTGGAAACTTCATGGTACGTTGGTAGTCTAAATGCTTCAGTGTAATGCTCTGATTTCATCATTCTCAGCCCTGGAACTGGTCATTATATAAACAGAACCTCATTATGTTGATTTTTATATGATCTAATAAAAACATTTCCTCCAGGATTTTAATAAGACTTGCAAATTGTTAGTTCTTGGATCTTTTTTTTTTTAACCGCTGAGTATTCAGTTATCTGTTTTAAGTTAGACTTTTTAGGCAGTAGTGCCCTAAAAATAACAATTACTACCATTTATTGAGTTTTACTGTGTGCCAACCAAAATGCTAGGCATTTTACATAAGAATTTTTATGAAGGTTAAATGAAATAATTTATTAAGTATTTGTTATTTCTGTTTTATAAATGAGGGAACTGAGATTTAATTTAGGGAGTTTCAGTAATTACCAAGATCACACAGTAGAAGAGCCAGGATTTGAATTTTGTTTGAAACTAAAGTTTGTGCTCCTAAAACCACTATAGTCACAATACCATATAATTATTTTTGGAAACTTTTGTTGAGAACTAAAACTATCTAGGAATACTATATCCTGGACTTCATATACCAGCAGCCTTTGGGTTAATATTAGCTGATTGGGAAGAGATCTGTTGTAGATTTTTTAAAAATCTATTTTTAATGAACAATTGTAGTTTATTTTGCTTGAAAGAGTGAACAGAGAGATCTGGAAATGTTAACATTTATTGACATGGAAAGATATTTGTAATACGTGAAGAAGGTAGATTATAAACTGGAGAGTATCAGCCTTTAAAAAACAATCTGTGCATGTAAGCAACAAAGAAAAATGTTAATTCTAGATTGTGGCTCTCACCCTTGGTTACCCTCGGAATCAGTTGTGGAGACATCAGAAAATTATTGTTAAAAGTTTTAAAGTTACTGTAATTTATTCATAAATTAGAATTATTTTATTTTCCCTTGATCTGATTGAATCAGATAGTAGAATATTTTACAATTATATTCCAGATATGTGCTACTGTACCATTAGAAAGACATTCATGTTTTTAAAAAAAATCTGTACTAAAACTTTAAAATTATTAAAGACTTTTTTTTAATATGTTAGACATCTTAATTATAAATAACCCGATAAGGCAACTTCCCTTTTTCATAATGCATAATTTCTTTCTTTTTCCATTCTAGGAGTTGCAGCGGACTAAGCAAGAAGTCCTCTCTTTGCGAAGAGAGAATTCTACACTAGATGCTGAATGCCACGAGAAAGAAAAGCGTATTAATCAGCTACAAACAAAAGTGGCAGTTTTAGAACAGGAAATCAAGGATAAGGACCAGCTTGTTTTAAGAACAAAAGAAGCATTTGATACAATCCAGGAACAAAAGGTCTACTTTTAAATTTTTCTCAGAAATTTATGATCACATTTATAAGTAAACACAAATGCCCTAATTATTCATGTTTTTAAAAAATATATCAGGTGGTTTTAGAAGAAAATGGTGAGAAAAATCAAGTACAACTAGGAAAGCTTGAAGCTACAATAAAATCATTATCTGCAGAACTTCTAAAGGTTTGTTTTAAAGATTTTATAGAATAATGTTTCATTGGATTACATAGAAATATACATATGAAGTTCTTTTATAGGCAAATGAAATTATCAAGAAGTTACAGGGGGATCTGAAAACTTTAATGGGTAAGTTGAAATTGAAGAATACAGTTACTATTCAGCAAGAAAAACTCCTGGCTGAGAAGGAGGAAAAATTACAAAAGGAACAAAAGGAATTACAAGATGTTGAACAGTCTCTTCGAATTAAAGAGCAAGAGGTAGTTAATATTTTAAATTTTTGTGTTGTAACTATATTTTTTCCTCATTTATTTTTAAAATTTATGCTTTGTTACATTAACAAATGGCTGTGGCCTTTTTTTTCAACAAAAGAACATGACTAGATTCAGTAGATGTTAATAACTTTCAGTTTGGAAAGTTAGTTATCATGATTCAGATACCTTGATTGCTCATATGTGTCTGTGTTTGTATACACACGTAAATATTTTATTACATAATTGAGCTAATTCCTTTATGCTTATTTAATAATATTAGTGGTAACCATTTATTTAGTTAATAATACATTCTTCAGTTTTTATTTAACCTTTGTTTTGCTTGACTTATTGTGATGATTGATATATTTCAGGTATGCAAATTACAGGAACAATTAGAAGCTACAGTTAAAAAACTTGAAGAAAGCAAACAACTTCTAAAAAATAATGAAAAGTGTAAGTATGTTACATGTTAATGTAAATTAGGTTTGTAGTTTTATTCTTTTATTTTTTTGAGACACAGTCTCACTCTGTCACCCAGGCTGGAGTGCAGTGGCACGATCTCAGCTCACTGCAGCCTCCACTACTTTGGTTCAAGTTATCCTCCCACCTCAGCCCCCCAAGTAGCTGGGGCTAAGGTGTGCAGCACCACACTCAGCTAATTTTGTGGGGTTTTTTTGTAGAGACAAGGTTTTATCATGTTGCCCAGGCTGGTCTCAAACTCCTGAGCTCAAGTGATCCACCCGCCTTGGCCTCCCAGATTGCTATGTTTAGGTTTACAGGTGTTAGCCATCGTGCTTGGCTATAGTTTTATTCTTAACCTGAAAATTTTATTTGAATTCATAAAAATGTAGGTATTATAAATTTAGACATTGTCCAATATATAAGTAATTTCTGCTTTAAATATGTGTCTTAATGCCTTTTCTATAAATTTATATCATCTGCCCAGTAAAAGAGTTAATCATCTTTATAAAGAAAACCATATCCCATATGTCAGTAATCCACAATTAAAACTGTTTAAAATGTTGACTGTAAGTTATTGTTTAAATTCTTCATTACTCCTTTTTAAAATTGCTATGTTTACCTAATGATAACAATATGAATTATTTGAAACCAAAACATAAAATTAAGATTTTAACTAACATTTTCTCAGTTTATACTATGGGGTATCATATGTAAGATTGTGAATTTTAAGTAAACTGTAAGATATTCTAGAAGTGAAATCTTTCAAAGAATTGCTTGACTAGTAGAAATATGTGCTTTGGAGAGTAATATAATAGTCCTATGTGGCAGCTTCTAAAATAAGAAACTTTAATTACAAAAATGTAGGTGAACCTATATTGCTCTCCTGTGATGTCAGGTAGTTATAAAAACTTATAATTAAAAAATCTTAGTATAATTTTTAAATGTTTAAGATGATTAGAAAAATAAAAACAGTGAAAATTCTTTACCTTGCCTCTTATTCTTTTATTCAAGTAATCACGTGGTTAAATAAAGAACTAAATGAAAATCAGCTAGTGAGAAAGCAAGATGTATTGGGACCTTCTACTACTACGCCTGCACATTCTAGCAGCAACACAATCAGAAGTGGAATTTCTCCTAACCTGAATGTGGTAAGATTTAAAACAAGATGTGAATGATCTTAGTGAATTTCCTGAAACAAAAATATTTCCAGATTGTTAGGAAGTTTCCATGATTTAAGGTGCTGGTACCAATACAAAGTGGAGTCCTACAATTATTAGCACTGAAATTAAGTTGACTCTGGAGGTGGAACAAAGGCACACTTGCTCTGAACAAAGAGGCCGAGTTTCAAGAGGACACTTCTTTATAAGTCTTGACTAGATACTGAAATCTTTCAGTGCTAACTAAAGCAATACCAAATATACTGAAAAACTTGAGAACACACAATGTAAAACATTTAGGAGACTTCAAGAAGAGAGAATTCAGGGTTTAGGCTTAAGCATAAACTGAATTCTATCAGAAAAAGAAAAGAAAGTAAAAAAGAAAAAAGTCCTGTTAGCAGGCTTGTCACCTTTAGATTCTACAAGAAACTGGTTATGAGATACAAGCTTTCTAGTTCCCATTACCAGATTTGTTTCTTTTTTGAGACAAGGCCTCGCTCTGTTGCCTAGGCTGGAGTGCAGTGGTGTAATCATGGCTAATGGCAGCCTTGACCTCCTGGGCTTAGGCAATCCTCCCATTTCAGCTTCTCAAAGTGCTGGGATTACAGGTGTGAGCCACTGTTCCCAGCCGTGCTTCCCCCCCCCCCGAGAGAAAAGACTGGGCACGATGGCTCATGCCTGAAATCCCAGCACTTTGGGTGGGAGGCTGAGGTGGGTGGATCACCTGAGGTCAGGAGTTAAGACCAGACTGGGCAACGTGATGAAACCCTCTCTCTACTAAAAATACAAAATTCAGCTGGGTGCAGCAGTGCATGCCTATAATCCCAGCTACTCGGGAGACTGAGGCAGGAGAACCGCTTGAACCCAGGAGGTAGAGGTTGCCGTGAGCCAAGATCGCGCCACTGTACCCCAGCCTTGGGCGACAGAGTGAGACTCTGTCTCAAAAAGAAAAAAGAAAAAGAAAAAAGGGAGAATAAGAAAAGCAGCTTCTTACATTCAGAGGTGGTTTGGTACTATCTGATAGTTAGGCCTAGATGCTGTTAGGAGCTTGCCTAGCATCCACACATAGGCCTTGGGGCTCTCCTGTTGAACACAACAATTTTATGTAATATTAACATCAGGCACGGTTACTCTGTGACTCTGTCAATACAAAAACAAGACTGTTTCATAATCATGCCTGAATACAAAAATATGAACATTTCTGAATCACAAATGTAGTCCATAAGCCTCATATCCTGGCTAACATGAATGGCTGCTGCTGCTTTAATTACAGCTTTGACCTTAATACTTATTCCTCTTGCCTTATTAGATAGGATTTATTCAGATACCCAGTCGTACATTTATCCCCTTTTCCCAGTAGCTTCCAATCCACAGTAAAGCACCACTTAAACTTTTTCTTAAATCACCTAACATGTGCCTAAATCCAATAAATAAGTCCCTTTTAAGGGAACTTTAAAAGAAGATACCCATGGTATCACTTTTGGAGATACCCATTTTTCTTCATGGTGTGCAGTTTCCCTTGTTGCAAGGAGCAATAAATCTAGCTTGTATATCTACACATGCGTTCCCTGGTGTTTGGCTGCAGGACACTGGCAGAAGGTTTAAACTTCAGATTTCTAATTGAATTTTTAACCTAATCTACTCTGGTAAGTCAGAGTACTGGATGTCTAAAGAAGGGGAAAGATTGCTGTTAAATTGGAGAAAGGTGCAGAAAGAAGTGCCTCGGGCTGAATTACAAACTTAAAAAAAATTTTTTGACTGGCTTAAAATTTGAATGACTGGTGATAGCTGTGTGAAAGGTGTTTTTTTGTATGCATCCGTTAGTGTGCACAAATGCTTCTCAAGATTTGTGTTACCACTGGCCTCAATATAAAAATAAACTTTGTTTTCATAACGTTGGTTAATGTGTGGTACCAGTATATTGAAAATTAGTGGCAAAACCTATTATTGTCTCAGTCCGTTTAAGAACACTAATTTTGTTTTTGTGCTGTCTGACAGAAAATTATTTTTATTTTATCTCTGACTGGCCTATTGATCTCCAGACTCCCCCATTCCCTGCTTTTTTAGGAGACTTAGAGTGAAACAAGTTGGTTCAGAAGCTTGGCTTTAACTTAGTATAAAAGTAGGCCCAGTAGTTTGTTTTATCCAAGCTTGCACAGCTGCTTTGAAAAGCCCTCTAGTTCAAAGTTATCGTAGCCCCATGGTAGATAATAAAGCAGAGTTTTGTGGTGTGATAAACAAGACTGGCCTCTGAGATAGTGCTCTTAATTATTAGTTATTATGATAGATACTAATGCCACCTGCTGAACAAATAATATTTAGAATTAATTTCTCATCTTTAATCATCTTTATGTTTTTATTTTTAGGTTGATGGTAGACTGACTTACCCAACCTGTGGGATTGGTTATCCTGTCTCCTCTGCATTTGCATTCCAGAATACCTTCCCTCATTCGATATCTGCCAAAAATACCAGCCACCCTGGTTCAGGAACAAAGGTAGCTAAATTAACTAATATTTGTTCTGGGAAAAAATATAGCAACCTATTAGCATACAAACATTTCACATCTTTTAAAAGTTCATTTATTCTTTGGTCAGTTGTTTAGTAGTAGGTAGTGTATTAGATAAATATATTACTGAATATCTAGTATCTATGTCTACAGGAAATATATGCACTATATATTTCTTGAGTCACTGTAATGTATAAAATCTTGACATAAATCTGTTTAAACCTCACTTATTTCTACTCAACCTCTCCTTTTTGTTTTTGTTTTTGGTTTTTTTTTATTTTTGGAGGCAGAATCGTGCTGTGCTGTCCAGGCTGGAGTACAGTGGTATAATCTCAGCTCACTGCAACATCTGCCTCCTGGGTTCAATGATTCTTGTGCCTCAGCCTGCTGAATAGCTGGGATTACAGGCATGCACCACTACACCTGGCTAATTTTTTTGCAATTTTAGTAGAGGTGAGGTTTCACCATGTTCGCCAGGCTGGTCTCGAACTCCTGGCCTCAAGTGATCCTCCTGCCTTGGCCTCCCAAAGTGCTGGGATTGCAGGCCTGAGCCACCATGCCTGGCCAGCCTTTCCATTTTTACTCATTCTTCTACTTGTATCTCCTACAGCTCTCAAGCCTGACCAGGATTTCTGACTTCATACTGTTGGAGTCTTAGCTGTGATTTGGGGTCCATTGCTAGAATTTAAAGGTCTGGTAGGGCAGGCTTAAATCAAATTCTAAAATTTAGTTCTGACAACATTATCTCAGATATGACTAGCAGTCCTCCCAACCCTTGATTTATTTGTTAAGGCTTTCTTCTACCTACTTGAGTTCTTTTTCCTAATTGTTATTATTATCTTATATTTATATATTGTTTTTATATGTATTATAATTTTGTTTTCACAATAGTTTAATCCACCCAGATCAGTCACTCCTTTTATTTTCATTGCTAACTTCAGGTCCAGGTTTATTTTTTCTTAAATAATGAGACAAATAAACATTTATGAAAAAATATTTTATAAAAGATAAAATTGAGGACTTTGAAACTGGTATTATAAACTCTTATCAAATTAGGTCTGGGCTGCTCTAAAAATAAGTTGGCTGTGTTGCTCAGACATGTGCTGTTTTTAGCCAAAGCCTTATTATTGCCAGGAGCTATGAAGAATTCTCAGTGAAATGAGAATTAAGCCTGAGTTTTTATGCCTGAAATACTGTTATGTAAAGGGTACTTAGATGCATATCATTGGCTCTTCTTGCATTGCTTATTAAGGAGAATTAGATATGTGTGTTCAAAGGAATGCTATTGTTTTATTATCAGTATCAGCATACTCAAGTGTGGTTGCATCTTGGGATCATTTTTTTTCTTTAGAATTGTAAGTGAATTCACAGTTGTTTTTTATTTTAAACAACTTTCCAGGAATATATATATATATATAAAATGTTCAAAATGAGGACAAGTGCTACTAGAGACAGTTGCTTACTTGGTGGGACTAAGGATGACTTATAAAATAATACTACCATTCTTATAGGTCTTGGGGAATCAGAGGAATCATTATAATAAATATGTTCTTAAATACAGGATCAAGACTTTCAGTGTTTCCTGTATCAATGATCTCCATATTCTTTTGATTATGTATTCCTAACAGGGGAAAAAAACCCTAAAATAAACAGAACAATTTACGCTCTCATCTCGAATACATTAATGTGTATTTATTTGTGAATTTATGCATATGCTACTGAAATACTATATTATATGCCGTGTAATTATTGGTTAAGAGAGCGAAATCTGATGTTAGGATTTAAAACCTGCCTCTGTCAATGTGAAGTTGATCAAGCCACTGAAAAACAAACAGCATTCAATTCTTACACTTCAGTTTTCACACTTATAAAATGGAGTGATAATTTTCTCTACCTTACTGAATTATTAAGTGAATTAATGCATTTGCTTAGAATAGTACCTGATTCATGATAAGTACTCCATAAATGTTACATTATTAATAATAAAGTTATTCAAAAATAGAAATTAAAGAATGAGACTAAAAATAGTTGTAAATGAAAGTTGTAAGATTTTCTTCTCAGACCTCAATGAATGGTCCTAATTACTGCCTACTTTGTCTTCCCCTGCTCAAACACCACCTACTTTGGTGATCATTGATCTAGGTAGTTTTGTGCTAGCAGCTATGTTGATTAAAACATGTACTTTTGAATTGCAGGTTTTAAAAATCACCCTTTTATTTTTGACATTGAACCTGTGATCTTCCTGATGCCTTAAAATGTTACTGTCAAGACTGAATACATTCAAGGAGATGTTTAACTGTGGGAATGTAAAATAACATGAGAAATTTGGCAAGAAACAAAATAATGCTTAAAGAATATGTGAGAATATTTAACAAGATTGTGCTGTTCTGACAAATACTTGACAATTTTAAAGCAAGATACACAAAACTACTTGTTTTTTCTCTTTTATTTTTGAATACAATGATAGCCAAAGATTCATTCATTGAACAAGTATTTAATGAATGTCTACTATCTGCCGTGTCCAGGCATAGTTTTAGTTGCAGGAGATGACAGCAGTGAACAAGACAAATCCCCTGACCTATGGTGCTTACATTTTGTGGTGAAACACCAGTAGATAGTAAATTGTAATGTGTTTCAAACTAAACTGTTTATTCATTCATTCATTTATTCATTTATTTTTGTGACAGAGTCTCACTCTGTCACCAAGGCTGGAGTGCAGTGGCATGATCTTAGCTCACTGCAACCTCCACCTCCCAGGTTCAAGCGATTCTCATGCCTCAGCCTCCTGAGTAGCTGAGATTACAGGTGTGCGCCACCACACCTGGCTAATTTTTGTATTTTTAGTAGAGACAGGGTTTCACCATGTTGGTCAGGCTGATCTCTAACTCCTGACCTCAAGTGATCCACCGCCTCGGCCTCGGCCTCCTAAGTGGTGGCATTACAGGTGTGAGCCTCTGTGCCCAGCTTGGGTTAAATTCTTGATCTTCAAGGTCAAACTTTCATAAAGGAGATTTAGAAGTATGTGAGGGATTTTCCACAATGAGAAAGGGGCCAGATGATTGATTTATCTTTTTTCTTTTAATCTGGTTGAAAGGCTTAGGGAGACAATTCTGTTTACTGTTAAGGACCAAGAAACAAAGTCTGGAAATGCCATACACAATGGTCATGAACTACAAAGTAGTAGTGGAGTGGAGAGGAGACACAGTAATACACAGCATTATTTTGAGTGAGCTCCAGTTTTTCATTCTAACCCTTGACCTGAGGAGAAACAGCCATCCTTTTTCACTGAGTCTTCTACAGAATGGAAATGTGACTCAGTTTATCAGCTCCCATAGGGCAGGCAGAGCTAGAGACTATTTTAAGCTGGTTTGGGGAACCCCCATCCCAAGCACAGAGTGGATGCTGAAGGTTGTTCCCAGCATCCACTGGTGGTGGCTGATGGCTGGTCCTGGGCTCCCTGGGTCCTAGGCATCTCTTGATTCTCAGTGATGAACTTGTCAGTTGGCCAATGTGGACCTGTTGACAAATTACTCGGAATTACTCTAAGGTCTCTTTTGGCTTTATTCTCTAGTGTTTGAGTTTCTGTAGGAACCTTTACATTTTTATTTTCTCTGAAGGAATGTCTTATCCTCCTGACATTCTATAATTGTAGGTGCTGAAATGCTTGTTCTCTCTCAGTGTCATCCAGTACAGATCTCTAACATTTGTGTGTGACTGCAGGCTGCCCAAGGCCCTGTTGCCTCACTTTCTTTGTCTTGATAGTGTTTGGCCCACAGTGGGTATTCAGAGACAGATTTTGTCTCCAGATAGCATTATTCAGTTTGATTAACTATCTAATTCACCTAGAGGTTTAAATTAATTTTTCATTTATTTGGTATTAACTGTTTTTAAAAGTAATGTGTAAGTATGGGAAGCTTCCAAAGGTACAAGAGGATGTACTATCTAAAAGTGCCTACTGTGATCCCCAGTCCTCTTCTCAGAGAAAAATACTGTTAGGAATTTCTTGTGATATATTCCAGAAATATTCAAAGCGTATATAAGACCATATGTATGTGCATGTATAAGTATATATATTCAAATGTATGAGTGTTTTTATATATAAACATAAATAGTACTTGCCAATTGTTCTGTGCCTTGCTTTTTTCGTTTATGGCATTATGGAATAGGTAACTGCAGTGTATCACAATGTAAGTTTTTGTTTCTTTTTAATGACTTCATAGTATTCCAGTATATGGATGTACTATAATTCACTAATACTCTGTTTATGGATGATTAGGTTTTTTTCAATCCAGATGCTCATGCAGTGCTCCAGAAAATATTTTTGTACATACATCTTGGTGGCCTGGTACGAATAGATTTATAGGATACATTGTTAGAAGTAACTGTGTCAAAGGCATTTTTGCATATCTGGTGACTAAAATAGTATCTTATTGTGATGTTAATTAACTTTTTCTTGATTAAAGTGAGAAACATCTTTTTATATATTTATAGGTTATGTTTCCTATTCTGTAAAACTCCTGTTTATTCATTTTTTGTTTTTCATTTGTTTGTTTTAGTGATGGAAGTCTCCCTGTGTTGCCCAGGCTGGCTTCGAACTGCTGGGCTCACCTGATCCTCCTGGCTCAGCCTCCTGAGTAGCTGGGACTACAGGCACGCATCATTGTGCCTGGCTCTTTCTTTTATCTGTTTTTTTGTTTGGGAGGTTTAACATTTATAAAATGGTTTTATAAGTGTTCTTTACATATTCTGGACACTAGTTTGCCGTTGTTTTTAATGTGCTATTTTGTTGTTTTGGGTTTGTTTTTATTCTTCATTATACTTCCTTTTTAAAAATTTAAAGGTTATTAAGGTAGAATTTACATACCATGAAATCCTTCCACTTGAAGATTAGTTCCGTAATTTTAGTCAGCTTATAGAGTTGTGAAACTATACCACAGTTCAATAGTAGAACGTTTACATAACCCTAAAAGTACCCTAGTGCCTGTTTGCAGTTTATCCCTACTCCTCCTCCTCGCCCTAGGCAACTACTGATCAACTGTCACTATAAAATTAGATTTTCTGTATTTCATGAGAGTAGAATCATACAACATGTAGTTTTTTAAAAATTTCTCTTTTTTTTGAGATAAGATCTCATTCTGTCATCCAGGATGGAGTGCAGTGGCACAATCATGGCTCATTGCAGCCTCGACCTCCCTGCGCTTAGGTGATCCTCCTATCTCAGCCTCCTGAGTAGCTGGGACTACAGCTGTGTGCTACCGTGCCCAGGTACCATTTTTTGCATTTTTTGTAGAGATGGAGTTTCGCCATGTTGCTCAGGCTGGTTTCGAATTCCTGGGCTCAAATTATCTGCCTACCTCAACCTCCCAAAGTGCTGGAATTATAGGCGTGAGCCACCGTGCCTGGCCGTGTCCTTCCTTTTCACTCAGTATACCGTGTTTGATGTTCATCCAGGCTGTAATGTGTATCAGTAGTTCTTTTCTTTTAATTGCTCAGTAGTACTTCATTGCATTGATATGCCACAATTTGTTCATTCATCAGTTGATGGACATTTGAGTTGTTTTAAGTTTTTGGATATTACAGATTAAGCTGCTGTGAACATATGTGTGCAAGTCTTTGTATTTATTGTGGGTGAGTACCTAGGAATGGAGTGACTGGTGGCATATGTTTGATTTTTAAGAAACTACCAAATGTTTCCAAAGTGGTTTTACCATTTACCACCAGCAGTCTGAGAGTTCAGGTGGTTCTGCATCCTTCCAACAGTTGGTATAGTCAGTTGTTTAATTTTAGCCATTCTAATACATGCATAGAAGTACCTCATTGTGATTTTATTTATTTATTTATTTTTTTTTTATTGAGACAGAGTCTTGCACTGTTGCCCAGGCTGGAGTGCAGTGGTGCAATCTCAGCTCACTGTAACCTCCACCTTCAGGGTTCAAGCGATTCTTGTGCCTCAGCCTCCCTGGTAGCTGGGGTTACAGGTGCACGCCCCCACGTCCAGCTAATTTTTGTATTTTTTAGTAGAGACAGAGTTTCACCATGTTGGCCAGGCTGGTTTTGAACTCCTGACCTCAAGTGATCCCCCACCTTGGCCTCCCAAAGTGCTGGGATCACAGGCATCAGCCACCACACCTGGCCCCTCATTGTGATTTTAGTTTGCATTTTCCTAAAACCTAATGAAGTTGAGTATCTCTATTCATGTGCTTATTTAACATCAATATAATTACTTTGGTGATATAGCTATTTGAATCTTTTGACCATTGCTAAACAAGGTTGTCTTTTTATTGAATTGTAAGAGTTCTTTGTATATTCTGGATACAAGTCCTTTATTAAGTATATGATTAGCAAATATTTTCTCCCAGTGGCTTCCCTTTTCATTTTCTTAATGTGTCTTTTGAAACACAAAAGTTTTTAATATTTGATGGAGTGCAATTTATCAAACTGTTTTCTTTTGTGGATCTTGCTTTTGGAGTTGTATATAAGAACTCTGTCCAACCACAGGTTGAAAACATTATCTCCTTTGTTTTTTTCTACAAGTTTTATAGTTTTAGCTGTTACATTTAGATCTGTGATCCATTTTGAAAAAATTTGTGTGCATGGCTTGAAGTAAGGATCTAAGTTCATTTTTCCTCCCCGCTGTGGATATGCAGTTCTTAGTACCATTTATGGAAAGTCTTTTTCTCTGTTGAATTGTCTAAGCACCTTTGTTAAAAATCAGTTGACCATATAAGGATTTATTTCAGGATTCTCAATTCTGTTTCGTTGATCTTTATACCTATCCTGTGCCAATATCACAGCATTTTAATTACTATGACTTTATATTAAAAGTGTTGAAAATCTCCAGACTCTCTTCTTCCTTTTCAAAATTGTTTTAGATCTTTTTCATTTTCACAAAAATGTTTGGTCACCTTGTCAATTTCTGCAAAATGGTTTGTTTGGATTTTGATAGTTGTACAAGGAATTTATAGGTCAGTTTTCAAAGAAAGGCTGTTTTGACAGTCTTTTATCTTCCAATCCATGAATAATACTCTTTCCATTTATTTAGATCTTCACTTCCTCTCAGTAACGTTTTGTAATTTTCAGTGTATAAGTCTTGAATTTCTTCTGTTGAATTTATTCTTACGTGTTTTATTCTTCTAGATGCTATTGTGGGTATAATTATTTATTTTTCAGAATATTGATGTGTAGAAATGTCATTTTTGTATGTTGATCTTGTATCTTGAAACCTTACTAAACTCATTTATTACACTCATTAGTGGTTTTTGGTAAATTCTGTAGGATTTTCCACATAGACAGTTATGTTATCTGAAAATAATGACAGTTTTACTTCTTTCTTTCCAATGTGGTTGCTTTTTATTTATTTTTCTTGCCTTATTGTAATGGCTGGAACCGATAGTACAATTTATTTTTATTTATGTTTTTTTTGCAACAGAGTCTTAGTGTCACCTAGCATGGAGTGCAGTGTCGCACTCTTGGCTCACTTCAACTTCTGTCTCCCCGGCTCAGGTGATCATCCTACCTCAGCCTCCCTAGTAGCTGGGACCACAGGCGCATGCCACCGTACCCAGCTAATTTTTTGTAATTTTGTTAGAGACAGGGTTTTGCCATGTTGCCCAGGCTGGTCTTGAGCTCCTGAACTCAAGTGATCCACCTGCCACAACCTCCAAAAAAGTGCTGGGATTACAGGTGTAGGCCACTGCGCCCAGCCTATAGTGCAGTTTAAATAAATGTGAGAGCAGACATTCTGGCCTTGTTCCTGAGCTTCAGGGCAGAGCATTCAGTCTTTCATCATAAGCATATTAGCTGTAGGTTTTTGCTAGATGGCCATTTTTCAGAATAAGGAAGTTCTATTCCTAGTTTGCTAAGAGCTTTTATCATGAATGGATGTTAAACTTTGTCAAATGCTTTTTCAATTGATATGGTTATGTGGCTTATCTTTTATCAGTTAACAGATTGCATTGATTGTTTAAGATTATATTAGTCTTTCATTCTTGGGATAAACTTCACCTGGTCATGGTGTATTCTTTTTATGTATTGCTGGAGTTAATATTCTTTTTTTTTTTTCGTTTTTTTTTTTTTTTTTTTTTATGGAGATAGAGTCTCTCTCTGTCGCCCTGGCTGGAATGCAGTGGCGTGATCTCGGCTTCCTGCAACCTCTGCCTCCTGGGTTCCAGCAATTCTCCTGCCTCAGCCTCCCGAGTAGCTGGGACTACAGGCGACTGGCACTGCACCAGCTAATTTTTGTATTTTTAATAGAGACAGGGTTTCGCCATGTTGGCCAGGCTGGTCTTGAACTTCTGACCTCAAGGTCAGAGGTGAGTGATATGCCCGCCTCGGCCTCCCAAAGTGCTGGGATTACAGGCATGAGCCCCCACACCCAGTTTGGAGTTAATTTTCTGATAGTTTGATTTTGTGTCCATGTTCATAAAGGATATTGGCTTGTAGTTTACTTTTCATGTACTGTCTTTAAAAAATTTAAATCAGGACAATAATGGCCTCATAAAATGAGCAGGAAAGTATCTTTTCTCTTTTATTTTCTGGCATATATTGTATAGAGTTGCTTTATATTTTCTTTAAATGTTTGGTAGAATTTTCCAGTGAAATCATCTGGGTCTGGAAATTTTTTTGCCGGAAGTTTTTTTCAGCTGTGAATTAATTTTTTTCAATAGCTATAGAATATTTGGGTTATTTATTTCTTCTTGGGCCAGTTTCAATAGTTTGTGACTTTCACAGGATTAAATCATTTAATCTAAATTTTAAGCTATGTGTGAAGAGTTGTTTGTAGTATTCCATTATCTTTTTAATGTCTATAGACTCTGTTGTAACATCCTCTCTTTCATTACTTATAATGATGATTTTTGCCTTGTCTCTTTGAAAAATCAGTTTGGTAAGAGGTTACCAGTTTCATGGATCTTTTCAGGGAACTGACTGACGGTTTCATTGGTTTTTCAATTTACTGATTTCTCCACTTTAATATTTTTTCGCTTCTAACTGCTTTGAGTTTGTTTGGCTCCTTTTCTCACTTTCTTAAGGTAGAAGATTATGTTCTAAGAGTTTTATGTTAATCTAAACATTGAATGCTATACGTGTTATTCAGTCTTGCTTTAACTGCATTTCACAAATTTTGGTATGTGTATTTTCATTTTCATTAAGTTCAAAATATTTTTTTTTCTTTTTCTTTTCTTTTTTTTTGAGACAGGGTCTCACTGTGTCCCCCAGACTGGGATGCGGTAGCATGATCGCAGCTCCCTACAGCCTCAACCTCCTGGGCTTATGTGATTCTCCCACCTCAGCCTCCTGAGTAGTTGGGACTACAGGTGCACACCGCCACACCTGGCTAATTTTTGTGGTTTTTTTGGAGAGACAGGGTTTTGCCATGTTTCCCATGCTGATCTCAAACTCCTGGGCTCAAGTGATCTGCCTGCCTTGGCCTACCAGAGTGTGGGGATTACAGGCATGAGCCACGACACCCAGCCCTATTCTTTTCAAGTACATATGGAACACTATCCAAGATAGACTATGTCCTTAGTTCTAAACTAGTCTGGAATTAAACTAGAAATCTATAACAGAAAGATATACGGAAGATTTGAGGGAAATTAGAAAATATTATTTTGGCCAGGCGTGGTCAGATACACCTGTGGTCCCAGCTACTGGGGAGGCGGAGGTGGGAGGATCACTTGAGCCCAGGAGGTGAAGGTGGCACTGAGCCGTGTTTGCACCACTCTGCTCTGTCCTGGGCAATAGAGTGAGAGGTCTCACACACACACACAAAAAAATAGTGTTCTGTTTTTGTTGGGATAGTGTTCTTTAAATATATCTCTTTGTATGATTTTTATTTTAGTGGTTGCTCCAGGCATTTATAATGTACATATTTTTCATAGTGTGTAGAATTAATATCTTATCACTTAAAGTAGAATATACATACCTTGCCACCATACAGTCCCTTTGCCTTTTCCCCCCTTATGTTTTCATATTTCATAAGTATTATATTTACATACATTGGAAACATTATCAGACAATCTAAAATTTTTGCCATCATCCATTATACATATTTAAAACTCTGGAGTGGGCTGGGTGTGGTCCCTTACACCTACAATCCCAGCACATTGGGAGGCCGAGGCAGGCAGATCACAAGATCAGGAGATTGAGACCACCTTGGTTAACACAGTGAAACCCCATCTCTACTAAAAATACAAAAAATTAGCTGGGCGTGGTGGTGGGCGCCTGTAGTCTCGGCTACTCGGAAGGCTAAGGCAGGCGAATCACTTGAACCCGGGAGGTGGAGGTTGCAGTGAGCCGAGATTGTGACTCTGCACTCTAGTCTGGGCGACACAGCGAGACTCCGTCTCAATCATTGTGGGAAACAGTGTGGTGATTCCTCAAGGATCTAAAACTAGAAATACCATTTGACCCAGCCTTCCCATTACTGGGTATATACCCAAAGGATTATAAATCACGCTCCTTTAAAGACACATGCACACGTATGTTTATTGCAGCACTATACACAATAGCAAAGACTTGGAATCAACCCAAATGTCCATCAGTGACAGACTGGATTAAGAAAATGTGGCACATACACACCATGGAATACTATGCAGCCATAAAAAAGGATGAGTTTGTGTCCTTTGTAGGGACATGGATGCCGCTGGAAACCATCATTCTCAGCAAACTATCTCCAAGAACAGAAAATCAAACACCGCATGTTCTCACTCATAGGTGGAAATTGAACAATGAGATCACTTGGACACAGGAAGGGGAACATCACACACCGGGGCCTATTGTGGGGAGGGGGGACGGGGAGGGATAGCATTAGGAGATATACCTAATGTAAATGACGAGTTAATGGGTGCAGCACACCAGCATGTCACATGTATACATATATAACAAACCTGCACATTGTGCACATATACCCTAGAACTTAAAGTATAATAAAAACAAAAAAAAACCCAAAAAAACAAAAAGCAAACAAACTCTGGAGTGGAGAAGACTAGTTCATTATATTACTCAGTGTTTACCATTTCTGTTGTTCTTGTTATTCTTTTCCTTCATTCCTGGTATTCTAAGTTCTTCTACAGTATAATTTCCCTGAATGATAGAACATTCATTAGCATTTCTATTAGAGGAAGTCTTCTGTCAATTCTTTTTCTTCCCCTGGGAATGCCTTTTACCTTCTTTCCTGAATGATATTTTCTCTGGATATAACATTCTGTATTCATAATCCTTTTCCTTAAGCACTTTAAAACTGTTGTTCTGCTTCTTTTAGGATTCCATGATTTCCAGTGAGAAATTAGCAGTAAATTTGAATTGTTCTCCTATAACTAGTGCATCATTTTCTCTGCCTGCTTTTAAGATTTATTTTTTTTTTTTAGTTTTTCGCAGTTTAACAATGATATGTCTGGGCATGGATTTCGAACTCATTTCACTTTATCCTTTTGGGGGTTTACTAAGCTTGGTAAATCTTTTCCCAAATTTTTGACATATTCAGCCATTATTTCTTCTTCTTCTTTTTTTTTTTTTTTTTTGAGACAGGGTCTCGCTTTGTAGCTCAGGCTGGAGTGCAGTGGCATGAACAGAACTCGTGGCAGCCTTGACCTCCCAGGATCAAGCAGTCTTCCCACCTCAGCCTCCCATGTAGTCAAATATTTTTTTCTGCAGAACATTCTTCTTTCTTTTAGGACTCAAAAGACATGAATGTAAATCTTTATTTTCCTAAGGGTCCACAACTTTCTGTTCTTCCATTCTTATTTTTTCTGTTTTTCAGATTTGATTATTTCTGTTGATCCGCCTTCAAGTTTACTCTTTTCTCTGTCCATTCTACTATCAAGCCCATTCAGCGATTATTTCTGTTCTAAAATTTCCATTTCATTTTCTTTTTTTTTTTTTGCTGAGACTTTTTTACATTCATTTGAACATTTGAGCAGTGTTATTAGAGCACGGTTATAATGGGTGATTTGAAGTGGTTTCCTGATAATTCCAGTAATTGTGTCATCTTGGGGTTCACTTCATGGTTTATCTTTTCCCTTATGAGTTGCTTACATTTCCCTAGTTCTCTATTGAGTGATTTTGGATTGTATCCTGGACATTAGAATATTACGAGATCCCAGATCTTATTTAAATCCTAAGGAGAATGTGTTTTTGTTTTTTTTTTTAAGCAAACAGTCTTGTTAGGTTCAAGTTCTGATTAGCCTTCTTTAGGTTGTGATTCTTCAGTTCAATTTTTTTGTAAAGACAGAGTTTCACTGTGTCTGGAGGATAGTGGCGCAATCTCGGCTCACTGCAATTTTGGGTTCAAGCAATTCTTGTGCCTCAGCCTTCCAAGTAGCTGGGATTACAGATGTGCACCAGCAGGCCCAGCTAATTTTTGTATTTTTAGTAGAGATGGGGTTTCACCATGTTGGTCAGGCTGGTCTCAAACTCCTGGCCTCATGTGATCCGCCCACCTCAGCCTCCCAAAATTCTGGGATTACATGTGTGAGCCACCATGCCTGGCTGTCAGTTCAAGTTTTAAAGACTTTGTCGTGTCATGCTGTTTGGATCTGTCTCAAATGTGCTATTCTGTGACTTTGGCAGTAGTTAACCCCATAGTCAGTTCCCAAAGCCTTTGGTATGCTGATCAGGGTCAGATTTGTACAGCTCATAAGCGAGCCTAAGAGTTTATATACCACCTTATAGGATTTCTCCCTTGAGTTTTCTCTCCATGATTTCCTCAGAATTATCCATGTCCTTAGGGTCCCCCTTCCTGGTTTTCTGGCTAGAAAATACAGGCCCCTTCCCTGCTATGCAGTTCCTGTAATTGTATCTGCATCTGTTATCAAGCAGCAAGAGGACAAAGAGAGGAGACAAGTAGTGAGGATATTTCCCCTGTTAATGAGACCACAGTGCCTTTGGTAGGAAGATGATTCCCCTCCTTCAAAGTTTTAGTTACCACCTTGCCACTGTTGCCACTCTGGCACTTCTGCTTCCATATAGTAGCCTGGGGGTTGGAGCAGGAAAGAACATAGGGAAAAATGAAAAGAAAGGGATTTTCCTCACTCTTTGATCCTTAGGAGTTTCTTTTTTCATATCTCAGCAGAAAATGAATCTACCTTGATATTAATATTGTATTCTGGCTCTCTTATGCCTAGTATTTACATGAAGTATCATTTTCTATTTTTTTTATTTTCCAGCCTGTGTCTTTAAATGTGATTTCTTTTAGATATTTGTAATTGACTCATTTTTATCCATTCTGACATTCTTAAACAATTTAAAATGTAATGCATAAGTTTTTCCATATTATGATTTGTTTTCTATATGTCCTGTTTCTTGTCTCCCTTTTCTGCTTTTTTCCTGCCTTCTTTCCAGTTAGTTTTGTGCATTTTATTTCGTTTTTCATTTTATATTTACTCTTGGCTTTTATTTTCTTTGTGTTTGTTTACTCTGGTTTACAATATACAATTTCATCATCTACCTTCAAATATTTTACTACTTCCCGTGTAAAATAAGACTGTTACAATAATATACTCCCATTTCTTCCTATCTTTTTGCTACTGTTGTTAAAATTTTACTTCTATCTTTGTTATAAGCTCTACTTTTTTTTTCTTTAAACAATCAAGTATATTTAAAAGACATTAAACAATGAGGAAAAGTCTCCTTGGTTAACCCATACATTACTATTTACACTCTTTTTTCCTTTATGTAGATCTAAATTTTCATCTGGTATTTTCCTTTCTCCTCAATAACTAAGATCTCTTATAGTACAGATTTTTAAGGCTTCTTACAATGCAGGTCTGTGGGGAATTAATTCTTCTTCTGTCTCATAATGTTGTTATTTTGACTTCATTTTCTCTGAATATAGAACTTTAGGTTGACAAGTTTTTTTCCTGTCTGTATTTTGAAGATGTTATTCCATTGTTGCCTGGATTGAATACTTTCTGGCAAGATGTCAGTAGTCATGTTTATAATGTTTCCTTTATATGAAGTGACCTTTTTCTCTGGGTGCTTTTAAATTTTCTCTTTATCATTAATTTTCAACAAGTTAATTATGCTTTGGTGTGGAGTTTGTGTATCATGTCTAACGGGTTTTCATGAAGTTCTTAAATAGGTGGGTTTGTAGTTTTTATCAGTTTAGGAAATTCTAGTCATTATTCACATTTCTTTTTCTGTTTTGTTCTCTTTTTTGGTGTTCCTCCTTGGTACTCCAGTTATACATGGTTGATTACATGATATTGTCCCAGGGAGACTTAGTTTATTTATTTCATTATTTGTTTCATTTTATGTAGATTCTGATGCTGTGTCTTAAAGTTTATTAGTCTTTTCTTTTCTTCTGCAGTATATAATTTGCTGTTAATCTATCCAGTGAGAAATTTTCATTTTATTGACTATTTTGTGTCTAGAATTTTCATTGCACTCTTTTTTATATCTTCACTTTTCTCATACTTTTTATTTCCATTAAGTTCTTATACAATTACATTTGTGTCCCTGGTCTATAGTTTCTGCCATTTCTGAATCTGTTTCTGTTGGCTAATTTTTCTTCTGAGTATGACATCTTATTGTGATCTTTGTAATTTTTGATAAGTGGAACATTGTGAGTGTTACATTGTTGATTGTCTGGATTTTATATTTCTTTAAAGCATGGCAGGCTGTTTTTTTTCTTGAGACAGGGTCTTGCTCTGTTGCCCAGTATGGAGTGCAGTGATGTGATCATAACTCACTGTAAAACCAAACTCCAGGGCTTAAGTGATCCTCCTAACTCAGCCTCCCATATATCTGGGACTACAGGTGTGCACTCCCATACCTACCTAATTTAAAAAATTTTTTGTAGTGATGGAGTCTCATTATGTTGCTGAGGCTGGCCTTGAACTCCTGGCCTCAAGTGATCCTCCCACTTTGGCCTCCCAAAGCACTACAATTTCAGGTGTGAGCCACTGTGCCTGCTCAAGAGTAAATTACTTGTGGATCACTTTGATTCCTTTTAGCGTTTTTGGTTTTTTTTTTTAGCATTAATAGCATGCATCTAAAGTAACTTCTACTTGAGGGTTAGTTCAGCTGTATTTCAAAGCTTGAAATGCTCCTTTAGTGATGGATGCAGTGGCTCAAGCCTGTAATCCCAGCACTTTGGGAGACTGAGGCGAGCAGATCACAAGGTCGAGATCGAGACCATACTGACAACATGGGGAAACCCCATCTCTACTAAAAATACAAAAATTAGCTGGGTATGGTGGCGCATGCCTGTAGTCCCACCAGCTACTCAAGAGGCTGAGGCAGGAGAATCTCTTGAACCCGGGAGGCCGAGGTTGCAGTGAGCCGAGATTGCACCACTGTACTCCACCCTGGCTACAGAGCGAGACTCCGTCTCATAAAAAAAAAAAAAAATGCTCGTTTATTTATCCAGCCTTGATGAGTTTTACCCTATGCATACGCCTAGAACAGTAGAGACTAAAGGACATTGACAGGCAGGTATCTGGAGATTGTTCTTTGTATAGCTCCCTTCTCATCAGAATTCAGCCCTACAACCTCCAGCGGTCCAGTCTCCCTAAACTCTAACTTAATCTCCTCAATTTAGCAATTATGTTCTCCCTCTGCATCTGCTGTCAAGAAGGGGTTGCCAGTTAGAAAGTTTGAATCAGTTGTAGGGATCACATCTTGGAGATCACATCTTGTCTGTAGTCTTGTATCTGCGAATATTCTCTTCATTTATTTTGCTCAGTTTCCTAATTGTTTATGATTGGTGGCTAGAAGCTATATTAGTATTAGTACTGGTATCTTTTCTTAATTTGCCTCCCTCTTATTGCATGTTTTTTAAAAATAAAGAATATTAGAATCAGCTCTCTTGATTAAAAATATCCTATTTGTGTGTAATGCTGTTACGGGTAGATTAATGTAGGGAGAACTGGTATCTTGATGGTATTCAACCTTGATAGCCAAGTGAAGTAGCATATAGCTTTATAATTTTATCATATTTAGTATCCATCTGTTCCTATTTTGAGTTTTACCAAAAACTGATGTGTACTTTCTTATGTCTTTTCTTTTTGTATCAGAGTAGTCATGAATTTTTTCTTTGATCTATTGATTTATATTTATAGATTTCCTGTAGATTTATACCTTTCTGATATAACAGGAATTCCTTAGTACATTATTACTTTAAATAAACTACATCTTATATGCGTTACTTTATTTTGGATTTTTGCATAGATACTTGATTACTTTTGACGACTTTAAAATTCAGATTCCAAGCCCTCATTTAGAATCTTTAAATAAATAGGCTTTGAAAGTCTTGAAAGGGGAAGAATTTTCAGAATATATGAGGTAAATGCATTATTGTGATCCTTGGTTACTTTTAACACTAACATTTATTTTAATGTATTAATGTTCATATTCTTGTTTGAAAATAATTGGTAAAAGAATCATTTTGTAATTCATTTTGCTTGTATGACAGGTATTTACTTTTTTACGTAAAGAGAAGTAGGCTTCTCGGTTGGGCAGGTGGCTCATGTGAGCCTGTAGTCCCAGCATTTTGGGAGGCCAAGCTGGGAGGATCCCTTGAGCCCAGGAGTTCGAGACCAGCTTGGGTAACATGGTGAAATCCCATCTCTACAGAAAAATACAAAAATTAGCCTGGGCAAGAGAATGAAATCCTGTCTCAAAAAAAGAAAAGAAAAAAGAGAATTAGGCTTCCTTTTATTAACTCTTTTCAATAGCATGTGCTTGTGTTATAAAATATAGGTGAAAACTGTTTGTTTTGGTTTTTTTGTTTTTGGGTTTTTTTTTTTTTTTTTTTTTTTTTTTTTTTTTTGAGACAAGATCTCATTCTGTCACCAGGCTGGAGTGCAGTGACATGTTTTTGGCTCATGCACCCTCAACCTCCTGGGCTCAAGCAGTCCTCTCATTTCAGCTTCCAGAGTAGCTGGGACCACAGATGCGTGCCATCACCCCGGCTTATTTATTTAGTAGAGATGGAGTCTGTGTTGCCCAGGCTAGTCTCGAACTCCTGAACTCAAGTGACCCACCTGAAGTGCTGGAATTACAGGCATGAGCCACCACACTTAGCCAAAGCCTGCATTTTTATGTATAGATTTATCAGAAAACAAATTTAACCACCCATCTCAATATAGAACTGTCTCATTCACCCTGGGAATGGTGGCTCATCCCTGTAATCCCATGATTTGGGGAGGCTGAGACAAGGAGTTTGAGACTCGCCTGGGCAGCATAGTGAAACCCCGTCTCTACAAGAAATAAAAAATTAGCCAGACTTTGTGGTGTGTACCTATAGTCTCAGCTAAGTAAGGCTGAGGTGGGAGGATCACTTGAGCCCAGGAGATTGGGACTGCAGTGAGCCATGATTGTGCCACTCTACTCCTGCCTAAGCAACAGAGCAAGGCTCTGTTTCAAACCCCTCCTCTGCCCAAAACTGTCTAATTCTATATAACTCAGTTACATGAGATGTTTTTCCTTCTCACAGGTTCAGTTTAATTTGCAGTTTACAAAACCAAATGCATCACTAGGAGACGTTCAGTCAGGAGCAACTATTAGTATGCCTTGCTCAACTGATAAGGAAAAGTAAGTACTTAATGACATAAACTTTAATGTTTGCAATTTTGAAGGCCATCTTAAAGAATTTTTCTCAGTGCTTGAGAGCTGTGATACCCACCTGTCTACCTGAGACATTGCAAGTTACTGATCAGTGGAATTTAAGTTGAATCACTCTTAGCTATAAAAAAGAGATTTCTCCTATTTTTTCTGTTTCCTCCTCCAACAGTCTACTCATTTTTTTTTAATGTGGGATATGCTTAGATAGTAAAATTTTGTTTGTTGAAAGAGATTTTCCTACATAACTGAAGACTGGTCTTTCAGATATTCTCAGATATATTCACAGAAATTTTTAAAAATTCCTCATGGTCAGCTGTTTTTGTTTTCTTATATGGCTATGTCTGCCCCTGGAAGCTCTCCATTTTTCTGATTTATTGCTTTCAGTATAATCTAATCTAAAATACCAGCTAGTTAATATGCTAGAAATATGCAGAGAATGAGTAAAAAGGTTTGTGAGATTTTCGTATAGATAACATAAATAAGCTTTAACGCCATTTTGCAACCCTAGGTTTTAAACAGGGTTTACATAGTGAAGTCTGTTGATTCAGTGACTTGTGGTTAAATCAAACCACTCATACAGACAAACTTTTCTCTCTGGGTAGACTTCATGTTTGTAATTTATTATTACTAATATAGTTATTTATTAAATTTAATGACTTTAAGGCCTGTCTGCCAATACTCATTATCATGAGCTATCACCATCCCAGTTCTACATTACAAACTAAATTACTAACATAGCTCAAAGAGGGTTCCATCCCCAGCTCTCAGCTTTTATTCATTGGATCATGATGTGTTAAAATAGTTAATAATGTTTGTGGCTGGTCACAGTGTCTCACGCCTGTAATCCCAACACTTTGGGAGGCCAAGGTGGGTGGATCACTTGAGGCCAGGAGTTCAAGACCAGCCTGGCCAACATGGTGAAATCCCATCACTACTAAAAATACAAAAATTAGCCGGGTGTGGTGGGCACCTGTAATCTCAGTTACTCAGGAGGCTGAGGCATGAGAATCGCTTCAACCCAGGAGGCAAGAAGTTGCAGTGAGCCGGTTGCACCACTGCATTCCATCCTGGGCAATAGAGCGAGACTCTGTCTCAAAAAAATAAATAGAAAAAATAATTTTAAAAAGTATTTGTGAGCCTCTATTTTTTAAAAAGATCAAAATTCACTTGTTCACAGGGAGAGTACCCTGAATTCCTGTTAATGGTAGCATATCATAATGTTTAGTATATTTAATTCATCATAGGCCAGGCATAGTGGTGTACGTACACCCGTAGTCCCAGCTACTCAGGAGGCTGAGGCAGGAGGATCACTTGAGTCTGGGAGGTTTGAGACTGCAGTGAGCCATGATCCTGCCACTGTACTCCAGCCTGGGGGCCCTGCCTCAAAAGAAAAAAAAAAAAAAAGCCAGACAATGTGGTACATGCTTGTAGTCCCAGCTGCTTGGGAGGCTGAGGGATCACTTGAGCCTGGGAGTTGGAGTCTGTAGTAAGCTATGATCAGTCACATCACTGCACTCCAAACTGAGCCACAAAGCAAGAACCTGTCTCAAAAAAAAAAAAAAAAAAAAAATTATAGAGCAGTTTTACTAGCAGAGAATATGACAATCATATTTGTAGTATGAAGTCAAACATAACCATCTGTCCATAAAATTAGGACTGTTCAGTGATTTTGACTTTTTTCTGGTTATTTTGTCAGCTAGCAAAAAGTGGCACCAGGTATCAAACATTAAAGAAAAAAATAAAATAGAAAAAAAATCTATTCACCCACTTATTTTCTGAAAATTGGGTCAAGAGCAGCCATCATTTAATTTTAAGGACTGATTTATTCTCATTGTTTTGCAAGAGCCTTTAACTTTTTACAAGTAGTACTAGGGAAACAGTTAACACTGGACAGATTTAGAAAAGATGGCAGTGGTAGAAAGGGGAAACATACAGAAATGCCCTTCTTTCTCCCCCCGATTTTCTCATTTGTATTAATTTGACCAGAATTTATTATTGTGGAATGTGTATTAATATTTGGTCATGACTACTTTGAAGCACTAGAAAATTTTGAAGAGCTTTTGGTCAAAGGAAAAAAATCTTATTTTAAATATGAGTTAGAAATTAATGGTGTTACTCTCAAGGCATGTATTTTTCTGTCATGTATCACTTATGTGCTAGTATTTAAATTTTTACAGCACTTGTAGAATTTTCATTTTTCCCACCATCTTTATCCCAGCTCTTAAGATTTTATTATAATCTACTATTTACTGAGGATACTTTGGTTTATGTATAAAATTACCATTTGCTTAAGAAACCAGTGAAGAATGTGTTCTGAACAAAGCTAAGCTATAAATAGAACTTAGTTACATTATCTTGCATATGTATATATATGAGATAAACCTTCAAAATTAATAAAGACTGTTAAATAATTGCCATTTTCTTTTTAAGTAGTGAAAATTTAGGGTTGGAATCCAAATACCTGAAGAAAAGGGAAGATAGTATTCCTTTACGCGGACTCAGCCAGAACCTATTTAGTAATTCAGGTGAGCAGGGATTTCTGGATTTTGTACTCTCTAGTTTAATTAAATGTAATGTATGAAGACTTAATGAATACCACTAACTTCTTTTTGTCCTCATTTGCAGACCATCAGAGAGATGGCACTTTAGGAGCATTACAGGTGTCTTCCAAACCCACAGTGCTCCCCTCGGCATCTTCAGCATATTTCCCTGGGCAGCTACCAAACAGTTAATTCTGGTGTCATGTTTTACTTTTTACTGATATTTTAGAAACTCAGGTGCTTAAAAATATGTCAACATGAATCAAATCCTAAAATAGCAAGTTTCAAATTTTACTTGAGCTGTTGAACTGGATCTTTTAAGTACTGCTATCTTTTATGGCAGTTTATAGGAACAGATTTGTACTTGGGGATTGGTAAAGCTTGTGAGTAAATGACATTTTTTGGTTTGTGAACATGGTGTTTTATAGAATAATAATATGTATTTTATTAAGCTATTCTTTAGAAATTCAGTTCTAAGGAAAGAGTTGATCCTTATAAGGGAGATTTCAATCATATTGAAAATCTGGGTAAACTAAAACCTGCTCATAACCTCATAGTATGCAACCAAAGAATGCTAATTCATTTTATCACTTTCATTGGTAAAGCAAAACTTTTAAATTCAACACCTGAAAATTTTGAGGGAAAATGATTACCTCCTGAGATATCTATATTATTGATGACATTTAAAGGGAAAAGTCCTAGATTTACCTTAAATAACTGAAATGAATTAAGCCTTCGTAGCATATTTTCCTTGAAACATTTAAATTTGCTACTGATGAATCAAATAAACTTGATATACTTTAAAAAATTTGGACAGTGTATTTGTGACCAGATTAAGTGCTTTAGTCATTTGAGCTGAAAAGTTTTTTAAAACTTTAGTGCTTCCTAAATGTTTATACTCATCTAGTTTTTCTCAATTTGTAGTTTTATTATGCAGTTAAATCTCTATCAGTGGAATTTTAAAACTTGGTACTACTACTAAATCTATATCATGAATGATTCATTTATTTTTGTAGTATCAACTTGGGTTGATTTCAATGTTAATAAACTATGCAAAACAAATAACTGTTAGAAGGTACAATTTTCTTCTCTTCCCTGTAACTAAAAGTTTTAAGAATTGTTCCTTTGGAAAAATTGATTTTTTAAAAATTCACCCAGAATCATAGGGCCTCATTTTGTTTTCTTATTGACAAACAATACCTGGTAGCATTCGCTAGAGTCTTCCAAATCAATGTTTGTAAAGTACTAATGCTCATGTGGTAATTTTAAAATTAGTTTCAAATACTTTATTATACAGATGAAGAAACATTTCAAGTTATTAATGATATAATAATGTTACTGAGTTCCATGGTAAGAATCTTTGCTAATTTTTTTTATGAAGCCAGTATCTTGAAACTACTGGCAATTGAAAGTGTCTTAAACTAAACTATGGATCTAATCTGAAAATTCAGTAACTAATATTAGGCAGTGATACTCCCCCTGCCCCCCCATTTAAATATACTACTGTATTAGTGAGAATACTTGGTACAGTCACTTGAAAGCACTTGCTATTCTGGAAAGAAGCCTCTTGGTGATTTTGGAAGGGGCTTTGTTGTAAATACTATGTAATATATATAAAATATTGTGACAGGTTTTGGATGTGATGCATGACATACAGGTAGCTCTCTTTTTTTAAATATAGATATCTATCTCTTTGCATATATATACACAAGGAAAGTTGAATTTTCAAAAAGATACATGCTATCATCTTGCAAATTTTTTTGTATTAAATGTATATACACTTCCAAGTGTGTTCTTTGCTCTACCTCTTAAACTTTTAGTTGCAATTGTTTTGCAGTGTAAAATTGTACATGTGTTAATAATCAAAGTGTTGCATTTAATGTTATTTCTGTAAACTCTGAGCTTTGTTAATAAACTATTTATACAGCATCTACACTTTGAAAGTCAAGTACTTCAAAGGTAATCTGCATACTTACTGCATTTTTGTTTCTTTCCTCTTGTCTTCCTTGAAGAGTATTTTTTAGTGAGGGAAAAGAAATGGATGCAAAGAATGAATAATGCTTTGATTTGTTACTGTAAAAATGAGTATGGTAACAAAGCCAAACAGGCCCTATAGGAACTCACAGATCAAGACTTTTTTTTAAAAAAAAAAATCATTAAAATATTTAACTTTATTAACAGAATATTTACATTTCTTTTAAGACCTTATTTAACCATAGTGAGTGTTCCAAGTTTAAAAAGCATTAAGCAATAACCACACACAAGATGAAAACAGTGTAAACTATACAGTACTTTATATACAATTTTTACAAAGTAACACTTTTTTAAATAATATAACTGGACACAAAAATATACACTTTAGAGAAATTCACATCAGTAATTGTATAAAGCTCTCCTCTAGGGTCCTGAAAATTTAGGACAAACATTAGCTCTGTAAATAAAGTGTTACTGTGACAGTCCTGAAAGGCCACTATATATATTTATCTACATATAGATATCACATTGACATTTTCAAGGCTACCAGCTTTACTATATAATTTTTAGATTATGTATTCAAGTGTTGAGGTGCTTATGATTATGCAAACATTAAAAGAATAGTGGTATAAGAAGTAGCTGGGGAACAAATTTGAGCCAGCATTTAGATTTACAGGCTCTAAACACCCCAATTTAAATTCTAAATGGCTGATACTTTCTCACTTCAAAAACAGTAGTGAATAATGTTTAAAAGTACTGCAAACAAGCTTGAAACATGATTCAGATTTAGTACAGTTTTCTTAAGAGTTTTTTTTAAATGCAAACAATTCATTTACCATTTCTTTGTTTTAGTGCATCTGCATTAAGGCTTTGAATTATTTGACCCAAGATTTTACAATATTAAAATCTGACTCAAAATTTTACAATGTTAAAACAAATAGGTCCACAACCATACTACCTACTCTGTCTCACTGAGTCAGCATAGAGTTAAAGCTCAACACCTTAAGGAAATGGTAGCAGAGACATTTGCTAATATCTAAGAAGTTACATATATAGTTTTTAATAAAACAAACAGCTTAGTGGCAAGAAATTGGTGCTAATAAACAAAAGGTTTTTCAAAAGAAATTGTAACATCTTTGGAAAACTGTCCGGTTCTTTTAAGTTCCCACTTCCTTTAGTTCCCACGGAGTTCATGCAGATACAGTTCTTAAGACAATCTTAAAGTACACTGTGGATGGAAATGGAATGTATATCCAGAACTAGAGGTGAAAACTAAGACCTGGGTGCTGATAGAAAAATCTTCCTGATTTCAGTCGTCACACATTTGTGTCCTGGAGTAAAGGTTCTTTGGCCTCTCCTGGCGCTTGTGTACTATGAGGATGGCTGTGACTGCCACAGTGCTTTCTCCAACTGCTGGACCTTAAGCTTAAATTGGTATGTTCCGGAATAAACAAGGCAACAAGCAGAGCCAGCAGTACTGAACAGGCTCCAAATAGGAAGGGAGGGCCAGGGATGATGGAATTCTGAGGAAGAATAAAGTAATTAGGATTTTTACACAAGTACTTTTACTCATAAGGAGAAACTGCATACCTTTTAGTATTAACTTACGAATTACAAGCTAATTGCTCTTCTCTTTATTAAAGCCATAAATATAAAAGGCATCCCCTTTTTAGGAGAAAAGAGATACTATCACATTCTCTCTAAAATTCTGGGAATAACTGGCAAAATAAGACTATGCAAAAATATTATATCATTACTTTCAGCACAAAATGTGAACACAGATGTTCTATGATTAATTTGTTAGTCCAAGGGGAAAACATTTATAGAAAGATCTCAAAAATAAAATCAGGCTGTGCGTGGTGGCTCAAGCCTGTAATCCCAGCACTTTGGGAGGCTGAGGCAGGCAGATCACTTGAGGTCAGGAGTTCGAGACCAGCCTGACCAACATGGTGAAACCTCGTCTCTACTAAAAATACAAAAAAATTAGCCAGGCATGGTGGCATATGCCTGTAATCCCAGCTACCCGGGAGGCTGATGTTACAAGAATTGCTTGAACTCGGGAGGTGGAGGTTGCAGGGAGCCAAGATTGTGCCACTGCATTCCAGCCTGTGTGACAGAGTGAGACTGTCTCAAAAACAACAAAAAAACTAAAAAACAAAATCAGGTAGCATACAGTATTTACTATGGTAGCAGAATAAATGACCACTTCTTTGTTTCAAGAAGGTAATTATAATTTCAAATGACTGAAAGTAAAAAAAACGTTTAGCCCAAAATTACATTCATTCTTAGCAGAAGCTTGCACTGCCAGTTTTAATTTGTATATGGCCCACAAACATTCTTTTATTTAAAAGTAGTCTTAGTGGGTTGGAAGATTAGTGCAGACTCTACTAAATAAGCCAGGAAACTGATAAGCTGCTAACAAAATGATCAGCACTGTTTGGCATTAATTTTCAGTTGAAAGGAGGGAAATATAGCAAACAAGTGAACAAAGGTATTTACCAGCACATAAGCCTGCCTTTTGTATGAAAAGTCAGTTATACGGAACTGTGACATTAGACAAGTTTCAAAAGAGACTAGTAGTATAGAGAAATGGTTTGTTACATATGCCATTGACAAATTAGGTTGTTTAAAATTTTTCATTCTCAAGCAGAAAAAAAATACGCACAGCCAATTTTCACAAGGCGGTATGTAGAAGAACACAGTCCCTTAAACTCTGGTTTTTAAGCATTTTATTCAGTCTCAAATAGAATCTCACATAAAAGTTTTCATGACCAAAAACCAGTATCTTTTAATCTAGCCAAATGAACTCTACAATTTGATCATGTGAATGAGAATTACCTGTTCAAAGTGGTGCTGAGGGCTTGTGTTTGTTCCCAAGTCTGTTCCTGTTATTGGCAGTTCTTTAAGTTCCACATGGAATATGTAGAAAATGAATCCATAGAGGGCCGGTCCCAGACCATTGCATAATCCTCGAATTCCTGTTATCATTCCTTGAACGACACCTACATTGTTTAAACAAATTATCACTTAGTAAACTACATATTTTTTCCCCTCCCCTAGAACCAGTACAAATATGAAATCATTTAATCTAAAATCAAGGTTCTTATCAGACACTAGCAATTTACAGCAATGTCATTAGAAACTATTAATATTTAGAAGCTATCAGCTCTACAAAGTGCAGTAAGCTGTCCTATGCAAACATGAGCCTGGATGTACCGGTGTATAGGTCTAACATAGAAACAAGTGGGCAAAACCACTTTATGCCCTAGATTACAGCCTTCAACACATGGCTGGTTAAAAAGCAGTCACGATTTCACAACTACGAATGTTAAAATTTCTCTGTCCCCAAGCAACTACTGAAGACCCCTTGTAGTCAAAAATAAAGTGGGAGGGTTACCCTGGCTGGAGTGCAGTGGCGCAAACTTGGCTCACTGCAGCCTCAACTTCCTGGGCTCAAATGCCTGGCTAATTTTTGTACTTTTTGTAGAGATGAGGTCTCACTTTGTTGCCTAGGGTGGTGGTGAACTCCTGGACTCAAGTGATCCTCCTGCCTCAGCCTACCAAAGTGTTGGGATTACAGGCGTGAGCCACTGTGCCCAGCCAAAATCACACTTTGGTTTTTTTTTTTTTTTTTTTTTTTGAGATGGAGTTAAACTCTTGTAGCCCAGGCTGGAGGGCAATGGTGTGATCTCGGCTCACTGCAACCTCCGCCTCCAGGGTTCAAGTGATTCTCCTGCCTCAGCCTCCTGAGTAGCTGGGATTACAGGTGCCTGCCGCCACGCCTGGCTAAACTTTTTTGTACTTTATTAGTAGAGACGAGGTTTCACCATGTTGGCCAGGCTGATCTCGAACTCCTGACCTTAGGTGATCCACCTTGGCCTCCCAAAGTGCTAGGATTATAAGCATGAGCCACCGTGCCTGGCAACACTGTTTTTATAGCATTTTTGTTTCTCTTTTGGATCTTTTCTCTAATTTAAAACGCAACTTGCTTTGGCCATAGGCCTTTTCTTCCTCATTTATCAACCAAGTGACAACTGCCACTGTTTTGCAGTGCCCCTTTTATCCTTATGACTAGAAAAAAACATCCTTTTCAAAGAACTATTCCTCATCTGTTGGCATCCCAAGAATTAAATGCTCCCAACAAAAAAAAAAAAGCATATGACATTAAAAATGTTTGCTATGTTACATATCTTTAGATGACTGAAACCGTAAGATTTTTCTTTTTTTTTTAGAGATGGGAGTCTTGCTATGTTGCCTGGGCTAGCTTCAAACTCCTGAGCTCAAGTAATCCTCCTGCCTCAGCTTCCCAAGTAGCTGGGACAACATTCATAAAAGGTCTATGAATATATCCCACAAGGTGTCTAGCACAACACAGCAAAAACTTAATGTTTAGTTAATATTCTGTGGCCAACCTTCATCAGGAAATTTTTTTGAGACAGGTCTTTCAAGGTCTCTCACTCTGTTGCCCAGGCTGGAGTTCAGTGGCCTGATTTTGGCTCACTGCAACCTCCGCCTCTGAGGCTCAAGTGATCCTCCTACCTCAGCCTCCCAAGTAACTGGGACTACAGGCGTGCGTCACTCTGCCCAGCTAATTTTTGCATTTTAGTGATGGGGCTTCCCTATGTTGTCCAGGCTGGTCTCCAACTCCTGAACTCAAATCTGCCCACCTCAGCCTCTTGAAGTGTTGGGATTACAGGTATGAGCCACCATGCCCAGTCTCATCAGTAAATTTTCTAAGAACAGAACAGATAAGCCACATATTCTAAGTGAGAGAAAAGGGAATATGTATCTACCTAAGGATAAATACTCTAGAATCTGCTTTTCCTGTTTATATCAAAAGCAATTTTAAAATTCTCTACGCTGAAGATATACTTACGTTCAGTACACAGGAGACAGAACACAGGATTAGAACATTCTGTACTTTTAAATAATTATCGCTGGTTCCCATCAACTCACCCTGTTGATCAGCATCAGCAGTTCGCGAAACAAGTGCACTGACAGCAGGAAAGGTGATGCTAGACATGGCCGCTACTGCCCCAGCAGCCCACATCATCCTGCAATGAAAGCAGCAAAACCAAAACAGTAACTTCTTCTCCACTGTACCTGAAAGTCAAACTACATACTTAACTCATTCTTACTGTGAAATGGCTGTACAGAAAAGGAGAACTGAACTTGCTTACTAGGTGACTATGGGCAAGTCGCTTAACAGTCTAACCCTGTATACAAAGGCAGCAACTTAATTCACAAGAGTGCTGTGAGGGTGTCATGTAAAATCGGGGTACCATGTTCCAAACTGTAAAATGTGCTGGGTATTATTTCTACAGGCAGCTGAGAGGTTATATTGAGGATAATGTATGATACAGATGAAGAAACATCATCAAATATTTCCAAACACATGAAGCCAACAAGTCTTTAGCAAAGTTCTTATGGATTTGTGATTCAGTGTGAAGATATCGCTGATTTGATCTAATCCTTCAATTGTAAAGAACAAGTAACTTGGATGTTCCTGGCTTGATGTTTAAAAGAAATGTTTTAGGTAATCCCAATTGTGAGCACCTCTTTGCAAAGGCTAGTCTGGAAAACAAACAGTCACACTCTTGATGCTTACTCCTATCCAAGTCCAAACAGAGACGAGGCAGCGAGCTGTCTGAAATATTAGTGCAAACCATGGAGCCCAGTGCTGTAATGCCTGAGCACAATAACACTATCTACGTGGGCAGCCTGACAAGCACCACTACTCAACGCCCCTGCAGGAAATCCGACTGAGAGGAAAAGCTGAGACACAGCATGAAGCTGGCACCAAAACAACTGGATTGTTTTCACTTCTGGTTTGCTATCAGTAATGATCACTGGTTATACAACTTTCTTTTTCCTAACCGGAAAAGCAAAAAATGTAAATAACGTTCAGGGCCTTGTTGCTGTGGGATTACATACTTTTTCCTAGTAACAGACTGATTTAGATTAAATGCTCCTTAAAGATTCAAAAGCTATATAATCTCATTCAAAAATTCAGCCTGTCATTTTGCTACAAAAGGTCACCTTTTTAATCCTCAAGTCATTCTAGGAGAATATATATACAATTGGCAGACTTAGACACATTTTGAAAGATAAAAAGCATAGTATGAGACGGATTACAGTCTACCGCTCAGTTGAGAAGCAAATAAAAACAGAAGGGCTAACACCAAAATTAAAACTATTAATATTAAAATATTTATACTTACCAAGGTTCTGAACCAAAGCCATACCATGCCAACTGTAATATTTGAAATCCTAGACCCAATAAAATGGTGTTCTTATTTCCAATTGACCTCATAAGTAAACTCAAGACTATGGTCTGAAAAAAAAAAAAGATTTATCGGAATAAAGTTTTAAAAAGTGACTTCTTTCAATCTATACTATAAAAGGACTATTGGTACTTTTCTACAATTTGGCTGATTTTCAGCAATAATTGCCCTGAATATGTCTGAGATCACTGGTCCAGGTCACATCAGCAGATGAAAAGTACCTCTGCTGACACAGATCCAGACTGAGAGAGAGTTAGAAAACTGAAAGATAAAACTTCCTATTCAGTACATTTCTACTGAGGACCACTTAAATCAGTAGTTGAAAATGGAAGGGTCAAAAGTTCTAATGATTTGGAGATCCCCATTATGTAATAGCCTTAAAGCTTGTTTAGGTCCAAGTTAGTCTAAAATGCTTATTTCTACAACTAAAGAAAAACTAACATAGAACAATGATTACCCATATATTATTTACCTAAGTTAATCTATTGTTGAAACCATGATGTCTTTTATAAACAGTAAATAAGTTTGATTTGGGAGAAATACAGTATACTAATTAACAGCAGACTTTAGAAAAACAGCCTGGATCATAATCTTGGCTTTGTGTGGCTCTGAGCAAGTCACTTGACTTTGAGGCTCACTTTTGTCTCTTTCCAAATGGGGATAACAGCACCTATTTCAAAACCTTGTCATGTGAATTAAATGAGATATATTTACATTAAGTTCTTAGAATTGTGCCTGGCAACAGTCTGAGTTAATAAACAATATTATCAGTGGGTGGGTTTTCTTGTGCCTCCTTTTCCTTTCAAAGTTAACAGAAATTCAGCAGTGATTTGGGAACATTAGAAAATTTTTTTTTGCTATTCTAACTAAAGTTTTTAATATATTACATAAGATAGCTAGTAAGTCCATAGACAAAGAAGTAAAAATAATACAGGAAGTCACTATTTTATGATGGGCTGACACTTTAAAACCCATAAAATGTAAGTTTTGAATTCTTTAAATTGAGATGGCCATTTAAGAATTTAATCACAAATATGCCAGTGAAAAGCAAATGACTCTTTGAAGGAATTTTGGGCAATTAGAACGCAAAGCTTTCTTCTGTAAGACTTTCACTTAAATCATGTGAGTATAAGATTGAGTTCCACAAGGCATTGCTCCCTTGTAGAATTACATTCTTCAGCAACCAAACCAGAAAAGGAAACTCGCCCAGAGCCAGCAGTTAGCTGAGAAAAACTTCAACTGAAAGAAACATTTAGGCTAGGCACAGTGGCTCATGTCTGTAATCCCAGCACTTTGGAGGACTGAGGTGGGACGACTGCTTGAACCCAGGAGTTTGAGACCAGCCTGGACAACATAGGGAGACCACATCTCTACAAAAAGTTGAAAAATTAGCCAGGCTGGTGGCACACGCCTGTGGTCCCAGCTACTCAGGAGGCTGAGTCCAGAGGATCACTTGAGCCCAGGAGGTCGAGGCTGCAGGGAGCCATGATCACACCACTGCACTCCAGCCTGGGTGACAAGAGACAATCTCAAAAAAAAAAAAAAAAAAAAAAAGAAAATTTGTTCACCCTTTCACTCTAAAGCCATTATTTTCCAGTCTGATAAGTATGCTAAATATTTTCCATTTTTATTGCCCCCAATCAAATGCAATCTATGTGATCATGTTGCTTTCTTCTAAGGTAGTAAATCACATGCTTCCCATGGCTTGTGGGTGGGAACTGGCGGCCAATATTATAAAAAAGAATCAGAAAGATTAGAAATGATTAGGATTCAAATTAGGGTTAGAAATAATTAAAAATGATTTTATTTGTGGAATATATCAGAGACTGGCTTTCAATTAATTATGAAAAAGGAAACTGTAAGTATACCCAAAGCTCTGTGGCCTCCAACTGTCTCAGAAGAACAGGGAACTATAATGCAAAGTCGAAGAACTTCTGGGAAACTACTTTCAAGAACATCCCTGAAGGTAGCACTTTCATCTAAAAAGCTGGGATTCTTTATATGGCTCTAGGAACTCACAGAGCAGAAAACATTTGTTCTCATTATTCACTGAGATGATGATGAGCACTCAAGGAAGAAACGCTGTTAAAAAATAGATTTCACTTATGACGAAATCCCTGGCACTTCAGCCAAGAGACAGGGCAGTGAAGAAGGCTGAGCATCAACTCCCAGCTCAGTGGGAACAGGATGGCATGGGCCAGCCGTGTCCCCTGGAGCACGTGCTCTTTCAGGAATGCTGGCCTAAGAAAGCTGAGACTTCTCAAGCATAGATCATTCATATTACCAAAAAGTACTTATAAAATGCAGTCATTTCACAGCCCTTCAACCAACGCATCTAGCCAGTAAGTAATTATCTACAGAAATGAGTATCTTTCCCTTTGTGGAAAGCTGTTCTCAAAGAATAAATCCCAGTTCAATAAAAAAAAGAGGCTCAGAATGCATCATTAGCCCCATTTCCATTTGATAGATTACATTAACTGGATAATATATTTTCTTTTCTTTTCTTCTTTTTTCCAGAGATGGAGTCTCGCTCTGTTGCCCAGGCTGCAGTGCAATGGCATGATCTCGGCTCACTGCAACCTCCGCCTCCAGGGTTCAAGCAATTTTCCTGCCTCAGCCTCCCAAGAAGCTGGGACTACAGGCGCCCGCCAGCGCACCCGCTAATTTTTGTATTTTTAGTAAAGACGGGGTTTCACTATATTGGTCAGGCTGGTTTCAAACTCCTGACCTTGTGATTCACCTGCCTCGGCCTCCCAAAGTGCTGGGATCTCAGGCATGAGCCCAGTCTTTCCCCCCACACTTTTTTCCCCAAGATGGAGTTTCGCTCTTGTTGCCCAGGCTGGAGTGCAGTGGCGCAATGTTGGCTCACTGCAACCTCCACCTCCTAGGTTCAAGTGATTCTCCTGCCTCAGCCTCCCAAGTAGCTGGGATTACAGGCACGTGCCACCATGCCCAGCTAAAATTTTTTTTTTTTTTTTTTTTTTTTGCATTTTTAGCAGAGATGAGGTTTCACCATGTTGGCCAGGCTGGTCTCGAACTCCTGACCTCAGGTGATTCACCCACCTTGGCCTCTCAAAGTGCTGAGAATACAGGTGTGGGCCACGGCGCCTGGAGAAGAATATATTTTCTTAAGGCCATGAGATGAGTCATTAAAACTGGAAACAATTCAGATACACCAATCCCCCTTGCCTGGGGTAACATCCTATGTGCAGAATTACTGCAGCAGGCCCACTGCTGTGAAAACCTCCTCTTGGACTCTCCCCTACAGCCCATCTTGTGACCCAAAGCCCTAAAAGACACTGATACTTATAACACTCTAACTGGGAACACTGATTTTCTTCTTGAAGGCAGGAACTTTTCTCTTATTTACATTTATATCCCCAGCACCCAGTAAGTTCTTAATAAATGTTTATGGAAAACATGCATAATTCTAAATGTTATAATATTCTCAACTCAATAATATTAATAATGAAACAAAATACTTAACATATACAGTGTTCTTGAACAGAAAAAAATTTTGGTGTCCCTTAATTTAACTCTCATTTTGAAGATGACAGCACCGAGTCCCAAAGGTTAAATGACTTAAGCAAGATGGCACAGCTGATTAAACAGCTAACACTAACATCAACTTTGGTTAGTCTGTTAACAAATATTTGCCAAATTCCTAATAAGACCAACTCTTATTCTTGGCCTGAAGACACAAGGGTAAGTCAAAGTATCCAAAGTATCCACACACGGACTGCCTTCTCGTGGAGGAAAGATGGACATGAGCCCGCTCATTTAACAAGATATTCCAGGTTGTAGCTGCTATGAACAAATGAAATAGGGCAGCGTGACGGAGATGCTGCTTAAACCAGGATCCAGGGAAGGCCTTTCTGAAGTGCGAGTTGAAGAGGGGAGAGCGGTAGTTATGTGAAGATCTGGGGAAAGAGAACACCGCAAGCAAGGCTGACAGCAAGTGCAAAGGCCCTGGACTGAAACAGAACACACTCAACCATGTGGAGAGTGGAGGAAAATGACACAATAAGGAGTCTAGATTTTATTCTGGTTGCAAAGGAAAGTAAGTTTTAAATAGGCAAGATGCGATTAAATTTCCATTTTACAAAAATTACTCTGCCAAGTGCAGAATGAACTATAGTGAGGCAAGATGGAGGCAGAGAGACCAGATGGAGGATACGGCCACGGCTCAGATTGGGTTCCCACCAATGGAGAATATCAGAAACGCTCTGATTCGAGATGTATTTTGGAGACAGAGGTGATAGGAAGTATCATTTGATGGGCTGAATGTAGGCTAGGGAGAAAGGATTCATGAATGTTGCTAAGGTCTCTCTCTGGCCCCCAAAACCAGGTGGCGGTAAAGCCACTGAATGAGATGAGGAGCATAGGGGTGGCAGGCAGGGGATAGAACCCAGATTTTAATTTTGGCCATGTTAAGACTGAGATACCCAGCCAATGTGTCACATACGAGCTCGGGGACTGGACTGGAGGTGTAGTGTGGGAGTCACCCCCATAGAGAGGGCTGGATAGGAAAGCACAAGAGAAAAAAGAAATGTGTAGAACTAACTATATCAATGTTCTCATGTAAACACTTACTTAGTGCAAGTGTTAGGAACTCATATACCTACTGGTGCCCAGGAAGCAACAGGGCTGCCAGCAAACCAGAAAGAAAAGGTTCCAAAGGGGACAGCAACTACTTGGCTCTCGCTGGAAGGTTGGCCCACATCTAGTTACCAGATCTAATCATTTTGGGAGAGAAGCTGCATAACCATAATTTCACATAACACTTCCCAACTTTAAAGTGTTTACTATTAATTTTTAAAGTTTTTTTTTTTTTAAAAAACATTATGAAAAAAACAATGACATTTAGTTTAGCAACTCCTGGTAATTCAGGGTGCCAGGGTGACAAAAATGAATATGATACAATCCTGACCTCATGATCTACTCAGAGGTCCGCTAGAGCTGACAAAGTAAGGCAATAAACAGAGATAAAATCTCTACTACAGTGTATTCTGTACAATGATAGAGATATGCCCACATTAGCATGGGAACCCAGAAAAGGGATACTTAGGGTGGAGGAAGGGGAGGCAGAAAGAATAGCAGGAACAAAAGCACATGGGTAAGAAATACAGCAAACAGGCGTAACTGGAGAGCTATCAGCAGCTCCCTGCTGCTGGAGAGGAAGGAGAAATACATTGGTTTTTCAGTGGTTTGGGAGGTCAACAGGGGACAAGTCATTCTCAATTGTGTATTATTTCTGCATAAACGAGAATACAAGATCATTCTTCCACCTTTGAGGCTACACATGTAATAATGTAGTAGTTCATATATAATGATATAAAGTGTTGATTCTTACTTCTATATAAGCACCAATACCTAAATGGTCACTTAAGGACCTTGTTCCTCACGGACTGTGACTGTCATGCTGTATCAGCAATGGTGGTTAGAGGGTTGCTTGCACCTTTGGGTCTTACTGTCGTCAGGTCTCTGCTGCTGCACTTATCTTTCCAATACAAATCCAGCTACATCCCTCTCCTTTCTTTACCTGTCTGCCCTGCCAGATTCTGCACTCTCAGAGACTGTCTTTCATCTTGTAACCTAGTGCCAGGTGCCATCTGCTGAACAGAGAAAAAATACTCTCAAAAGCACCTTGCACTCATCACTCGGTCTGCAGTGTCACTGACTAAATTTATTAGATGCATACAGCTCCCATGGTCATTTAAGTAAGAAACAGAACTAAGACCTTATAGCTATCGATCTCTTACGTGTCATTACAGTATTAGTCTGCTCTCTTCATCTAAATCTGAAACAAAATGTTAGCAAATCTAACGTCGGCAATGTATGCAAAAGATACTCATGACCAGGCTGATTACATCCGTTGCAAGGTTGGGTTAATCTTTGATAATTCATCAAGTTCTACACATACTGTGTATTTTCCTTACACTTTTTTTTTTTTTTTTTGAGACACGGTCTCATTCTGTTGCCCATACTGGAGAACCATGGCACAACTGTGGCTCACCGCACCCTCGACCTCCCAGGATCAAGCAATCCTCCCATCTCAGCTTCCTGAGTAGCTGGGATTACAGGCACACACCACCACACTGGGCTTTTTTTTTTTTTTTTTGGTAGAGATGGGGTTTTGCCAAGTTGCTTCAGCTGGTCTTGAACTCCTGGGCTCAAGTGGTCCCCCATCTTGGCCACCCAAAGTGCTGGGCCTACAGACATGAACCACCGCACCTGACCTCAAAAACTTTTTTTAAAGCCATTTTTATATAAAGGCTACAGTATATTTTCCCCCAAAGTTGAAAAGCACTTTTCTCATGGCTAGGAATGAATACTTAAATGCATTGTTTTTCCAGACTGATGATTCTCAGGACAAACCTGAAGCCAGAAATAGTACTAATACTCAACACCAAGTATATGTATGTGCAGAGGCTTGGGGTGGCATATGGGATTTAAATTTGAAATTTGTTGCTAAACCCACCAAAACAGAATGAATCATGAGATCTGCAGAAGGAACCCTACTCGAAAAATGGTGAACCATCCAAGAATCAATTAAAAATACCCTAGAATAAAATTAAGTTGCAATCTAGTAGATTACATCTAAGGTGAGAAAAAGTATTAACTTAGACTAGATTATCTTCATAGAGTCTCGGAAACAGAAAGCCAAATAGCAAGAAAGGGGGCGGGGCTTTTTCACAGAAAGGAGGACGACGTTCTGTGATGTTGGGGAATTATGAAGGCCACCAGAGAAAACTGGTACTCTTATTGTTCAACAGAAATTGTTTGGAAGCCAGGATGAAGTATCTCCTCAGAAAATCCAAATTCCTGTGTTGATTAATATCTTATTCATTACACAACAACTGTTTCCCAACTGAGCTGCCAAGATACACACTTTCATGTCATTCTGCTGCTCAGAACCCACCAATGACTTCCTATCTTACTCAAGTCTTATGAGGACCTGCAAGTCCCACGTGATCTGGTCCCTCACTACCTCTTGGACTTCAGTTTCTAAAATGCTCTCAACTGTTCACTCAACGGGAGCCGCACTGGCCCCCTGTTGTTTCTTACACAGGCCAGCTCCAGTCTCTCCTGAAAATTTTGTTTGTACTGTTTAGAATTCTCTTCTTCCAGATAATCCTACAGCTTGCTCCTCATACCTTTGGGTCTCTGCTCAAATGTCACCTTGCATTAGCAAAGTCTTCTCAACCATGCCCCCTGTGCCTTAAGACCTTTCCCCCAAGTCACTCTCTATATGACCCTTAGCTTTTTTCTCTGTTCTCAATACACCTGATATGTTTACATTGGTGTTTTTATTTTCTGTCTTATCCCACCAGAACGTAAACTCTACAAGAGCAAGAATTTAGTTAAGTTCACTGCTGTATCCCCAGTGCCTGACACACGGTAGGTATGCAATAAGTATCTGTTGAATGAGTGAATAAATAGGGCAAGGACTAACAGACACGAAACTTCTAACTTCATCCAGGCATATATCCTAGTATACATCAATAAACTAGCTTTTACATTTATATATCCTACATTAATATATGTCAGTCCCAAAAATTTGATCAACAAACAAACTGAATTTCTGAACCTATCAACCTCAGACTCCTGATGTTGTTGATTCCACCCAGATACCATCACTAGATGAGGCCCTAGTCTGGATGGCCAGCCAGGCTCACTCTACGACATCACTCTAACTAAAAAAAGAAACTCACCTGTGCAATAATGGAAAGAATGCCAAGGACTGCTATAAACGCTGCAACACTTTCTGGTGAAAATTTCATTATCTAGAAGGGTTTCCAGAAAAGGTAACATTAATGAATACAAATGTATACCAGATAGAAAACTAATGCAGCTACTTGTACATTAACATTAAATGGGCCAGAAAAAAATAAATGTAATTCATTTATAAACAAAGAATTCCTCAGAGGAAATACAACAAATCTTAACATACTAAAAATGCCTACTTATCCATGGTGGGTTCCTCAGTGTGGATATACTACATTGGAGATACTTATCAAGAACTCAGAATCATTTTACAAATAAATATTACAGTATTTTGTGCATTTTACATGTATTGGTTAAAGGCTTGATTTCTGTCTAGTGAGACTAGTGTCAAGGAGAAAAAAACTCGTTTTTGCTCTCATTTTGGCTAGTTGCTCTACTTACATATGCTCCAAATCACAAAGAAGCTGGAGCAGGTGAAGGGGTTAAATCATCCCATCACTTCTACAACCAACAAATAAACTCAAACCACCTATATGGACAGGGAAAACTATCTTTCTTAGACAGAAATAAGTCAAAATCTTAATATACCAAATACTCCCATAAGAAATGCACAAGGAACATCAGCCACACGGAACAGGAGGTTAAGTCTAGTGGACTAAATGGTATTCTTTTTTTTTTTTTTTTTTTTTAATTTTGAGACAGAGTTTTGCTCGTTACCCAGGCTGAGTGCAATGGCGCAATCTCAGCTCACTGCAGCCTCCGCCTCCCGGGTTCAAGTGATTCTCCTGCCTCAGCCTCCCAAGTTGCTGGGATTACAGGTGCCTGCCACTACGCCTGGCTAGTTTTTTGTATTTTTAGTAGACACAGGGTTTTGCCATGTTGGCCAGGCTGGTCTCGATCTCCTGACCTCAGGTGATCTGCCCACCTTGGCCTCCCAAAGTGCTCAGATTACAGGCGTGGGCCACTATGCCAAGCCCAATGATATTCATCTTTAAAGGCCACTTCTATTATAGTTCTCTCAAGATTCAGTATTTTTATAAAGCACTGGACAATGAAGGAAAAGTCCCCCTCAGTAGAAGCGGATTTTACCTGTCTGAGGTATAGAAAAAAGCTGGAATATTGGCCCGCCTCCGGAAGGTAGGAGAGAAACACCGTGATGCAGATGAGCAGCACTATGGAATCTTGGCCGACTTTTTTTAAGGACTAGAACAAGAAAAAGACTGATTGATATAAGGTTTTATGTCAAAACCACTGAACTGCTCTTAAGAATACGCAGAGATTCCTTTTGGCAGTGTACGCGAGGACAACTAGTTGTCCTTTTTAGTTTATTTCATATTCCCCAAACTATTCTGAAAAACATTTCAAAATGTTAAAAGAAAAACCCAAGATGTTTTCCCAAAAGAAATATCCACAACAAAATATTAATGCTGCACTGAATCATGCACTTTTTTATCAAGAAGGAAAAGGTATAAACTTACCGCAAAAGGGTCAGCTTGTTCCCAGGAAATGGGTGCTCCCCAGGATGCTGGCCGCATCTTCTCAGGCAACGACTCTGGCACAGCAACAAGGATAAAACAAATATCTAGCAAAGCTATTGCCGTAGCTAAGACCACCACCAAGCTGTCCCCATATACTCGTCCAAGATAAGCTCCAATTGCAGGACTGGTGACTAAACTTGCAGCAAATGTTGCTGAAACCTGCAATAAATTAAGGATAGATAGAGATTAGTCAGGCTACCTTTTTTCTTCAACACCACATAACTCTTCTCATAATCTTGATTTATGTCAGAACTTCTGTTGCACACCCTCCCTTTCCTCTTCCTACCTGTGTCATTTATCTTTTTTTTTTGGGGGGGCAAGAGGGTGGAGCTGGGTCTTGCTCTGTCGCCAGGCTGGAGTGCAGTGGTGCCATCATGGCTCACAGTAGTCTTGATCTCTCAGGCCCAAGAGATCTTCCTGCCCGAAGATCTCCTGATGGGGCTACAGGCACACACCACTATGCCCAGCTAATTCTGTGTATTTTTTATAGAGATGGAAGTCTATGTTGCCCAGGCTAGTCTTGAACTCCTGAGCTCAAGCGATCCTCCCACCTCAGCCTCTGAAAGTGCTAGGTGTATAGGTGTGAGACACCAAGCCTGGCCCCACTTTTCTTATACTCTCTCCTTTGACAGGAAAAGTAAAGAATTAGATTCTTGCCTAAAAACAGCCTGGGTAACATGGAGAAATCCTGTCTGTACAAAAAAAAAAAAAAAGAAAAATTAGCTAGGCATGGTGGTGTGCACCCAGCTGCTTCAGAGGCTGAGGTGGCAGAATTCCTTTGAGCCAGAAAGGCGGAGGTTGCAGTGAGCCATGACAGCACCACTGCACTCCAGCCATGGTGACAGAGTGAGACGCCATCTCAAAAATAAATGATAGCCTCTCAGGACACTGTCTTCAAACTTCTAAGCCTTGAAGCCCTCTGTTCCAATAAATCCTATTGGCAAATTCATAAGTAAAACAGATTGTTTAAGAAGACTGGGTGTGGTGGCTCATGCCTGTAATCTCAGCACTTGGGGAGGCCAAGGTGGGAGGACTGCTTGAAGCCAGAAGTCTGTGACCAGCCTGGGCAACAGAGCAAGACCCCACCTCTATTTAAATTGTTTAACTCTTTTTAGTTGAGGAAGGGTTGAGGGCCTGGGCACTGCACAAACGCCCCTCCTTGACTGCCAGTCCTGCTAGTCCTTAGGGGAGGGGTGTCCAATCTTTTGGCTTCCCTGGGCCACACATAAAATACACTAACACTAACGATAGCTGATGAGCTTAAAGAAAAAAAAATCGCATAATGTTTTAAGCAAGTTTATGAATTTCTGTTGGGCCATGTGTGCAGGCTGTGGGCCACGGGTTGGACAAGCTTGCTTTAGGGCATCTCCATAAACCCGTAAGGGCTCTCTGTGAAAGGAGTCTAAAACCCACTGCACTAAGGAAATCCAATTTCATTGTGACTTTTCCAATATTAAAATTAAATGAACTTTTATCTTGATAAATACTGAAGGGCTAGCTGAAATAAAGCTTAAAGACTTTGAGGTTCCTCTTCTCATCAATAATATGTTAAGCCCTGGAACAAAACTGAACTTGGTAATCTTTTTAGTTGGCAGGATTAGGAAGAATGAAATCATAGATAAATTAAGAACATCTCTAAAACTCTGAGGAAGTCTATTTTTTAAGCCTGGTGAAGATGAAGATTAAAGCTGAAAAGGACACAAGCAGAGCAAACCTGTTAACCTCAGACATTTCTAGCCTACTGGACAACAGCCTACAAATTAGCAGATGTGACAGCAGGTAACAATTCCTAAAAATAGCACTCTTAGGTGAAGTGGCACCTGCCTATATTCCCAGCTACTCAGGAGGCTGAGGTGGGAGATCACTTGATCCCAAGAGTGAGTCCAGTCTGGGCAACATAGTAACACCCTGTCTCGAAAGGAAAGAGGAAAGGAAAGCAAAGGGAAAAGGGAAAGAAGAGGAGTGGAGAGAAGAGGAGCGGAGAGAAGAGGAGCGGAGAGGAGGAGAAAGGAAAAGGGGAGAGGGAAGAGAAAAGGGGAAGGAAAGGGTTAAAAAAGGGAAAAGGTAAGGAAAAGGGGAAAGGGGAAGGGAAAAGAAAAGGAAAGAAAAAGAAAAAAGAAGGGAAGGGGAAAGGAAAGGAAAGGGAAAAGGGGAAGGGAAAGGCAAAAGGGGAAGGGAAAGGAAAGGGAAAAGGGAAGGGAAAGGAAAGGAAAGGGAAAAGGGAAGGGAAGGGAAAGTGAAAAGGGGAGGGGAAAGGAAAGAGAAAAGGGAAGGGAAAGGAGAAACGTGAAAGTGAAAAGGAAAGGGGAAAGTGAAAGTGAAAAGTGGAAAGGGGAGGGGAGGGGAGGGGGAAGGGAAGGACAAAGGAAAGCGAAAGGGAAGAGAAGGAAAGGAAAAAGGATCATATTCTTTTAAAACATAATTGGAGATTAATGTTGGAATTTTATTCTGTTTCTATGCCATTTTTGACTTTTGGATGGAGAACTTAAACTTCACAAGAATGCTTACTTGCAACTCTATTGCTTAAGGCAAGCAATTCAATTTTCAAAGGTCAATTATTTGAACAAATACATAAAATTATAGTAATTTCAAATATCTAGCTATTAATCAAATGTCCATCAACTTGTGAATGGATAAGAATATACTACACAGCAATTAAAAAAAACTACTGGCCAGGTGCAGTGGCTCACGCCTGTAATTCCAGCACTTTGGGAGGCTGAGACGGGTGGATCACTTGAGTTTAGGAGTTTGAGACCATCCTGGGCAACATGGTGAAACTCCATCACTACAAAACATACAAAAATTAGTCGTCCCAGCTACTCGGGAGGCTGAGGTGGAAGGATCACTTGAGGCAGGGAGGCAGAGGGAGAGAGAGGCTGCAGTGAGCTGTAACGGCACCACTGCACTCCACCGTGGGCAAGAGAGTGAGACCCTGTCTCAAGAAGAAAAAAATTAGCTGGGCATGGTGGATCACGCCTGTGGTCTCAGCTGCTTTGGAGGCTGAGGCAGGAGAATCATTTGAACCTAGGAGGCAGAGGTTGCAGTGAGCCAAGATCGCACCACTGCACTCCAGCCTGGGTGACACAGTGAGACTCCATCTCAACAAAAAACAAAACAACAACAAAAATACACACACACACACATACATATAGATATATATATTCACATGTGGTGGTCATTTTGTTATTGCAGCCCTGGTGTGGTTTCAGAGGGACCCAGATCTCAGCAGGGCTCTGGCACAAGTGTGGGGAAAGGGATAATGGTTCTCACTATGAGGGTCACTGAAAACATTTGAGGGCACTTACAGAGATCACATTTGCGATACAGTGAGCAAAAGTCAGAGTACAGTTGTTTCATGTCATTTCCCTTCTCAATTCTCCCCACTTGGTAGCCATTCCTTTCTGCTCAGAAAAAAGACCAAAGGGTCACCCTATACCCCCCAACCCCCTTTTTTTCAGACAGGTCTCACTCTGTGGCTCATGCTGGAGTGCAGTGGTGCGATCACTGCTCACTGCAGCCTCAACCTCTCAGGCTCAAGTGATCCTCTCACCTAAGCCGCCCAAGTAGCTGGGACTACAGGCACATACCACCACACCTGGCTAATTTTTAAAGTTTCTGTATAGATGGGGTCTCACTCTGTTGCCCAGGCTAGTCTCAAACTCCTGGGCTCAAACAATCCTCCTGCCTCAGCCTCCCAAAGTGCTGGGATTACAAGCCACTGCACTCGGCCCTCCAACTTTTTTTTTTTAAGAGACAAGGTCTCGCTCTGTACCCCAGACTGGAGTGTAGTGGCATGATCAGAGCTGCAGCCTCAAACTCCTGGCCTCAAGCAATCCTCCTGCCTTGGTCTCCCAAACCAGTGGTATTACAGGCATATGCCACTGTGTTCGGCCACTTCCCCATGTTTTTTCTGCATCCATATTATTTCTAGAAGATTTAAGTTTCCTTTTTTTTTTTTTTCCAGAACATGTCTTAATACACAGAACCTCCAGATTGAAAATTGTTAATTTCAAAACTTTGGCTATGGGAAAATAAATTATTTCAGTCAAAAAACAAACCCCAAATTGGGTTACGGTGTTGTTTGCACAACTGTATAAATTTACTAAAATTCACTGAACTATACTCACAAAAAGGATAAATTTTATGGTATGTAAATCATAGCTTAGATGATTTTTTAAAAATCCTGGCTATCCAGTCTCATACCATTTAATGTTCCAAATTTACAACTGAAATTATTAGTTCTTTTTCTTTTTACTTTTTTTTTAAAATAGAGACAAGGTTTCACCATGTTGGCCAGGCTGGTCTCGAACTCCTGATCTCAAGTGATCTGCCTGCCTTGGCCTCCCAAAGTGCTGAGATTACAGGTGTGAGTCACCAAACAGGCCAGAAATCATTAGTTCTTTTTCTAAGTTTCTCTCTATAGGTGTTTCCATCCCATAAATCTTATGATTCTTCATTATAATGTCCTTTGAATCAGAAATCAGTCCCTTTTAAAACTAATTCAGCCCAACACAATATTTGGTCCTTATTTATCAAAAGGTATTTGTCTCACATTTACTGAAATGCATCACTGTCCTATTTCAGGCTATTCAGTAGTGATCTATTATTGTGCCTATAGTAGTCATTCTATTAGTAGGCTTTTTTCCTTTAATTCCTAGATTTGATAGATGACAGATTATACTGCCATAATTTAGTTTGCCAAAAGAGTGTTAAGGAGTTGGCAAACTACCACTATGGCTAAAATCTGGCTAAGTGGTTCTTACGTTCTTACAGAGTTGATCAATATAAATACACATGCAAAAACAAAAGAATGAGACAGAGACTATATGTGGCCCACAAAGCCACAAAAAAAGGTTTGCAGATCCCTGAGCTAGATGTTAGCCTGTTGTATTCTAGATTAGACATTAAGTGAGTAGTGACTTTTTTAAACTCTTGACATACTAAATAATTGTTATTTTTAGGATGCTGCTAAAAAGAACTCTACAAGGTAAAATATACTATAATTTCAATTCTGATATGTGACTCATATCTCCTGAATGAAAAGTATCAAAACTTACATAGCCTCACAGTACAAAAAAATTTTAAATGTAGTCTAATGAACGATTTTATTACAAAATATATTTTATGCAAATATCTTATAATGCAAAGGTTTGCACTCCTTATATCTACCTTAAAAACAAGGCATTTCTCAGCAGGTACAAAAGGTACAGAATAAACACACATACCAGTCCATAAGCCATACTTCTTTCATGCTCTTGAGTTATATCTGCTACATATGCAAATACCACAGAAAAAGTCACTGCAAAAACCCCGGAAACAGAGATAACAGCAAAGTACCACCTAGGAATGAAAGATAACAAGAAATGGTTAGAGCAATTACCATTATTTTAATCTTTCATTTTTATAAGTTAATTAAGAGTAAGAGCAGCTCATGTCAGTCAACAGCTTACTAGGATAGTTCATGGATTAACTCTTCCATAAACATAAGCCACAGATATTATGAAAACATAGGGCTACAAGGAGCTCTTCAATAGCAACTCAGTTACTCTACAGGAATACTTAAAATTAGATCATGTATTCAGGCAAATCTTTTGACCAACTATTGAATTGTTAAGTGGTTTTGTTTTTACTGCCAAAAACAGCAGCAAACTAAAGTATATTATAATCCATCCATTACTGTTTTTCATCACTAGACAAAAAACAAAATCCAGTAAACAAGACTGAGGAACAAGTTTCTTCATATTTATCTTGAGCCTCTATATAGTAACTAAATGTTTTCCATAAGTTATCTTTAGCTTTTCAAATGCTGGCAAAATAAATAACTCAGTTTCACAAAGAAAAAACCTATATGGCAGTGTCCAGTGTTAATAAAACTGAGAATAGACAGTTACTATAAAGAGTGAACAAAATATTTAAAAAGCAAATTATATTTTGCTATAAATAATTCCAAAATATCTAGCTGGGAATAAGAAGTTTCTATTGTAATACTGATGTTTAGTTTCTGAAAATCATATATAATCATGATGAACTTTCAAAATATCATTTCACCAAGACTATGATTACTAAAATTTTTCTAACACACCACTTAACACAGCAAATTCTTTGTTCATTCTATGTTCAATCTTTGGTAAGATTTCATGTGCATGAGCGGCCTTCATCAAAGGCTTGGTCTATTAGAGTTGTACCTCATCTACAAGAAGATGATCCTGCCCCACATAAACCTGTGGGCCGTTGTAGATAACACCATGGAAATAAAGCCCATCCATGATGTAGAACTAACTAACATTAATACTAAGTGGAGTAAAAAGAACATTAGTCAGAATAAATCTACAACCAAATTGGGCTCTGACTTTAGGACAATTATTCCCTTTTTGTTGGCTTTCCTTCCCTTGCCTCCTGAATGAAAAAAAAAAAAAACTGATTTTAATCAAGGTGGCCTTGAGTCCAGCCTCTTGTAACTAGGAGCAGCATATCCCTGAAATCTGACCAAAGAAATGCAAGCAGAGATGGGATGGGAATTCTGTAAAGTTTCCTTAAAAGAAGGCGATGTGCTCTTCTTAGCAACTCCTTCCACCTTGCTCTCAGTATTATGACTTGATGGCTGGAGCTCAAGAAGCCACTTTGTTGAATGAGGTGAGAGATAAGGATGGAAGAACAGCAAGACAGAAAAAGTCTGCTCCACTGGAACTGCCACACCAGCTCCAGACTGCTCAACTGCAGGTGTTTTTTCACATGAAAAGAGAAATAAACTTGATTTTTAAGCAACTATTATTTTGGGTTTTGATATGTAGCAAAATCTATTCCTAACTAATATAGATAATGACAAACTTTGCGTCTGTTTTTTAACATTCTATACAAGAAAAAAAGTTAGCAATCCTATCCAGTCCCCAAAATATTTTTGAAATTTGGGTTCTGGAATCCAAAATTAAGTTAGCCAAAAGTCTAGATGCCTCCAACAGTGTCATCTATTTCTAAAATCTTTATGAACTATTACCTACTATATTTTTAGAAGCCTTCTTATCTGTGTGAAAGAATAAATGTATTAGAAAAATAAAATTAAAACCTCATAACCAAGATCGCCCAAGTGAAAGAAATAAAGGAACATTAAGAAAACAATAACTGAAAGTGATATTTAGTTGCTATAATCCAAATGTGCACGTACCATGGGCTGATCTTCATTAAAGGAATTGGGGCACATGTGAAAAATACTGTTAGCAGCAAGAAGGATTTTCGGCCCCAAACATCAGAAAGAGCACCAATAAGCGGGGCACTAAGGAATGACAACAAACCCTAAAAGAATTAAATGAAAAAAATGAAAACCACACATCTACAAACATGAACCAAAAATAATTTTACTCCTATAGAAAAATTTTCAACAACTTTGCTTCTAAAGTAAATATATCACAAACTTTTAAATAAATAATGAATTGCTTATCTACACATAATTTTAAAATTTCCCAAGACAGTTTAAAATCATCTGTAGGGCTCCAGGTGGGTATTAAATATGAACTGCTCTAATAAATTCTCAATCACAATAAATCCACAATAGCAATTCCATATGCTAATTTCCTGTGTATGTATGTATATATACATATGTATGTATGTACGTGCATATGTGTGTGTGTGTGTGTGTGTGTGTATCAACAGACTAATTATCTGTTTAGAAAATTTGTTTGTCAAACTGAATCAAGAGTAAAGAATCTGAGCGTGGCATGGTGGCTTGCACCAATAATCTCAACACTTTGTGAGGTCAAGGGCAGATCACTTAGGTCAGGAGTTCGAGACCAGCCTGGCCAACATGGCAAAACCCTGTCTCTACTAAAAATACAAAAAATTAGCTGGGTGTGGTGGCACACGCCTGTGGTCCCAGCTACTTAGGAGGCTGAGGCAGAAGAATCGCTTGAACCTGGGAGGTAGAGAGGTTGCAGTGAGCTGAGATCATGCCACTTGCACTCCAGCCTGGGTGACAGTGTGAGACTCTGCCTCCAAAAAAAAAAAAAGGAAGAAAAAGAAAAAGAGCAAAGAATTCATATAATAACTAACTCTTTACCCTACTGATACAGTTTTGTATTGATGGGGGGTTTTGAGTATAGTTTTTTTCCTCTTCAATCTGTAGTCTTACAAAATCATTGAGATCTCTGGAATTAAAATGTCAACATAAAAACAGGGAATCTGTTATGATGTGGTTTATTATTTTACACAATTGGCGATACTGTAGTTAGATCGAATTTAAAACTCAAGTCTAGAAAGTATTAAGATATCTCTCACAATATACTCCATCTAATTATAAAAATTAAGTTGTTAATCAATAAACAAACATATATTGGCATAGTTATAGATACATAAGTATTTATGTATGTTCATCTGTGTGTGTGTGTGTATATATGTATGACTGATCCTACCTTTACTCCTTGAATTAAGCCATTCATCAGAAATGTATGTTTAGGGAAGGTTTCATGTAATACCTAAAGAAAAAAAACCAAAATAAAAATAACATGCTATATTTCAGTCTTAATAAAATTTCCATATTTACCTTTTTGAACATCCTTTCATACTACAATCTATTTTACATATTCAGATTTGCATGACATGCATATGACCATTAATAATCATCTATTTATACGGTACTTACTATGTCACAGGGCACTAAATTGGGCACTTTACATATATTATCTCATTTAATCCCTCATAACAACCCTATCAGAAAACTGATATGCAGAGGTTAAACATCTTGTCTAAGACTACATTCAGCAAGTAAATGGCAAAGCTGAAACTGAACCTAGGAGATCAGACTTGAAAGCCTATGCTTTTACTCACTATGCTATGATGCTTCCTCAAAATAATTGACTTATATTTCTCTTTCAGATGGATATATTATCTAGGATAGGAGATTGGGAAAATTAATAAGGAATTTTTAATTGCCACAAAGTAGATCAAGAAAGATTCTATAAAATAAGAAAAAAATCCCAACCTATGAAAATGTATAACAAGTTATTCTATCCTTTCCAAGGCTTGTCCTCAAATCATGTGGTATCGTTTTTTTTTGCAGTGGGCAGCAAGAGAACCATTGGAATGCGTCAACTGAAAAGGCAATTCCAGGCAATTGGAAAAATAAACAGCAGCTACCATTTTTACAGCCTATATGTACTCTTATTTAATCCCAACATTGTGAATTAGATAATATTATCACTTTACAGATGAGGCAACTGAGTTCCTGTTTGACTTAGAAACTAATGCTTCCATTATCCAATGCTATCTCTCAGTAAAAACAATAGAGAATGGGAATGTGGGTAACAAGAAAGGTAGGGAAGGTCTTCCCTTTAAGAAGAAACATTATGCTAAATATACTTTCTGACATGTTGCAAGAAGAACCTTTAGAGGGATCAGAGTTGCTCCCCTTTCTTCAGTGATTCTTCTTCTGCCAATAGCAAGAAATTTAACAAAAATGTGCTCATTGTAAGTAAAAATAAAATTAGAGGCCAGGTGTGGTGGCTCACGCCTGTAATCCCAACACTTTGGGAGGAAGAGGCAGATGGATCACCTGAGGTGGGAGTTCGAGACCAGCCTGGCCAACATGGCGAAACCTCATCTCTACTAAAAATACAAAAATTAGCCAGGCATGATGGCGGGTGCCTGCAATCCCAGCTACTCGGGAGGCTGAGGCAGGAGAATCACTTAAACCCGGAGGGCTAAGGTTGCAGTGAGCCAAGATCATGCCACTGCACTCCATCCTCAGCAACAGAGCGATACCCTGTCTTAGGGAAGAAATGAAAAAAGTCTTAGAGTGTATGTAAATGAATGGGTTTGACTGTGTTCCAATAAAATTTTATTTATAAAAATAGTATGTGATCTCCAGGACCCTGGACTGGGCAAAGATTTCTTGATAATACTCCACGATCACAGGCCGCCAAAGTGAAAACGGACAAATGGGATCACATCAAGTTTAAAGCTGCACAGCAAAGCAAACAAGAAAGTGAAGAGACAACCCAGAGTATAGGAGAAAATACCTGCAAACTATCCATCTGACAAGGGATTAATAACGAAAATATATAAGGGGCTCAAATAATTCTATCAGAAAAGAATCTAAGAATCTAATAATCTGATTTTTAAAAATAGGCAAAAGAACTGAATAGACATTTCTCAAAAGAAGACATACAAGTGACCAATAGGTATACGAAAAAATGCTCAACCATCACTGATCATCAGAGAAATGAAAATCAAAACTACAGTGAAGTATCATCTCACCCCAGTTAAAAATGGCTTTTACCCAAAAGATAGGCAAGGATGTGGAGAAAAGGGAACACTCGTACACTGTTGGTGGGAATGTAAATTAGTACAATCACTATGGAAAACAGTTGGAAGGTTCCTCAAAAAACCTAAAAATAGAGCTACCATATGATCCAGCAATCTCACTGCTAGGTATATATCCCCCCGCCCACCCTCAAAAAAAGGAAATCAGTATGTCAAAGAGATATCTGTACTCCTATGTTTACTGCAGCACTCTTCCTTTGTTTGTTTGAGACGGAGTTACGCTCTTGTCGCCCAGGCTGGAGTGAGATGGCGTTATCTCGGCTCACTGCAACCTCCGCCTCCCAGGTCCAAGTGATTCTCCTGCCTCAGCCTCCTGAGTAACTGGGATTACAGCGTGCACTACCACGCCTGGCTAATTTCTGTATGCAGCACTATTCTTAATAGCTAAGCTTTGGAAGCAATCTAAGTGTCCATTAACAGATGAATGGAAGGATAAAGAAAATGTGGTACTTATACACACAGAAAAAGAATGAGATCCTGTCATTTGCAACAATATGGATGGAACTGGAGGTCATTATGTTAAGAGAAATAAGCCAGGCACAGAAAGAGAAACTTCACATGTTCTCACTTATTTGTGAGAGCTAAAAATTACAACAATTGAACTGATGGCGATAGAGCAGAATGATGGTTACCAGAGGCTGGGAAGGGTATGGGGGAAGGAGGGGATGGTTAATGGGCACAAAAAAATAGAATAAGATCTAGTACTTAATAGGCTAACAGGTTGACTATAGCCATCATTTACTCTACATTTTAAAATAACTAAAATTGGGCCAGGCGTGGTGGTTCACACCTGTAATCCCGGCACCTTGGGAGGCCGAGGCGGACGGATCACAAGGTCAAGAGATCGAGACCATCCTGATCAACATGGTGAAACCCCATCTCTACTAAAAATACAAAAATTAGCTGGGTGTGGTGGCTCATGCCTGTAATCCCAGCTACTTGGGAGGCTGAGACAAAAGAATCACTTGAACCCAGGAGGCAGAGGTTGCAGTGAGCCCAGATTGCACCATTGCACTCCAGCCTGGTGACAGAGCAAGGCTCCGTCTCAGAAAAACAAAAAACAAAACAAAACAAAACAAAACCTAAAATTGGACTGTTTACAACACAAAGAAACAATAAATGCTTGAAATGATGGATACCCCATTTACCCTGGTGTAATTATTACATCTGTATGCCTGTATCAAAATATCTCATGTACCCCATAAATGTAATACCCTACTATGTACCCACAAAAATAAAACATGTTATTTAAAAATAAAAAAGGAAAAATGGCATGCCCTCTCTAATTGAAAAGAATTATTGGGAGGTCTTTGAGAAACTCCTGGTTCTTTTTAGAGTTCTACTGCACGCATTAACTAAGTAGCTAAGTGACAATTAGGAAAAAGTTCAATTTAACATACTTGTGAAAAGGAATATAAACACACACACACACACACACAGAGAGAGAGAGAGAGAGAAAGCTACCAGAAGAACTACAAAAAAAAAAAAGAGTGCAAAAAAGATTTAGTCCTCTAGCCATATTTTGCCAGTCCTTGTGCTAAAGGATAAGATTTAAACTCCTTAAACTAGTATCTCAAACTTTTTATGGGACTCAAATGTATTATGCTTTTCTTTCAATAATCACAAAGGGCCTACTGCAAGCCAAATCTTTCTAGGTATGAAGAACAGGTTTGGTGTTAGAAAGAATGAAGAACATTATAAACGTCTATAAGAAGTTTTATACTATGCTAGATCTTATCGCTAATGATTCACTTTGCCAAGCTATATTCCATTCCAATCAATCTGTTCTCCTCGCTGTTTCTGAAATATTCTATACTTTCCAATATTCATATTTTATATATGACATCCCTTCAATTTTGAATGTTTCTTCCCTTTCTTTATCTAGTCAACCCCCAATCCTTCCAAACTGTTCCTCTGCTACCTTTCTTCTCCAAAGCAATTTCTCCTTTGGGGCCATACAATTTCTAATAAAATTTTAACAGACAAATATAACAAGTAATTCAAATGTTGTAAAGATTTTTGATGTCAGGATTCTTTAGCACTGGTCTTTAGAGGTGAACAGAGAAAATGTAACATTTTTCCAATAAATTTTATAGATCTTAACTTTTTTTTAACTTTAAAAATGTTGAAAGTAAATAATCCTTAAAATGTTAAACGCTTTGGGGCTGTTTCTGTAGCCAAGGACGCGAAACCATCTAGGTAGAAGAGATGCTAGTGGATTTTGAGTGTTCCGTAACATGGACTGTGCATCTAACAGCTTGAATCATCAAACACACTGGCCTATTATTTCCAGAGCCATAGGGCTGTCAAAAGGGTAAAGCCAGCCAGGCACAGTGGCTCACGCCCGTAATCCCAGCACTTTGGGAGGTTGAGGCGGGAGGATTATTTGAGGTCAGGAGTTTGAGACCACCCTGGCCAACAAGGTGAAATCCCGTCTCTACTAAAAAACAAAAAATTGGATGGGGTGGTGGCTCACGCCTGTAATCCCAGCACTTTGGGGGGCCGAGGTGGGTGGATCACAAGGTAAGAAGTGCAAGACCAGCCTGACCAAGATGGTGAAACCCTATCTCTACCAAAAATAAAAAAAATTGGCCGGGCATAGTGGCAGGTGCCTGTAATCCCACGTACCTGGGAGGCTGAGCCAGAGAACTGCTTGAACCTGGGAAGCGAAGGTTGCAGTGAGCCGAGACGGCGACACTGCATTCCAGCCTAGGCGACAGACTGAGACTCTGTCTCAAAAAAAACAATAAAAAAAATAATTAGCTGGGTGTGGTGACGCGCACCTGTAATTCCAGCTACTGGGGAGGCTGAGGCAGGAGAATCTCTTGAACCTTGGAGACGGAGGTTGCAGTGAGCTGAGATCATGCCATTGCACTCCAACCTGGATGACAGATTAAGACTCCGTCTCAATGAAAAAAAAAAAGAAACAAAAACAGTAAATCCGCTCCTTGGCATTACAGATCCTTACACCTACTGTCATTCTCATTACTTAGCTAATATGTTACATAATCAAGCAATGAACACTGATTCTGATAGAACATCTACTATGACAAACTATATATTCATATCCTCTCAAAAGTGTTAGACTTCAATCTTTAAAAATACTTGTCAGTACAAAATTCTTTTTAGCTAAATCCCCTTGTTGGTAGAGGCTCACCATCTTCCCCTCGGCAGGTCTTCCATAAAACACAGCTTTTGTTTTTTGACTGTTCTATAAGAGCTTAAAAGTGAAAGATAATTGCAACATACAGGTTTTTTTTTTGTCTTAAAATGTCACATTAGTTTTAAAAATTAAGAAATTAAGGCTATCATAAATCCCAAGCCAGACATTCAAAATTAATATGTCTAAAACTGGTTATCTGATTTTAAAAAATACTTTAAACAATATCTTTGAAATCTGAAATGCTGAAACAAACTATAACTTTTGAGGGAGGGACGGGGAAATGAAAGATACTGACTTAAAATACAAATTACGTCTTCATCCTCATTTCCTTTTAAAATGAATGTTAAAAACTTTGACTCTTGTGGCATGCACCATTTATAATCAGTTTCAAAACACATAAAACAGAAATGAAATGTTTAAAGATTAACAGACTTTTAAGAGGAGAGCCTTCTTTTACCCTGAAACCCACCTCTTTACACACCTCGCATACACAATGCTGGGGAAGAGTGGGAGGAATACTGGAGCCCAAAAGAAAGGCTGCCAACAAAGCCAACAACAACAAAAAACAAAATTTGTAAGCAAAAAGCCTTGAAATGAGTAAAACCTTTTTAAAAAGCCCATACTGAATTAATATTGTTCTTAATTAGTGACATATACTAAATACGTAACAGGGTAACTTCTAAAAAGTAGATACGCCAGGCTGGACATGGTGGCTCACGTCTATAATCCCAGCACTTTGGGAGGCCGAGGCAGGGGGATCACCTGAGGTCAGGAGTTCAAGACGAGCCTGGCCAACGTGGTGAAACCCCGTCTCTACTAAAAATACAAAAATTAGCCTGGCATGGTGGCACGTGCCTATAGTCCCAGCTACTTAGGAGGCTAAGGTAGGAGAATTGCTTGAACCTGGGAGGTGGAGGTTGCAGTGAGCCAAGGTTGCACCACTGCACTCCAGCCTGGGCAACAGAGTGAGACTCTGTCTCAAAATAAATAAATACAATAAAATAAGAAAACACAGAAAAATTAAAGAAAATAAGAATACATTGGCCAGGCACAGTGGCTCACACCTGTAATGCCAGCACTTCGGGAGGCCAAGGCGGGCAGATCACGAGGTTAAGAGATCGAGACCATTCTGGTCAACATGGTGAAACCCCATCTCTACTAAAAGTACAAAAATTAGCTGGGCATGGTGGCACGTGCCTGTAGTCCCAGCTACTAGGGAGGCTGAGGCAGGAGAATTGCTTGAACCTGGGAGGCGGGGGTTGTAGTAAGCCAAGATTGTGCCTCTGCACTCCAGCCTGGTGACAAAGCGAGACTCCGTCTCAAGAAAAAAAAAAAGGAATATATTAAGCACAACATTAGTCTATGAAAAATGAATAAACAAGCCTTTCTAATTAAGGGGACCCCTTCCTTGTTCTTAAAAAAGATAGCCTCCCTTTGTCCAACTAAGAAAAAAATGTACCAAAATTACACAGAAGATGACATACCTAAAAAAATGTAAACGAGAAGCAAATTTTAAAAATAGCTATATACACTTGAAATACTGATAACAAATTATGGAAACATCACAAAATGCTTTTTTTCACAGCTTGCTAACAGCTCATCCACATTTTGATCACCCTACTTAGCTAATGGTTGGGCTGCCTCATAACCTCAACCAGCTAAAACATCGGTACAAACCAGTTACTACCTGCATTCCCCAAAAGACTGACCACTGGAGGAGTCAAGGAAGCCTAGGTGCAAATACCGACACTGCAGCTTACTGTCAGAGTAGCAATCACATTGCTTAACTTTTCTAAGCCCCGGCTTCCTCATCTGTATTATGAGGCTAATATCTCACTGATAAGGTGGTTGTGAGGGTTAAAAATGATAACGTATTCAAAGTGGAATACGTTAGGGCCGTGCCTAACATAGTCCACTTTGAATACATTAAAGGACTGTGCCTGGATCCATCATAACATAAATACACGTGGACTGTTTACTATTACAAAGCTCAAGTACTTTAAATGGTAGGAGTGATGATCTACCAGACAGATTTATATGTTAAATTGACAACTTATAAAAAGCATGCTGGCACACTAGGAAAGCTAATGTAAAGTCATGAGTCCACAAAGTTATTACAGCACTTCAGTAACCCTTGACAACAAACAGGCTATTACAATTCAATGAAGTTATGAATGTCATAACCAACTTGCATCATCTGAGGAAGTTCCAAATCACTGTACTTGGATTACGAAGCCAGGAAATGTGTAAATTAATTTTTTAAAGATTTCTATCTGAAATTAGTAAACTAAAAAAAAAAAAAAAACCAAAACACCCTTTGATTTTTTTATAGCAATACTCATAAATATGCTCTATATATTCAAAATGACTTTTTTTTTTTTTTTTTTTTTTGAGACAGAGTCTCACTCTGTCTCCAGGCTGGAGGGCAGTGGCACGATCTCTGCTCACTGCAACCTCCGCTTCCCGGGTTCAAGAGATTCTCCTACCTCAGCCTCCCAAGTACCTGGGTTTACAACAGGCGCGCACCACCATGCACAGCTAAATTGTGTATTTTTAGCAGAGACAGGGTTTCACCATGTTGGGGTTTCACCATGTTGGCCAGGATGGTCTCGATCTCTTGATCTTGTGATCCGCCCGCCTCAACTTCCCAAAGTACTGGGATTACAGGCGTGAGCCACTGTGGCCGACCTTTTTTTTTTTTTTTTTGAGACAAGGTTTCACTCCCGTCGCCCAGGTTGGAGTGCAGTGGCGTGATATTGGGTCACTACAACCTCCGCCTCCTGGGCTCAAGTGATTCTCCCACTTTAGCCTCCCGAGTAGCTAGAACTACAAACCTATGCCACCGCACACAACTAATTTTAGCATTTTTTGTAGAGACAGGGTTTCATCATGTTGCCCAGGCTGGTCTCAACTGCTGAGTTTGAGCGATCCGCCCCTGCCCAGCCTCCCTAAATGCTGGGATTACAGGCATGAGCAACTGTTAAACATCAATATTTTATGTGTAGATAGTAACGATTACGCAGCTGTCAATAAATATATCAAGAAATAGGCACTGTAAATATTCTTAGACTAGGTCAATCTACTTAAATAACTTTTCTATTAAGTAACCTTTTTTATAAAAATGTTTTTTGTATAATATGAACAATCTCATGAAAACATAGTATATTACTTTAAAACTCTATTCCGCTAAGATTTGGTAAACTATATATAGAGCATATCCTAATTACTCCTTTCAAGATGGTATAGATATTTACCATAGATAGTCCTTCCCTCATTCCATTCCCCTTATCTACACCAATATAAGAAAACTGGCTATCTTCTGAGTTGTTTGGTCTGGCAGGGAGGTCTTTTCTAAGGTTTCAAACCTGGGAGAATTTGGGTAAAATCAGCTTAGATCTATTAAAGAATAGCCCTTCTAGGTACTTAGCCCACATGAACAGAAACTTGTTTTTGTAAAATACAGCTGCATAAATGAACCTCAAAGTAATTATGCCGAGTCATGCAGGTCACAGACATCATCTTTTCTAAACCTGTCAGTTTAAGAATCTCTTCCATTTTACTCAGAGTAGCGACAGGGCCTCTGCTTGAACGTGCCCAGTGACAAGTCCAAATTCACACACCTCCACGCCACTGCCCCCCTCCCCCACCAAAAAAAAAGGTAAGGGAGAGTTAACGGTTGGAAAAGACAACCAGTAAAATACTGGTGAATACTGAACAATACCGGTGGGAGAATTAACCATGCAGAGGAAAAAGGGCCACATTTTCCTCCAAAACTGAAACAAAAGAGATTTTGGAGTCAGCGTTAAATAATTTAAAAGATTACTTACCACCAAGGTGGGTGCTGTCAATAGTCCCCAAGCAAAAAACTCCAAAAAGATGACAATAACCGCATGATAAACACTAGGAGAACCTATTCCTTGAGGCTATAAAAAACAAGATTTTTTAAAAAGTTAACAACACATTCTATAATTATTAACAATAACAACGATGCAATAGTCAACAAATATTAAGAACATATATGTACTGGGCACTGTGTCAAACATCTGTACTCACTGCCTCTGGCTTCAAAGTCAGAGGGACAAGGCAACAACGAAATTCATTAGCATAAGCACAGTATTCAGCTGGAACATAGAGAGTCCAAGGGAGCTTGGGAGATGGGAACATCAGACTTCCAGGAGGAAGTCTGAAAGGACACAACAGAGTTAGACAGGCGGAGGTATAGGGTGGGAAAGACGGCTCAGCCTGTACAAAGGTTCCAAGGCTTGAGGCATTATGGGTCTCATGTACCGAGTTCAGTACAACCAGTGCATGGGCTGCTTGTTGGGTGTACTGAAAGATGAGCTACAGGTACTCAAAGACCAGCTTCCATGCTAAGGAGTCTATATTTAATTCTGAAGGCTATGGGGGGCCACTAAAAGATATTAAGACTGACATAATCAGATGTAAGTTTTAAGATTATTCTGGCAAAGATGTAACCAAAAAAAACAAAAAAAAAAACCATAAATGCAGCAAGTGGCAAAAATATAAACACGTTATCAACATGGCTCAAAAGCAGAACAATCCCCAGGGAAAGTATGTAAGAGATTTGGGATTTGATATACATGAGAAAGAAAACACAAAATTAAGTTTATACTGCTGCCAGAGATGTCTTAAGAATCACTTCAGTATTAATGACTCCGGTGATTTCCTAAAGGATAAAATGGAGGAGCAAAGTGCATCTAAAAGGAAGCTATTTGAATCAGCTCAAACAAGAGATGAGGGCATAAAACAGTGGCACAGTACGAATGCTGGAGGGAAGGGAACGGATTAAGGATTCAGGATTTGAAATTAGGAGGAGCTTGATAAATAGCAGAAGAGAGAATCAAGAACAACTTCCAAGTGTTTACCTTGGTTGTCTAGCAGTTAAAGCTGGTGGCTTCCCAGCACTTTCCCCCACGAGGCTCAGCTTTATTTCAGGTCCTATCTATAAAACTGCCCTCTTTACTTGAAACATTTGTATTGTCTCTGAGCACTGATTAAAACAATTAGCAGCAAATGTGATATCTGAAACCACCAGAGTGGATGAGATTATCAGGAGTGTCAAATGTGAAAACAGCAGTGAGCTGAGACAGAATCCCAAGAAGCGCCAACATTTTAAGTAGCAGGCAGAGGAAAAGAATGAAGTTTTTTCTTCTTTGATAAAGAAAAGAGGAAGATAAAAGGAACAGTGAGAAAAACATCAGGAGAATGAAGAGAATACAGTGTCACAGATGACAATGGAGCAGTTTTAGGAAGGAGGAGGTATCAAATGGAACAAGCACAGTAATACAAGGTCAAAAAATGGCCACAGGAGGCCAGGCATGGTGGCTCACGCCTGTAATCCCAGCACTTTGGGAGGCCGAGGGGGGCAGATTACTTGAGGTCAAGAGTTCGAGACCAGCCTGGCTAACATGGCAAAACCCCGTCTTTACTAAAAATACAAAAATTAGCTGGGCGTGATTGCGTGTGCCTATAATCCCAGCTACTCAGAAAGGCTAGGCACCTGTAATCCCAGTTACTTGGGAGGCTGAGGCAGGAGAATTGCTTGACCCCGCGAGGTGGAGGTTGCAGTGAGCTGAGATTGCACTACTGTACTCCAGCCTGGGTGACAGAGTGAGACTCTGGTGGAATATTTAGGGTTCTTCTAAAAAAAAAAAAAAAGAAAGAAAGAAAAAAAGAAAAAAAAAATATATATATATATTTGTTCAGACTGATGTCCTAGAATGTATTCCCAGTGTTTTCTTCTAGTCATTTTGTGGTTTCAGGTCTTAGATTTAAGCCTTTAATCCATTTTGATTTGATTGTTGTATATCACAAGAGATAGGGGTATAATTTTATTCTTCTGTATATGGATATCCACTTTTCCCAGCACCATTTAAGAGACTGTCCTTTTCCCAATGTATATTTTGGTGCTGTTGTCAAAAATGAGTTGACTGTAAATACATGGATTTATTTCTGGGTTCTCTGTTGTGCTCTATTGTCTATGTATCTGTTTTTATACCAGTACTGTGCTGTTTTGGTTACTATCACTTCATAGTATAATTTGAAGTGAAGTAATGTGATGCCTCCAGCCTTGTTTTTTTTTTTTTTTTTTTTTTTTTTTGGAGACAGTCTAGCTCTGCTGCCTAAGCTGGAGTGCAGTGGTGCAATCTTGGCTCACTGCAACCCCCACCTTCCTGGTTCAAGCGATTCTCCTGCCTCAGTCTGCCGAGTAACTGGGATTACACCACCATGCCTGGCTGATTTTTGTATTTTTAGTAGAGACGGGGTTTCACTCTCATGACCAGGCTGGTCTCGAACTCCTGACCTCAGGTGATCTGCCCTCCTTGGCCTCCCACAGTGTTGGGATTATAGGCGTGAGCCACTGTGCCCGGCTTCCAGCCTTGTTCTTTTTGCTCAGGATTGTTTTGGCTGTTCTGACTCTTGTGGTTCCATATAAGTTTTAGGATTTAAAAGAAAAAATTCTGTGAGGAATGTCATTTGTAGTTTGATAGTAACTGCATCGAATCTGTAGATTGCTTTTGGTAGTATTAAAATTTTGACAGTATTGATTCTTCCAATTTATGAACGTGAAGTATCTTCCCATTTGTGTGTGTGTCCTCTTCAATTCCTGTCGTCAATGTTCTGTAGTCTACATTATAGACATCTTTCACTTCTTTAAGTTTATTCTTAGGTATTTCATTTGTAGCTATTGTAAGTGGGATTACTTTCTTGATTTCTTTTTCAGATATTTGCTGTTGGCATATAGAGATGGTACTGATATTTGTGTCCTGCAACTTTAATGAATTTGCTTCCATTCTGATAGTTTTTGGTGGAATATTTAGGGTTCTCTCTATATAAAGTCATGTCATCTGCAAAGAGGGACAAGTTTGATTTCCTCTTTTCTAATTTGGATGCCTTTTATTTCTTACTCTTGCCTAATTGCTCTAGTTGGTTCTTTCCAGTCAAGAGTGACGAAAGTGGGCATCTTTGTCTTGTTCCAGATCTTTGAGGAAAGGCTTTCAGGTTTTCCTTGTTCAGCATGATAGCTCTGTGTCTGTCATATATGGCTTTTATCGTATTGATGTATGTTCCTTCTATACCATTTTTGAGAGTTTTTATCATGAATCAGTGTTGAATTTTAGTAAATGCTTTTTCACCATCAATTGAAATGATCATTTTTTTTGGCTTCATTCTTTTGAAATGATGTTATCACCTTGATAGATTTATGTATGTTGGACTATCCTTGCATACCTGGAAGAATCCCACTTGAACATAATGAATGATTTTTTTTGTTTTTAATTTTTTTGAGACAGAGTTTCGCTCTTGTTACCCAGGCTGGAGTGCAATGGCGCAATCTTGGCTCACTGCAGCTTCCACCTCCTGTGTTTAAGTGATTCTCCCACCTCAACCTCCTGAGTAGCTGGGATTACAGGCATGCGCCACCACGCGTGGCTAATTTTGTATTTTTAGTGGAGACGGGGTTTCTCCACGTTGGTCAGGCTGGTCTCGAACTCCTGACCTCAGGCGATCTGCCTGCCTCGGCCTCCCAAAGTGCTGGGATTACAGGCGTGAGCCAGCGCGCCCGGCCGATGAATGACCTTTTTTTAAATCTCCTTCCTGAAGGAGGTTTGCTAGTATTTGTTGAGGATTTTTGCTTCAATGTTCATCAGAGATATTGTCCCATAGTTTATTTTGTTGTTCTCTATGCTAGTTTTAGGTAATTTTTCTCTTAAATAAACAAAGCATTTTCCTCCTAAAGTGCAAGAATGCTTATTGGAAAGAAAAGATATGGAAAATTCAGAATAGCATAGTAAACAATGTTATATCACTTAAAATCATTACCCAGTATAAATTTTATTTACATTGAGGTCAGTTTGTATTGTTTTTCAGAGTTGAAATTATCCTACCTATAGAATTTTATATCCTACTTTGATTTTTAAAAAATTAGCATGCTTTAAGCCCTGAGAAGTTATACCAAGCTTTCTGATACTGTCTGGGTATATGTGGTGATGAACATGGCAAACAAAACAGGTTTAAAGCTTATCAAATCTGTGGCCAATTTTTTTTTCCCCCCAGAGTCTCACTGTGTCACCCAGGCTGGGATGCAGTGGTGCAGTGTCAACTCACTGCAACCTCTGCCTCCCAGGTTCAACCAATTCTCCTGCGTCCTGCCACCACGCCCAGCTAATTTTTGTATTTTTAGTAGAGACAGGGTTTCACCATGTTGGCCAGGCTGGTCTCAAACTCCTGACCTCAGGTGATCCACCCTCCTCAGCCTCCCAAAGTACTGGGATTACAGGCGTGAGTCACCGCACCCAGTCTAGATTTCTTAATACCTGAAAAGCACAGGCCACCAAAGCAAAGAGGCACAAGGAGGAACACACGAAGTTAAAAAGCTGCACAGCAAAGGAAACGATCAACAAAGCAAAGAGACAACCCACAGAATGGGAGAAAATATTTGCAAACTATCACTGTAACAAGGGATTAATAACCAGAATATATATGGAGCTTAAACAAGTTCTATAAAAACAAAAATCTATATATGGATTTTTAGAGGGGTGTAAGACCTAAATAGAGATTGACATACAAATGACCAACAGGTATATGAAAAAATGCTCAACCATCATTGAGCACCAAACAAACGCAAATCAAAATTATGAGCTATCATCTCATCCCAGTCAAAATGGCTTATATCCAAAAGACAGGCAATAACAAATGCTGGCAAGGACGTAAAGAAAGGGGACCTCTCATGCACTGTTGGTGAGCATGTAAATCCCCAGCAACTATGGAGAACAGTATGGAGGTTCCTTTAAAAACCTAAAAATAGAACTATCATATGATCCAGCAATCCCACTCCTGGTTATGTATCCAAAAGAAAGGAAATCAATATAAACAAGAGGTATCTGTACTCCCATGTCTATTGTAGCACTATTCAAAACAGCCAAGATCTGGAATCAACCTAAGTGTCCATAAATGGATGAATGGACAAAGAAAGTGTGGTACACATTTAAAAAAAGTCTGTGTGCTGCAAAGAAAAAGGAGGTTTAAAAAAAAGAAGAAACAGGACAGGCATAGTGGCTCACACCTGTAATCCCAGCACTTTGGGAGGCTGAGGCAGGAGGAATACTTGAGGCCAGGAGTTTGAGACCAGCCTGGGCAACATAGCAAGATCTCATCTCTAATTTAAAAAAAGAGAGAGAAAATGAGGTACATATATACAATGCAATATTATTTAGCCATAAAAAGAATGAAATTCTGTCATTTGCAACAACATGGATGGAAATGGAAGACATTATGTTCAGTGAAATAAGTCAGGCACATAAAGACAAATTTTGCATATTCTCACTCACATGCAGGAAGTAAAAACTTAAAAAGCTGATCTCATGGAGATACGGAGTTAGAATGGTTACCAGAGGCTGGGAAAATAGCAGGGAGGCAGGGATAAAGTGGGTGCAAAAATATAGTTGGATAGAAGGAATAGGTGTAGCGTGAGGAAAAGAAAAAAAAAGAGTAAGATCTGGTATTTAAGAACACAGCACTGTGACTATAGTAAAAAACTATTTATTGTCTATTTTAAAATAACTAGGCCAGGCACGGTGGCTCACGCCTGTAATCCCAGCACTTTGAGAGGCTGAGGCAGGCGGGTCATGAGGTCAGGAGTTCGAGACCATCCTGCCCAACATGGTGAAACCCCGTCTCTACTAAAAATATAAAAATTAGCCAGGCGTGGTGGTGCACACCTGTAATCCCAAGAAAAAATGGGCATGAAGACTAATGGAACAGAACAGATAACCCAAAAATAAAGCAAAATACTTATAGCCGGCCAGGCATGCCTGTAATCCCAGCACCTTGGGAGGCCAAGGTGGGTGGATCACCTGAGGTCAGTAGTTTGAGTCCAGCTACTCAGGAGACTGAGGCAGGAGAATTGCTTGAACCCGGGAGGCAGAGGTTGCAGTGAGTTGAGATTGCACCACTGCACTCCAGCCTAGGTGACAGAGTGAGACTCCGTCTCAAAAAATAAAAAATAAAATAAAATAACTAAAAGTGGAACTGGCATGTTCCTAACACAAAGAAATGATATATGTTTGAGGTAATGGATACCACAGTATCCCTGATTTATTATACACTGTATACCTGTATCAACATATGCTTGTATCAAAATATCAGAGGTACCCCAGAAATATCTATATCTACTTTGTACCCATAGTAATTAAAAAAATTTAGAAGTCCTAGCCAGAGTAATCAGACAAGAGAAAGGAATAACGAGCATGCAAATTGGAAAACAGGAAATCAAACTGTCACTGTTTGCCAATGATATGATCGTATACCTAGAAAACCCTAATGACTCATCCAAAAAGCTCCTAGATCTGATAAACGAATTCAGTAAAGTCTCAGGATACAAAAATCAATGACATAAATCAGTAGCACTGCTATATTCCAACAACAACCAAGCTGAGAATCAAATCAAGAACTCAATTCCTTTTACAATAGCTGCAAAAAAAACAAAAACAAAAACAAAAACAAAAAAAACCCACCTAGGAATATACTTAACCAAGGAAGTGAAAGATCTTTACAAGGAAAACTACAAAACACTGTTAAAAGAAATCATAGATGATGCAAACGGAAACACATCCCATGCTCATGGATGGGAAGAATCTACATTGTGAAAATGACCATACTAACCAAAACAATCTATAGATTCAATGCAATTCCCATCAAAATACCAGCATCATACTTCACAGAACAAGAAAAAACAATCCTAAAATTCATATGGAACCAAAAAAGAGCCCACATAGCCAAAGCAAGACTAAGCAAAAAACAAATCTGGAGGTATCACATTACCCAACTTTAAATTATACAAAAGGCTATAGTTAACAAAACAGCATGGTACTGGTATAAAAATAGGCATGAAGATCAATGGAACACAACAGATAACCCAGAAATAAAGCAAAATATTTATAGCCGGCCAGGCATGCCTGTAATCCCAGCACCTTGGGAGGCTAAGGTGGGTGGATCACCTGAGGTCAGTAGTTTGAGTCCAGCCTGACCAACATAGTGAAAACTCATCCCTACTAAAAATACAAAAATGTTAGCCAGGCGTGGTGGTGTGTGCCTGTAATCCCAGCTACTTGGGAGGCTGAGGCAGGAGAATGGCTTGAACCTGGGAGGCAGAGGTTGCAGGGAGCCAAGATCGTGCCATTGCACTCCAGCCTGGGGAACAAGAGCAAAATTCCATCTCAAAAAAAAAAAAAAAAATCAGCAGAGTAAACAGACAACCCATAGAGTGGGAGAAAATATTTATGAACTATGCATCTGACAAAGGACTAGTATCCAGAATCTACAAGGAACTCAAATCAGCAAGAAAAAAACAATCCCATCAAAAGTAGGCAAAAGATACGAATAGGTATTTTTCAAAAGACATAAAATCAGCCAACAAACATATGAAAAGATGCTCAGCATCACCAATTATCAGGGAAATGCAAATTAAAACCACAATGAGATATCATTTACTCCCGCAAGAATGGCCATAATTTAAAAATCAAAAAATAATAGATGGTGTGGATGTGGTGACAAGTGAATACTTTCACACTGCTGTTGGGAATGTAAACTACTACAACCACTATGGAAAACAGTATGGAGATTCCTTAAAGAACTAAAAGTAGAACTACTGTTTGATCCAGCAATCCCAATACTGGGTACCCACCCAAAGTAAAAGAAGTCATTATACGAAAAAGACACATGTACATGCATGTTTACAGCAGCACAATTCACAACTGCAAAGATATGGAACCAACTCAAGTGCCCAATGACCAACAAGCAGATAAAGAAAATGTGGTACATGAACACCATTGAATACTTGGCCATAAAAAGGAATGAAATAGTGTCTTTTGCAGAAACTTGGATGGAACTGGAGGCCATTATTCTAAGTGAGTAATTCAGGAATGGAAAACCAAATGTCATATGTTCTCACTTACAAGTGAGAGTTCAGCTATGAGGACGCAAAGGCATAAGAGTGATAGAATGGACTTTGAGGATGGGGGGAAGCTTGAGAGGGAAAAAAGACTATATATACTGGGGCAGTATACACTGGTCAGGTGACAGGTACACTAAAATCTCAGAAATCGCCACTAAAAAACGTATCCATGTAACCAAAACCCACCTGTACCCCATAACTATTGAAATATTTTTAAAAATATTAAATTTTAAAAATAAAGTAAAACTTGAATAGAAAAAGACAGGTATGCTGCATATACTTGTCCCTCCTGAACCATTCCATTGAGTTTCCCATGACTGGAAGGAAAAAATATGTATTTTTTTTTTAAAAAGCAGGGCAATGGGAGGGATATTTCTTTGTTACAAAGTACTGGAAATTTTGAGAGCTATATTATATCCATATTCATCTCTTCTTGATGTACCCTGGCTGAAACTGTCAACTGTTACTTTCACACTTTCAATTTAAAATAATGCTAAAAGACAACCAGAGTTCTTTATAATCGAAACTTTTAAATCATACAGACTTGTCAGAATGTTACCTGAAGAAAGCTATTCTTTTTTTACTTAAACTTTAAACTTTCAGTAGCTGCAAAGGAGTTACATTTCAACTGTAGGAGAATTTCTGCAGATGGTCTGATTATGTTGGTATGCAAGTCTTCTAACTTCAAGTTAAGTAATTCATGATGCTGCCTGCCACACACCTGCCAAAGACAATATAAACACCCTGATGTTTCTAGGCTTTTTGAAAAGCACCACGGGGCTGGGTGCAGTGGCTCACACCTGTAATCCCACTTTGGAAGACTGAGGCAGGTGGATCACCCGAAGTCAAGAGTTTGAGACGAGGCTGGCCAACATGGTAAAACCCTGTTTCTATTAAAAAAATACAAAAATTAGCCGAGCATAATGGCACAAGCCTGTAATCCCAGCTATTCAGGAGGCTGAGGCAGAAGAATTGCTTGAACCAGGGAGGCGGAGGTTGCAGTGAGCCAAGATCGCGCCATTGCACTCCAGCCTGGGCAACAAGAGCAAAACCCTGTCTCAAAAAAAAAAAAAAAAAAAAAAAGAAAGAAAAAGAAAAGCACCACAGGCCCTTCTCATTGCTCGCATGCTAGCAACCAAAGGCTGTTTAACAACTCTCTGGGTCTACAAAGGTCCTACATCCCGGTGAGCTTTCCTGCCACTACTTCAGCCATCCTTGCAGGTGAAGAGTGCAGAAGGTCAGAGCTTGGGTCCCGCTTTTGAAATGGTTGCTGATTCCTATTTAATGAAAATCAGGGATGCCAAGAAAAAAAAAAAATCTGGTGCTCTGCTTATCCAGGGATATGCATTTCATTTTCAAATGATATATCAATTTTACTTTTTTCAGGTACTTCCAACCATGCAATTCACACATGCCTTACTTTCTATCAAATCTTTAAAGTCATTTTACCAATTAACTTCTGAAAGAACTATACATTTTCCACTTTGTCAGAGATGTAGTCTCACAATTGTATTGACAAAACAATAAAGATCATATTTTAAAATGAGTATTTTAAAAGATAAGGAAGGCCGGGCGCGGTGGCTCAAGCCTGTAATCCCAGCACTTTGGGAGGCCGAGACGGGCGGATCACTAGGTCAGGAGATCGAGACCATCCTGGCTAACACGGTGAAACCCCGTCTCTACTAAAAAATACAAAAAACTAGCCGGGCGAGGTGGCGGGCGCCTGTAGTCCCAGCTACTCAGGAGGCTGAGACAGAAGAATGGCCCGAACCCGGGAGGCGGAGCTTGCAGTGAGCTGAGATCCGGCCACTGCACTCCAGCCTGGGCGACAGAGCGAGACTCCGTCTCAAAAAAAAAAAAAAAAAAAAAAAAAAAAGATAAGGAAAATTCAATTTGAATAATGTAAATAACTCTTTAGCTCTTAGCCTCTAACAGCTATGCTTAAAAACAAGTGGTAATGCTTTAATAAAACAAAACAGAATTCTAGTATTCGAAAATGTCAGAAGGTATTTTTATTTCAGCTGTCTTAAATACCTACACTGAATGTTACATACATTAAAACTTGTAACTAAAAACTTTTTTTTTTTAAAGACAGTTTCACTCCATCACCCAGGCTGGAATGCAGTGGCATGATCTCAGCTCACTGCAATTTCAGCCTCCCAGGTTCAAGTGATTCTCTATGCCTTGGCCTCCTAGGTAGCTGGGATTACAGGCGCACACCACCACACCTGGCTCATTTTTGTAATTTCGGTAAAGACGGGGTTTTACCATGTTGGCCAGGCCTCAGACTCCTGCCCTCAAGTGATCCGCCCACGCTGGCCTCCCAAAGTGCTGGGATTACAGGCGTGAGCCACCGCCCCTGGCCTAAAAACTATTTCTATACATGGATGCTTTAAAAGCAAATTCACTAATATGGTTACTATCATCAGTGAAGTAGTACACAGTATATGATTAAATATTTACTGAATATAATCTGTGGAACTTATTCTTCACTCACTCTGTTTTCAAACAGAACAATTGCTCTTAAACTTTTGGGAAGTATGGACTTTTTGGGACTCTTCCAAAAAATATGTATAGCCAAAAGAAAATTTTGAAAACTTCAGGGTGAACAGACCCAGGTTAAAAACGCCTAATATAGAATCACACACCTTAATGTAATTTATCTTAATTTTGTCTGCTCACATAGGTAGCCTACTTGTTAGTTTTATCCTGGCCTGGCTTTTCATTCAGTTGAATGAAATACAATTTCAATAAAAAAAATTAGTAACTTACGATTAATCTGGCTCATTTAGAAAGATTTATTTCTTCAACCACTAAAAACTACAAATTTGCTCTAATTTTCAGACAAATCATTAACAACTCTTACTAGTTTTGTTTATAAATGTTTAAACTGGCCAAATAGGCTTATATATATGTCATTAGCAGGACAACGGGAAAGAATTTTATTAACATTGTTGACAAGAAATTAGAAGGGGATCAAATCAGTACCATTGACCAGGTATGTGAAATACTGTTCACAACCTGTCACGTACCGACCATAGAGCCTCAGACATCTGACTGAATGAATCTACCTACTGGTGGAACTTTGTAAAAACTCTGAAACTCTGAGGTCAATGGCAATAGCACTAAAATATTCTATGATACGATGAATTAAAAAACACACAAGAACAGAATATCAAATGACAATTTTTTTCCCTTTCTTAAAAAATGTTCAGTCTGGGCACGGTGGCTCACACCTGTAATCCCTGCACTTTGGGAGGCCTAGGTGGGTAAATCATGAGGTCAGGAGTTCAAGACCAGCCTGGCCAATATGGTGAAACCCCATCTCTACTGAAAATGTAAAAAATTAGCCAGGTGTGGTGGCACGTGCCTGTAGTCCCAGCTACTCAGAAGGCTGAGGCAGGAGAATCACTTGAACCCAAGAGGCGGAGGTTACAGTAAGATGAGATTGTGCCACTGCACTCCTCCAGCCTGGGCAACAGAGTGAGACTCCGTCTCAAAAAAAAAAAAAGTTCATAATAGCAGTCTGACCTGTTGTAAGTAGGGAGGTAGACAAGCAACTACCACTTTACAATAATTTCTATGATTGCAATAGTTGTATTTTTTAAATTTAAAGCTGGGATGGATTAAAATACAAATAATGCAAAATATTCCTCTGACATTTATTGAAATATATCCTCTAATTATGTATATGAATAAACAAAATTACAATAAAAATTCATGTATGAATGTGCTAGTACAAAACATAAGTGTTTTTATCACTTTAAAATTCACATACTAGGCCCTGTGGGATTCAAACATAAAAAACAAAGCCCCTATTCTAAAGGAATGCCCAGTGCTCTTAGAATAGATAATGAAATATTAAGTGTATAAAGATGAGAATGATAATAGCCCCATGTTCACAGCCCTCAAGGAAAGTCTTCCCTTGTTCTATGTGAAACCTACTGCTGGTGCAAACATTTTATTTTGTGTCCCAAAGCAGGCTAAGAATTAATTACAACCTTAATAACAGGACAAGAAAGTTCAAAAACAATCCTTTCCAAAACTCACAGGATTTGGAAAGAGAGCATCTGCTGTAAAGTAAATCAAATAAAACCCAAAAGAAAGGTAACAAAACTGAACTTTTCAAGGAAAAGGAAGCTGTGTTTCTTAATCAGAGTTTCCTTCTTACATTTTGCAAAAAATACTGATCTTAAATATCACTTGGTCTTACAAAATACAATCCTTCATTTTCACTATTTTGTAGATTTTATGAAGAATGTAAAATACTGTATCTTTCTAAAGGTTGACAAAGGCAACAGTATTTTTCTCCCCACATAGTTCTTAACTACTTGGTCAAAAGAACTATGACTCTTCATAACAGATCTAATTAATGTTTTAATTAATGAAGTTCAATAAAAAGAACCTAAGGAATTTCCAAGTTTGTTTTTTCAATAAATGTCAACGCTATAACATGTAATAAATGTTACAGTTAAACTAAAAATATATTCTGAAGTCATTACATATGTCCCAAGTTTTCTAAACTTTCGCATATTGACTGGGCCGTGTTCTGAAATGTCATACAATTTTGTTATGTTTTTCAGCTGAATTCAGCAAATCCTCAATGGTGGCCTACTTATATACATATTTAGTACTGTGCTAGCAGTTGATCAGGGCTCCAATAAGATATAAACAGAAATGGAATTAATGGAACCATTTCTGCACACTTCAGGTAAGTGAAACATATATATCACCTTTCCATTCTATTTCAGAACGCGGTATCAGCAGATGCAACAAAGACGACAGAGTGTAGCAACTGAGAAATGTTAGCATAAAAAGCATAGTTTTGGAGGTTTTTTTTGTTTTTTTTTCAATTAAAAATCCTACGTCCCCTGCTGGTTAACTACAGCACACTGCACAAAGTTTACTGTGATGACAACTGTTTCTAAAAAGCAAACCTTTCTTCCTTTCAAAGTGTCTTCCTCTGATCCCTAGGCCATGATTGATTCTAGTACTTTTAATCGTAGGGCACAGAGTGATGACTTTTCTTTGAAAAGTAGCGGGTTCGAATGTAGGCCCCAGGTGTCTGCCGTCACGCTTCCGACTCCGGGAAGAGAGGGAAGCCCACCTCCGGACAGGGTTTACTGTAAGCAGCCCAGAGCCGAAGCACCGACGCACAGACGTGGTAACAGAAAGCGAACGTACTACGGGGCCGCAGCGGGATCCCAGTGCCAGACGCTACCCGGTTAGCAACATATGGGAGAGCAGGGATGGTTCCCAGCCCCTTGACAGGCGCGGCGACGGCTCCGCGGGGCCTGGCGGGTGATGCGAGGCGAGGCTGCGGCGACAAGGGGCGCGGCGGTCGGGCGGGCCGCCGGGGGAGCCGCGGCGGAGGCGCACGTGGGGTTCGAGGCCGCAGGGCCTGCAGAGGCGGCCGGAGCAGAGGGCGGCAGGTGCGGGAGAGAAAGAGGACGGGCCCCGGACGCCACAGGCCCGAGGAGGGGAGGACGATTCCCGGAGCGGCGGCATGCAGGTCCGCGAGCCCGAGGCACCGGCACCGGGGACAGGGTGGGGGAAGGCGGGGGGACCGGGGCGCCTAGAGACGACAGTGTTGGGGTCTGAAGGAAAGACCGGATGGGGGCCCCGAGGGACGCTTGCCGGCGCGGAACTCAGCTCACCGTGCCTCCGTCCTTAATGATGATCTTCTTGGCCAGCATAATACTGCGGTTCGCGGCCCGTTTCTTCTTCTTCCCCTGGGTCATTTTACCATCCTCGATTCCGGGCGCTGCTGCAGCCACTCCCGGGGCGGCCGGCCCCAGCGGCTAGTGCCGTCCCACTACTACTGCCGGGCCGAGCCGCTCCTGGCGCCCGCCGCCATCTTGAGGGCCCGGCCTGCCTCCGGCGGCGCGTCACAATCGTGCGATCAGCCGACTAGCGCGCCCCGCCCCGTCCACGTGATGCCGCCCCGCCCGCTCGCCTGCCGGCCAGCTCTACAGTTGCGGAGCGGGTAGAGTAGCTGCGGCTGTGGGTGCTGCTGGCTACCTGTACAACTCCGTGCGTCGGCGTCACCAGCTAGCTAAATCCTCACAACGGTTCTGGGCGATAGGGGCCGTTACTGTCCCCCTTCTTCAGCGGATGAGGGAATTTGTTTCAAAAAGTTGTTACCTGCTCACGGAAACAGACGTCCTAAGCTATTAGCACAATCTCCAGCTGTGTTCTAATCTAGACAGGAACCGAAGGGAACAGTAAAAAAGAAATCATTTTCCATAAGTAATGGATAACTTAAAAGATAAAGATAAGGTAGTGTTTCAGAAACTGTCTTGTCCTTTTGGTGCTCAGGGACCCCCGCTAGAACTTAGCTCACGCTTGTTTACCTCCCTAGACCCGGGACCTTTTTTTATTCTCTACCAAAAAAAAAAAATATATATATATATATATATATATATATGTGACCGATGTCACACTGTGTAACCCTCTACGTTTTTACTGTATTGTTTAAAAATAAATAAATTTGATGGGAACATTGTTAGAGCAATTTACACAAGTGGAAGTGGACTTTAAAGTGTCACAATGTTAAAATTAGATATTGATAACTACCGTGTTGTATAATAGAATATCGTTTAAGAGCGAAACACAAGGGATAGGGATACAACGCATGCTCCCTCCTCTCAAATGGTTAGGGAGTAGCATGTATGGGTATGTATATATAGGTGGGGAAAAGAGAGGGACCAAGCAAAATGGCAAATGTTTAAAAGTACTGAAGCTAGGTATGTTAGTTCTAAGATATGTTCACAGATTCAATGATACTCCTCCCTGGAAGAGATGGACTCTAATTCCCCTCCCCTTGAGTGTAGACTAGGCTTCGTGGCTCTTGATAGATCAAAACAGAAGTGACAGTATTGACTTCAGAGTCTAGGTCATAAAAGGCACTGCCTCTTTGCAGGTCTCTTTTTCATTCATTTTGGGGCTTGGAGCCTGGGGAAGCCTGCTTCCATGTTTTCGGGACACTCAAGCAGCCTGTGGAGAGCCAGTTGTCCAGGAACTGTATGTAGCCTCCTACCAAATGCCACGGAGTGAGTCACTTTGGAAGTAGATCCTCCAACCTTGGTCAAGCCTTTAGCTGACTACAACTTCATGAGAGGCTTGGAGCTAGGACCACCCAGCTTAGCCACTCCTGGAATCCTGACTCAGAAACAGTGTAAGATGAAAGTACTTGGTGTAAGCCACTAAGCTTTGGGTTGTTACACAGCTATAAATTACTAACGTATAGGGTAAAAGGAAAAACAGAGTAAACGAATGTATGAGTTCTTTGTACTCTTTTTGCAACTTTTCTGTAAGTTTGAAATTATTTCCAAATAAAATGTTAAAAAGTAAATTTGATTGAATTTCCTGTTCCTTGTATTTTCATACTGACTGAAAATGGAAAAAAACTAATTTCCATGGAAGGGAGAAGAAAGGCACTTTATAGCCTGATAGACACTTCTAGTTATATTTTCCAGTCAATAAGTATATTTAGTATACTTGTTTTAAAACATGTATTCTCATGTTGAAACTGTTTTAAATTATTTATTTTTTGAGACAGAGTTTTGCTCTTGTCACCCAGGCTGCAGTGCAATAGTGCCATCTTGGCTTACTGCAACCTCCAGCTCCCAGGTTCAAGTGATTCTCCTGCCTTAGCCTCCCGAGTAGCTAGGATTACAGGTCCCCATTACCACACCTGGCTAATTTTTTTTTCTATTTTTAGTAGAGATGGAATTTCACCATGTTGGCCAGGCTTGAACTCCTGACCTCAGGTGATCTGCCCGCCTCAGCCTCCCAAAGTGCTGGGATTACAGGTGTGAGCCACCATGTGTGGCCTATTATTACTATTTTTTGAGACAGGGTCTTACTCTGTCACCCAGGCTGGAGTACAGTGGTGCCATCATGGCCCCCTGCAGCCTCGAATGCCTGGGCTCAAATGATCCTTCTGCCTTAGCCTCTCAAGTATGTGGGACTACAAATGCATACCACTATGCCTGGCTAGTTTTCATTTTTCTTTTGTAAAGACAGAGTCTGGCTATGTTGACCAGGCTGGTTTCAAACCTGGCCTCAAGAGATACTCGCTTCTCCCAAAGTGCTGGGATTATAGGTTTGAGCCGCCGCACCTCGCCTGCAACTTTTTAGTTGACATCCAGTTGAAGTTCTTCAGAGAAAGTAATATGACAGATTTCATAATTCAATTCCCAGGAGCTTGTTTTGAATGGAAGTAGAGGGCTGATAATTTATTGTGTGGTTACTTTGATTTTCATAGCCCCTCAAAATCATACTTTATCTAGCTATACCAATTTTACCAGCCTTATGAACTGGTTATTGTTCAGTCATTGAAAAGAAATTTACTGGGTGCCTATGTTTGTCAGTGTTTTGTTAGATGCCAGGGATACATCAATAAATGAGACAGTATTTATCTGCATAGAGCTTACATTCTAGTGGAGGACACAGTTACAAAACAAAAGGAAGGTAATTGCAGATTGCAGTAAATACTGTTGGAAATAATGTAGTAAGAGAAATTTAACACATACTAAATGTCCAGAATGTCCCAGGCTTTGTGCTAGAAAGGCTGCAATGATAAACAAGAGAGATCAGTCCTGTTCTAATAGGCATATTGTGTATGAACTTGTGGCTTTGTATGTGATTTGGGTTGTGAATACAGCTGGCCCTCAGTATTCTTCTGTGGATTCAACTATCCTCGGAATAAAAATATTTTTTTAAAATCCCACAAAACAACAGCAGAAATACAAGTGAAAAATACAGTATGACTACACAGCATTACATGGTATTAAGTACTATAAATAATCTAGAGATGATGTATGTGGAGGATGATAACCAAATACTATGCCATTTTATGTAAGGGACTTGAGCATCCACTGATTTTGATATCCATGGAAGTCCCACAACGAGTTCCCACTCCCCTCCTCATATGGAGGGATGACCGTATTCACAAACTTTGCGCTAAGAGACTGATATGTCAGTTAGGGTTATTTGGTTAGGATCAACAGAAACTAACACTGGCTAACAAACTAGTACTCGCAACGTAAGCAAAAGGGAATTATTTGGAAGGATACTGGAAGTTTTGAAAATTAATGAGAAGGCCAAGAATCAGGCTTAGAAACAAGCAGAAACCAATGTTTGGAAAGTTCATGAAAACAGTTCATGTGGCACCTTGAAAAGGGAGTGGGATTCCTTGGAAAGAAGGGCAAGTGGCCAAAAGTAAGATTCCTAAAGAAACAAGATTGCATCACAGAATCCAAATCCCACCCCCACTGTGCACAATTTATTAAAGAAACTGCACTTCACCATGCTAACAGAAGAGGGTCCTCTTTAACTGAAAAACTGAGTAAGTCACCCACATCCCTTCTACCCTCCATTCTATAGAACCACCTGTTATTGCTTATTCAAGAAAATCCTACACATTTAATCATGAATAGAAAAGCCACCAAAAATCCATACAAGGCTATTATAAAAAACAGAAAATGAAAACTTTTCAATCAATAGAAAATACTACCCTCTAGAAAATATGAAGCAGAGGCAAATAATATACAACGCTCCAACATGAATATAATTAAATAAGTAATTGCACATATAAAAGAACACAGCAAATAAAAATTTTAAAACTCAATAGTAAGATGTAAAATGAGAGTTGAACAAACATAGGCAATATAGTGAAAAGATAAAATCATCTAAAAATGAAAACTAAATCACAGGGTAACTGAGAGATACAAATAAAAGTAAGAAACACAGAGAAGAAGAATAAAACAGCTATGAGAACAAAAATGAGATAGAAAGGATCGAGATAAAATAATATAGGAAAAATTATCTGGGCCTCTAGGTAAAAATCAACAACAAACAAAATGTCATTTCCAAAACGGAAAAAAGTCAAGTGGTGCCACACTTCTTGTTAGTAACAGCAAGCAACCCAACAGTGAAGCACAAATTCAGACAAACTCAAGAAAAGGAAATGTTTGTCAAGGATTTTCTATGTGGCCAAGCTATACTTCAAGTATCTAGGCTCCAGAAGAAATTGTAAACATGTCACAACTCAGAGAATATTGTGCAGTACTTACAAGCCCTCCTTGAATACTCTACAGAAGAGCTTCATCCAGCCAAGAGTTGACTGGAGAGACTTCAGGTAAGTATCAGTAGGGTATTAAATATATTTTTTAAAAATTTTAATAGTGTATAGATATTCTATGTTCTAATCAAATAGAAATAAGATAATTACAAAATATATGAAGAGATAATATATTCACTGACTGTCACATAGATAATTAGGTAAGAGTCAAAGAACATCATTTAAAGGTGTCGAATTAAATAGTAGAGGCCCAAAGCAAATTGGGGACTCTAAATGCATTATATAAAATGTTATCAGCATAAACTAGAACATACAAACCTTTCTAAACATCCAAAGAAATTTTATAAAGACCCCATGTTGTGAAAGAGGCACAGTAAGTATAGCAATATACGTATCTGTTTGCTTTTTAAAAAGAAACACATGAAAGGTAAAGTGGAAAACTAAGAAAATAATTACTTATAATAATCACTTATAAGAGACGGTTAGGAATGGAGAGATAGGTATGACAGCTAGACTTTTTCGGAGTATGCTTTTCATATATAACTTTTTGAAAAAAATTTATCTTTTATTTTTTTTGTAGAGATAGGATCTCACTTTGTTGCCCAGGCTCGTCTTGAACCCCTGGCCTTAAGTGATCCTCCCACCTCAGACTCCCAAAGTGCTGGAATTACAGGCATGAGCCACTGCACCTGGCCATGTTGCTAAATATTAACTGTAAATATTCATTTGAATTCATGATCTTTTAAAATTGTATTATTTCCTAGCTATGTCCACTAAAATAGCCTAGAAAAATGACAGCTCAGTAACAATGGATTCTATAATAAATTCCATTCACTGGCTAGAAAGATTCCAAAGAAAAAATAAAATAAATCCCACTCCTCTTAAAAGGTATAGGGCTCCTTGGAGAATCAGCTGATAATCCAGATTTGGAACAAGACAAATACAAGGTAAGCCTCAGATTTATTGTGCCTGAAGCAAATAAGGACTAAAAGACTAATGTGGTCATGTTTAGAAAACACAAGAGCTAGCTTGCTGTGACTTCCATGGGCTAGAGGCTCACAATATATATGAGCATCAAAAAGAACTGTAACCGATTGGCTATAATATATTTAGTAATTTTTTTTTTAATTCATGAAGACATAGTCTTTTTTTGTAAAGAGGGGTATTGGAGAAACAGGAGGGAAATAAACTTTTTTTTTATTTTAAAAAAAGAATATAAACTAATCAATGTAGAAGAAATTCAGAGCACTAAAAAAAATTAATCACCATTTTGCACCCCAGTGTAATAAATTATTCAGTGAAGAATCATCAACTGATGCTAAAGCCATTGGGAAACAGAATATTCCCCTGGTGCTAAAACGTTACTCCATAGATTACTAAGGGTGAAAAAATGACCTTTACAACAGGGAGAACTTTACAATAACCTTTACAATGGGGTAGTCATCATCTTAACCAAATAATTACCAACATTAATAATGAGATTATCTGTGTCTTTTAATATGATACAAAATCTATGAAATCATATAAAATCTATGAAATATTTTTACCCAATACATTTAGCTTGAAGGTAATCAAACCTATAGACTTGACTTCCAGTTCAAAGGACATAAAGAAATAAAGGGAACAAATCAAACCACATAATAGGAGCAAAGTAACTTTGGTCCTTCAGAGTACTATCATGGGGAGAAAAGTCATTAGAGGTAGCATGTTCAGTCTCTTGGTATAAAAAAGCCCTTGAGGGGTGGGTGGTGGTGCAAGAAGGAGACTTCTAGACCAAAAGAGACAGTCAAATACAAAGCATTAACCTTGATTTTACCCTGGTCCCAAAACAAAAAAGCTATAAAAAATCATTTTTGAGACAATTGGGAATACAGTTGACTCCTGAACAACAGATGTGAACTGCGTGGGTCCACTTACATGCAGATTCTTTTCAGCCAAATGCAGATGGAAAACACAGTATTTGCGGGGTGTGAAACCCGCCCCTAGGGAGGGCGGACTTTCTTATACGCAGTTTCCCCCTAAGGACTTGAGTGTACCCAGATTTTGGTATACACGAGGTGGGGGTTCCGGAACCAATCCCCCACATTTATAGAGGGGCAACTGTATTTGAATTTGAACTTAGATGAAGTGACCTGTATTAATTTTTCTTAGGTGCCATAATGGCACTGAGGTTAATTAAGATGTCCGTATCTTTAGGTCATGCATGCTGGAGTATGTAGGGGTAAAGTGTACCCACAGAGATAAAGCTAGTGTGGCAAAATGTTAATAATGGTTGGATTTAGGTGGTATACCAGCCTTTCAACTGTTTTGTATGCTGCAAAATGAAAAGCTGGAGAAAATTTAATTTTAAAAAAAGTTCTTTAACAGTGCCGCACGTGTGAGTTCATGGAGGTAGCCCATTAGTGTTTTAAAGCTAAATTGGCACAATTTGTCATAGCATGATTGAAGCCATTAAAATGGCAATATTATAAAAACAAAATATTGAAAACAAAATGAAACTTGACACATGAGGGAAATGGAGAAAAATAATATGAAATAATGGAAATTTGAGGTATTAGGTATATATAACATCCAAAATAAGTAGCAGGTTTTAAAGTTATAAAATGAAACATGGGCACACATCTTTCATGATTTTCTATAATTCTATCATCACTCAGGAAATATTACCCTGCCTTGGCTATATTTAAAAGACCTATTGAAGCAGCATGCATATATTAAAAAAGCACTTAGCATCATCATTTTAAAATGCTATATTTGCTATCCAAGCAGAATAAAATAAAATAAAACTTTAGCCGAAAGGGAAAAACCGTCAATTATTTGAAATCATGTTTGTACATGTGTTATCTTTTAAAAGAGCAAACACACACACACACACACACACACAAACACACACACAGATTTTGTGTCTAAATCACACAAGTCTGATTTAGTACGTTTAACTGAACGTCTTAAATACTCTACATTTAAAGCTGGGGTGTCCAATCTCTCAGCTTCCCTGGGTCACCCTGGAAGAAGAATTGTCTTAGGCCACATATAAAATACAGTAACACTAGTGATAGCTGATGAGCTTAAAAAAAATTGCAAAAAATCTCATACTGTTTTAAGAAAGTTTACAAATTTGTGTTGGGCCACATTCAAAGTCATCCTGGGCTGCATGCAGCCTGTGGGCCGTGCGTTGGACAAGCTTTAAGTATATTTTAACAAGTGAATTTTCAGTGATTATCACAAAACACTCTAAGAACATTCATTATTCTTTTAAACCTGCAGTGAATTCTACCTTTCAAAAGAGGAAAGTGTATATCTAAGATAAACTGTATATTTCCAAAAGAACACCATGTTATTTGTTTTAAACAAATTACCTCTAACATTTTAGAAATCCTAAATGAATGAATGAAAATAAATGCATCAACGAAAAACACCTGATTCTCAGGTCCAAGGGAGGAAAATGTGATCCTAACACTCGTGAAGTCCTACTGTGAGCCAAAATAACAATTGGCATCAGGTTTTAGCTCCTCCTTATAATGGTGATAGGTAATGCTTAATTTAAAATTAGTTCAAAATTGTTTATTAATATACAGTACAGGTAAAACATTTATAAACCATGTTTTAATTTCGTCCTTTAAAATAGTCCAGCATTTATAAAGTTGTTATTATACATAAGAACTGAAAACTAAATGACAATTCTGTGCTCTCTGTATATGTATATATATGTTCTTAACACAGTATCTGATTATAAACATTTTTCCACACTAGATTCATGTTATGTTCAGAATAATTTGACAGATATTCTAAAATTAAAAATGAAAATATATAAATTAAAAGTCTCTGGGCTTGGTGTGGTGGCTCATGCCTGTAATCCCAGCACTTTGGGAGGCCAAGGCAGGCAGATCACCTGAGGTCAGGAGTTCGAGACCAGCCTGGCCAACGTGGTGAAACCCTGTCTTTACTAAAAATACAAAAAAATTAGCTGGGCGTGGTGGTAGATAGCTGTAATCCCAGCTACTTGGGAGGCTGAGGTAGGAGAATTGCTCGAACCCAGGAGGCAGAGGTTGCAGTGAGCTGAGATTGCGCCACTGAACTCCAGCCTGGGTGACAGAGCAAGACTCCATCTCAAAAAAAAAAAAAAAAAATTAAAAGTCTCTGAAAAGAATTGTTGTTGATTGTATCATCCTCATCAATTCAGAAGGATGTGTATAGAGATGAATGATCTTTGTGTAGTAAGAAATTTGGCCCATCCAAAGAAAGCTCTGGTGTAAGTCTTTGGGAGTTCTCAATGATAGGAATATCTTTATTCATTGTGGGTTCCTCAGGCAACACTTGACAGTTTATGCTAAGGAGATAACCTCTGCTGAGGCCCTGAAGTCTTGATGTCAACCAGATCTCCAGGGAGGGGCAGACGTGGGAAAGAGAGGACAACTACATGGGCAAAAAAAATCAACCATGCCAACTAATAGAGCCACAATAAAAATCTGGACACCAAAGCTTAGGTGAGCTTCCCTGAATGGCAATGCTATGTGTGTACTGTCAAACATTGTGGTCAGGAGCAGATAACACCTTCCGTGACTCTACAAGAAAAGGACACCAACAGGCTCAAGTTTGGACCACTCCTAGACTCTATTTTATGTGTCACTTCCTTTGGCTGGTTTTCATTTGTATTTCCTTTCTCTGTAATAAATGTGACTGTGAGTGTAACAGCTTTCAGTAAGTTTTATCTTTCTAGCCAGAATTGAGGGTGAACTTGGGAAACCCCAGAATTTGCAATGACCAAAACACTCTCAGCCATAGTAGAAGCTCAAATCTTTGGTAATTGAGGGCAATTTATTTCTTCCTTGCTGTTTTCTTTTCTAGAGTGTAATCAGTCCTGCCTTAAAGGAATTCTCTTTTTAAAAACTGTAAGAAAGACCAGTATGGGCTGGGTGTGGTCGCTCACGCCTGTAATCCCAACACTTTGGGAGGCCAAGGCAGGCAGATCACTGAAGCTCAAGAGTTTGAGACCAATCTGGGCAACATGGCAAAACCCCACCTCTACAAAACAATACAAAAATTAGCTGGGCATGGTGGCGCGCACCTGTATTCTCAGCTGCTTGGGGGACTGAGGCTCCTGGGAGCATCGCTTGAGCTCTGTCAAGGCTGCAGTGAGCCAAGATTGTGTCACCGCACTCCAGCCTAGGCGATGGGAGGAAGACCTTGTCTCAAAAAAAACCCCCAAAAAACCCCCAAAAAAGCCCACCCCCACCAGTATGATTACTAATGCTAGTCACTATCAGTCTCTTTTGAAAGGCAGTATTGGCTGGGTGCAGTGGCTCATGCCTGTAAACCCAGCACTTTGTGAGGCCGAGGCAGGCAGATCACCTGAGGTCAGGAGTTTTGAGATCAGCCTGGCCAACATGGTGAAACCCCATCTCTACTAAAAACACAAAAATTAATTGGGCGTGGTGGCGTGGCCTGTAATCCCAGTTACTATGGAGGGTGAGGCAGAATTGCTTGAACCCGGCAGGTGGAGGTTCCTCCAGTGAGCCAAGATCATACCACTGCAGCCTAGGTGACAGAGCGAGATGCCATCTCACAAAAAAAAAAAAAAGGTCGTATTATCTATAAGGTTCAGATTATATTTTTGCGTAGCACTGGAACTTGAGGATTGTGATATATTTCCAACAAAAGAAGTACTGTAATACAAAAAAGATTATTAAACATTTTTAGTTAGTGCTTTTCATGAGAGGTTACCAAAGAAAAATAAACATTTTTAAAATGCTGGCACTTTAGTGATTTTTTACAAAGTATTTTGTGTAAGGTTACTTCAGCAGTAGAGACAGGACTAAAATCCTGTATATTAACACAATTTATCTCCATGCATTCCATTGACGGTCACAATTGAAGCAATTATATCCAAATTATGAAGAAAATATATACCAAACTTCTATAATTACTTAACCTTGAGGCTAGCCTAGAGATATTTAAAACAAAAAATGTTAGGCTGTTATTAACATAAATTCTAACTAGTTTAAATAAACCCAATATTTCTTTTTTTGTTGTTTCAGTTTTTGTTTTTTGAGACAGTCTCACTGTCACTCAGGCGAGAGTCCAGTAGTGTCATCATGGTTTACTGCAGCATCAACTTGCTGGGCTCAAGCAATCCTTCTGCCTCAGCCTCCTGAGAAGCTGGCCCCACAGGTGCATGCCAACATACCTGGCTACTTTTATTTTTAAGATTTTTTGTAGAAACAAGGTCTCCCTATGTTGCCCAGGCTGGCCTCAAATTCATGGGCTCAAGCGATTCTTCTGCCTTGGCTTCCTAAAGTGTCGGGATTACAGGAAGGAGCCACTGCACTTGGCCAACCCAGTCTTTCATGCTACATTATGGGCTAGAGAAAAGGATGAAAGATCACATGTGATAGTGATAGAGGTACTACAGAGCTAGAGAAAAAGATCAGCAACTCATTTCTGATATATAAAGAGAGAAGACAAATTCATAGGTTAGGTCACAGACACAGGTAAATAGGAAAATAAGGAAATATAGAAAAAGATTTGTATAGAGTTCTTTATGAAAATAATCTATTTCAATAAATCTATTAAATAGGTAATAGCTGGATACCAAAAATGACAAGAGAAGTTTATCAATTAAAAACCATTTAACAAAAGACCAGTTTATACATTCCTTTCAATTATGTCCATAAAAAATTTAAATATACAAATTACATTCTCAAACCCAAAAGAATCTTTCTAAACAAATGAAATACAGATATAGACAAAGTCAGGATCCAAATTATTTTTAAAAGTTTTTAAATTACAGTAAATTATATTTTGTAATTACAAATGAAGCAACAAACTGACAGTTTTATACAACTGTTAAAGTTTCAAAAAGTTCAGTGATGGAGCAATAGTATCACAATTTAAGTAAGCACTGTTCACAAATGTTTATGCTTTTGTAATATACCTATTTTAATTTTGTTAATGAATTTAAAGAGCTAATGTTGAAACAACCAAAAAAATAGAAATGTATTTATTCTTAAAACATCCTAATTTTGCCCATGTGTCTAAAGTTGTGAATAACAGGAACACCCTCCAGAAAAATCAGGTATTTGGTAAAGCAAGGCACATAGGACCAGATTTTGATAAAGGTGCTTGTTCTCTGCTCCTGTAACTACTTTAAATAACCTGGAGATTCATAAGATGACTTTCAATATAGCATAAATAACTTTTATAAACCTTTTTTATGTAACGTATTCACCCATGATAATTAAATATTATAATGTGAATGTGTAAATCAAATGAGCGATGCTAAACCCTTTAAGAAAAAACCCAACTCAGTTTAATGACTGTACAATGAAATTTTAAAAGTTCAATAATTTGATATGTAAGAATAATCAGTATTACAGTAAGTATAGAGAACATAACCAGTTTTCTTTCAGATTATATCTCCTTAGAATCTAAATATTAAGCTACCTTTCCTTCCATGAAATTATGACATTCAATATAAATTGATGTAAACATTTAAGTTTTGCATCTCTAAACTATATATTCCACCATAAAAGTAGCCTATAACATCTCTAAAATCACTTATTAAAGAATTGATAATATAATACTGCCGTGTTGAAACATCCATCTGTTGCATTTCAAACTTTTCTTCCCAAATACCATATTCTTAACTTTTAAAAGAACTATCGATTGGCACTCTTCTCCCATGAGTTAGCACATTTTCACATTGAACAAAGTAGTTGCGTGATAACAAACAAAAAGTATAGGAATTTAAATAATGATGGGAGTCATCATTATAAAAGCTTGATACAGTAAGGCCTGTGGAGGTCATCAAAATACACATCACACACATAAGGAAATGGCATTATCTGTATATGTGACATGATCCTAGGGCATAGGTCTACCTTCTCATGTATGATTACTTTTTTATGAATTAAAAATTATAAACCACATAGCCCAATCTCTAATAAACATTTTCAAACCCACTAGAAAAGCAAAATATAAATTATGCCTGCCCAATAAAATCGTGCTTTGAAAATATACTTGACTACTTTGTCCATTTTTACAATTCTTGTTTACATTTTTATAACTTTCATTAGAAATTTTGAAAATTGCGTTTTGACACCTAAAAATGTGTTACCACTGTAACATGTCTAATATCTAATTTACTTGTATAAGTTTTTTAAATTATTAAAATAGAAACAGACTAAACCTGATTAAATGTGAATGCACACTGCATTAATACATTTAAGTACCCAACCAATACTTCAATGTGCGTTAAACATAAATCATATTTCATCTTGAATTCTGTGCATTTGCAGGATTTAGATTTTACGTAGCAGTAAGTAATAATGTAAGTCTGAATATTATTGCAATCTAAAACTACCATGTTCAAAATGTGGTGAACTTATTAAGCAAATTCTAAAGGGTGGTTACTGAAAATCATGTTGGGAATCCACAAAGTTTGCTTGGTACCAATTTGGAATCACCACCAAAGTGATTTTAAAGATTTGGTAATTTTAAATGCTTAAACTTTGGATGGAATTGATGAGCCCTGCAATCTGTAGATTATTACTGCAAAAGCAAGGTAACACTGCCAGTTCACGTTAGGCAAGTGTACCCAACAGTTTGCAACATAGTATTTTTGAGTCAAATTCTGTTTAATAAAATCCATGAGAGCTATATAAAAATACTTATTTTTTACAGTTTTTATATCTATTAGAACAGTCTTTAAAAATATATACAGTGTAGGCCGGGGACAGTGTCTCACGTCTGTAATTCCAGCTACTCAGGGGCTGAGGCAGGAGAATCCCTTGAACCAGGGAGTGGGAGGTTGCCGTGAGCCGAGATCGGGCCACAGCACTCTAGCCTGGCGACAAAGTGAGACTCTGTCTCAAAAAAAAAAAAAAAAAGTATTTTACTTTTTTCATTCATACTGTGGGTGTGTGTGTATGTAAACATATATATATATTTCTTTTTTTTTTTTTTGTGAGACAGAGTGTTGCTGTCATCCAGGCTGGAGTGCAGTGGAGCGATCTTGGCTTACTGCAACTTCCAACTGGTGTGTTCAAGAAATTCTCCTGCCTCAGCCTCCTGAGTAGCTAGGACTACAGGCGTGCACCACCATGCCCAGCTAATTTTTGTATTATTGGTAGAGACAGGGTTTCACCATGCTGGCCAGGCTGGTCTCGAATTCCTGACCTTGTGATCCACCCACCTCGGCCTCCCAAACTGCTGAGATTACAGGTGTGAGCCACAGCGCCCAGCCAGTAAAATACTTCTTATACTCAGTAAGTAATTCTGTCTATAGTTAATAATTAAATTAAACCCATATTCAAATTATAGAAAGCATTTTTGCTCACCAAATCTTCTTACCATTTATAATATATTCTCTCTCCCTTTAACCAACTTATTAAATAACTCATGTAATCTGAATCCTCAGCTCCAGTGTTCATTAAAAAGGAAAAAAAACCACTATTTTAAAGCAAAATGGTGGCTCCTTCTCAGTAGCTTTTTTTTTTTTTTTTTTTGAGACAGAGTCTCACTCTGTCACCCAAGTTGGAGTGCCAGTGGCACAATCTCCGCTTACTGCAACCTCTGCCTCCCGGGTTCAAGCGATTCTCCTGCCTCAGCCTCCCGAGTAGCTGGGATTACAGGCACGTACCACCATGCCCAGCTAATTTTTGTATTTTTGGTAGAGACGAGGTTTCACCATGTTGGTCAGGTTAGTCTCAATCTCTTGACCTTGTGATCCACCTGCCTCGGCCTCCCAAAGTGCTGGGATTACAGGCGTGAGTCACTGCACCCGGCCTTCTCAGCAGCTCTTGTGGGAACACAGAAGGGGAATTCAAAATTTGGCTACCTCTCCCACTCGTGTGATCAGGGAAGAACAGGCTTATGAGAGACCTAAAAAATTCTTCCGAGCAGCTTTGGATTTAAAGTTATAGCGCTGTTTAAAATAATGTAATATGGCAATCTGGAATGTCTCCAAGAAAAGTCATTCTGGTCTCAGTCACTGACATCTGTACTATTATTTGTTTGAATGTTCTTTTTGTCAACAGTTGTAAAGAAGTTTTTACAGATCAATGAGTAAAATGTTCATTTAATAACTTTCTAACTATATACAGTATATGCTTGATAATTCAAAACTCTCCAAATGTAGATATGATACAATAATTATTTCAAATTATTAAATGAGTATTTAATCCTTTTAAATTACATTTTGAAAATTTAATGGCAATTATAAATTTTAATTTTAAATAATATTAAGGATTTAATCTGATTTACAGAAATGAAATGCAATGAAGAGATTAGGGGCTAACCTCCCATTACTATAAAATTCTCTGGCTAGCACAGGAGCAACTGGATTGCTTTCAGCAGTCTTGAAGCACTAAAATATCTTAAAATTCATATGGAGAAATAGTATGTATCTCTACATTAAATTTAGATATGATATTTATTCTCTGACAAATCAGACCCAGAATATTACTTTATTAATTTTTATGTAATTGAACAAAAAACATTTAGCCATCCTTCATTTAGTAATCTTTTGTATAAATATAAAAATCTCTGATAAGTGAAATGTTTTTTCAAATTATACTTCTATTTTTTCACAGCTTTATAGGTAATTACAATTTTCAAACTTTAAATATTTCATGTGATTTGATATATCTGTACAGAAAGAGTAAGATAAAAACACTTAATAACATTAAATCTAATTTGCAAAAATTGATATCTGACATCTGTTGTGTGCTCTTGCAAAGAGTGCATAGGACATTTCTGCAGCAATCAAAAAGGTAAAATCTTTTTAAACTCAGATTTCAAGTTTTCTCTAATATTCCTTCTAATTCTAATCCCTGGAAATACTTTCAAGTTCTGATTTCTAGATGCAATGTGTTTTGTTACATATACACATATTTTATCCTTAAACTTTTAAAAAAAACAGTATGATCAGATTCAGCATGATGATATCTTCACAGACTCTGTAGAAGTCCTCTGTGCAAGATTAATGTCGAGATTCCTAGTGCACCATCGTGAAAAACCAGTTAAAGATAGTATACAACTATGCTTTAGTGGGATTTCCTGCAGGTTTGGGATCATAACCATATAAAAAAGTAGCTGTTATTACAAGGATGGCTCCAAGGAAAAAGACACTGAATAAGACGAAGACAAAATAAAAAAGAGAAAATCAGATTAAAAGCAGAATAAGTTCCTTCTATTTCTTTACTATAAAAATAATTATAATTTGGGGAAAAATGTTCCAGTAACACAGCTAACAAATCTTGAGTACCTACTACATTCCAGGTATCTGGCTAAGTGCTTTATATGCATTATTTCATTGAGTTCTCACAGCAACTCTATGAAGATGTACTAGTATTCACTTTTTACACATGAGGAAACAGTTTTAAAGAATTTAAAGAACTTGTCTAAAGCCCCATAACTTCAAGAGGATTCAAACTCAGGTATGTCTAACTCTACAGCCTGTACTCTCGTCCACTGCACTATACTGTCTTCTAAAACAAAGATATTTTAACTTCTGTATTTCACCTTAATAGGGATTTTGTATACAATACATTCAATAACAAAAGGTCTTAATTCTTCAGTTGAACATATGAAAGGAAAATTTTATTCTGTCATGTTAAACCAAGGTAAAGTTTAGTTTAAAATCCAAGATAGTAATAAGCAAAACTCAGGACCAATTTTTATAGGATGCTTTACAAAAGGAATTACATTAAATGCAGGGAGTTCTTGGTTTCCTCTTTATCCTATGTATCTATAGATACAGTCTACCTTACGATACATTGGAAATGAAGACTGGATATGTGAACTAGACTAGACTACAAATATTAACTTTTTTTTTTTTTTTAAAGACAGGGTCTCACTCTGTCACTCAGGCTCTGGAGTGCAGTGCTGTCATCATGGCTCACTGCAGCCTCGACCTCCAGGGTTCAAGCAATCCTCTCAGCTCAGTCTCCTAAGTAGCTGGGACTACAGGTGCAAACCACCACACCTGGCTAACTTTTCTATTTTTTGTAGAGCCGAGGTTTCACTTTGTTACCCAAGCTGATCTTGAACTCCTGGGCTCAAGTGATCTGCCTCAGACTCCCAACATGCTGTGATTACAGGCATGAGCCACTGTGACCGGCCTGAATCTTAACTTTTATTTATTTTTTTGAGATGGCGTCTCTTCTGTCACCCAGGTTGGAGTGCGGTGGTGTGATCTCGGCTCACTGCAACCTCCGCCTTCCAGGTTCAAGCAATTCTCCTGCCTCAGCCTCCCAAGTAGCTGGGATTACCGCTGTGCACCACCACCCGCCGCTAATTTTTTGTATTTTTAGTAGAGACAGGGTTTCACCATGTTGGCCAGGCTGGTCTCGAACTCCTGACCTCAAGTGATCTGCCTGCCTCAGCCTCCCAAAGTGCAATCTTAACTTTTAATGTGTACATTTTTTAAAATGCTATTATAGAGACATAAGCTAGTTTTGGATTTAAAGTTTCTACTAATAATCCAAAGCCATGCTCCTGTTTTTTTTTTAATTGTCTGTAAATGAAAAATAATTACTAATCATTATTAAAAGGCCCTTCATAATATGGTCCCTCCAAACTCATCCTCCCCACTTCATGCCACCCAATCTATAATTCAGCCACTCCACTCAGTGAACACAACATACACCTTCTTGACAGTGTCTTTAGAGATACTATTCCTTCTGTCCACAGTTTCTTTGCTTCTTAGAAAATCCTTATTCATAATTCAGGTCTAATGTCTCCAAGACTCACTCCCCTAGGCAGAACTCCCCTAGCATAACACTTACCACACTGCCATTAAATGATGCATAAGTCCACTCCCCTGCTCAACCACGTGTTCTTCATTCACTGTGGTACCCACAGTGCCTAGCATATACAGGGAGCTCAGTAATTATCTGTTATGATTTATAACTAGATTTGACTTGATGCAAATGGTTAACTCTTCAAAAGACTTGCAGTTATACATATAAAGTTATTAGGATAACATAAAACATCCTATAATGTATCTTGAAGAAATTGCTACCACATTAATATTTGGTAATTATTAATTACTAGACACTGTCTTCATTAGTCATTATGAACTATTCTTAGCTTTCTGGAACTTTGGAATGGCATGGACTGAAAGTTCATGCTCAACTGAAAGATTCTATGGTCTACCTTTGTATCCACTGCAGGAATCCTTTCTATAATATCTTTAGCAGGATCTACTTGAATACCTAATAATGTCAGGAAACACCTGTTTCTCAAGCCAGCAATTTTTAGATGGTTCTGAGAGAGAAAATTGTCCCAGAAAAAAATATATATATTAGGAAAAAACTATCAGAATGTAATGATTACTTCAAGGATCTGAGCCCCCTCTAACAGAATTATTATATGTATACTTCCATTGTTGCATTGAACATACTGTTATAATTCATTTATTCACATCTGTCTTTGCAATCACTTGATGGTCACCAAACCTTGATGACCTTGAAGACAACAAATTGTGTCTCATTCATGCACTCCTTTTTCAGGAGCTAGCACGGTGGCCAGCAGGCACATAGTAGACACTTAATAAACTTTTGATAAAAGAATAAGCAACCCTAAATGGAAGAATGGTAACACCAATAAGCAAAATAACAAGCACAAGAAAAATAATTTAGGGAAGTGGGTAATGGTGATATTGTATCAATGGAGATGTCTAACAGTCAATAGAATAAAGGGATCTAGAGTTTAGGTGAAATTTGAACTTATCTTCCTAGAGAAGACAGATATGACATGGCAGTGGATGAGATGGCCGAGAGAGGGAGCAAGGATTGACAAGCTACCAAAGGGACAATCAGAAAGGCAAGTATAGGCATACCATTTCAGAGAAGCCAAACAACCAACCAACCCAGTTTCAGGAGGTGGAATGAGGCTAAAGGCAAATATATTATTACATTTAGGATAGAATTGAATGAAAATTGAGAAAATGTCACTAGATTTATTACTGAAAATATATTATCCACAAAGGTAAGATGCATAAAGACAGAGGGCTTAGTTACCTATTTTAGGAAAAAGAATCCATCTTCTCCATCTGGCTGAGTGTCCTGAGCATATTCTCAAAATATTCATTCATTCATTCATTCATTCATTCGTTCGTTCATTCATTCAATAATGGCAGTATCATTGTCTTTTCTCTTTCTATCTTCAACCCAACAAACCTTATATACTTCCTCAGAAACATGAATTTACGGGCAGGCATATATCTCATTGCCAAACTACTACTCTTTTGTCCCTCTGTTGGCTTACTTGTTCATTTATTTGTTTATTCTCTGCATAATTCAAAGATTTAATTACCTCAGCCTTACATAAGGTTCTTTAAAAAAAAAAAAAAAAGGTATGATTTTTAAAGTAAAATCTAAAAATCTGCAAGGTGCAAACATTCTCAAAGTACATTAAAACATATGATTTCCTCATCTTATGAACAGGGAATACGATTAAGGTTACAAAATTAAGATATAAGTGTTCATTGTTAGTCTAAGTCTCACTAGCTAAGTGATTCATTTCCATACAAAGCTGAAAACAGAAATGCTTTTAAATTTTTATCTCATAAGAACTACAAATCTCAACATGTATGTTCCAGACCTATTGTCTAGATTGCTAGAAAAGAATTAAAACCATCAAAGTTCAATATAAAAATATAAAAAGGATATTATATTTTTATAGTGCCAAATTCCATCCATAATCCTATTTCATTCTCAAAAACACAAATGAGTTCGGCGCAGTGGCATATGACTATAATCCCACCACTCTGAAAGGCAGAGGTGGGAAGATTGCTTAAGGTAAGAAGTTCAAGATCAGCCTGGGCAACAAAGCACATCTGTAGTCCCAGCTACCCGGGAGGCTGAGGCAGGAGGATTGCTTGAGCCCAGGGGTTTGAAGCTGCAGTGAGCTATGACCATGCCACTACACTGCAATCTGGGTGACAAACTGAGATCCTGTCTCAAAAATATAAACATATAAATAATAAAGTAATAAATAAATAAAAGATCCTTGGGAGATTCCAAAGTTTAGAGGTTGAGAAAATCAGGAGAAGAGTAAAGTTGGAGGAAAACCAAGAGTGGTGTCCTGGAAACAATTAAAATTTCCCACTAGTCTGGGATTATAAATTAAACAAAATACTAGAATTTTCAATGCTGTCTGTAATGGATATTCATTACACTCAATTTTTCCTGATGCTATCTCCTCCCTTAGCATCCATAAAACTACAGAGTCCTGGGTCTCCTTCCTCACTTATAACTCCTCCTGCAATTCCTTTCCAGTCTGCTCTTCCTGCTACCACCTAATTGAGTTTCCTCATGAGCCACATTCTCTATATAAACTGTCTTCTTCTCATGTAAATTCCGTATTTTAAAAATGTCATTACATGACTTATTTTTATGACTTTATATGACTTATTAACTTTTTTATATCACTTTTTTTTACTTTGCAGGGAAAATATTCACATCTATTTATTGGGAAAATTCTGGCCAGCCAAATTTGTATAAAAAACTTTTCAGAAGAAGACTTTATTTCATGACTTTAATTTGAAATATTTTTAAAACATAGTTAAATAAATTTTTAAAATTATATTTCAATGCTTCTTCAAATTTATCAGATCACCTTACGGAGAATTCTAATTTTTCTATATACTTTTGGGGATTAAAAAAATAGAAAAGAATATTTTACCTGGTTGGCACAAAATCTTGAAGCCAAAAATAGGAGATCAATGTTGATAATATTATCGATAAAGAGGTTGCAAATCCTTTTAAAATATTATCTGCATACTTAATAACAGCAGCTATTACAAGGCCTCCAAGTGCCTGCAGAAGTTTTAAAAAAATATTTTTTAAAACACACATATAAAACTGCATTTCAAAACAATTTCATTATTTAATAAAGCTTTAAGCTTTTGTCCTATAAATTCAATCCCATTATAGTAAGGGATTGATTTTAAACATCTCTCACAACAAATAGACTTACAGGTTTTGTTCAATAGCCCTCTTATTTCAAAAGGCATTTAATAAAAGTAACTACCAGGATAATCTGCAGTTTGTTATAATGGAGTTTGACCATATTGCAAATAAAATGTCTATCATTATCCAATTTAGTAATTAAACATCACTTGTTTGGACAAACGTGAGAGGACTGGTCACTTTAAATAGTAAAATATTTTTACTTTTGAGTAAAATTAGTAATCAGAGTCATTTTACAGCCTTTCAATAGCCTCTTAATTTGACTTTTTTCCTATAGTTTCTCCCCGTTCAATTCCACCTTTTATTACTGTCAGATTAAGTTTTCTAAGGCACAATTTTAATTGTGCTCTTTCTTTAAGACTGTAGAAAGAACTTTCTACCTAATCCCTCTCAAATTCCCAATTGTAGCTACTTTAATAATGAGGTTTTACTATACTACACAGTTCTGCTTTCTGCCAAAGACTACTTAACATTTTCCAAATCTGGGTTACCTACTATAACAACTTTCAAAACACCTCTTCTATGATGGAAGCTTTATTTAGAGAAAGTCATAAATTATGCCAGTTGAGCTTACTACAAATTAATGTTTCAGTCCCAATATTTTTTGGCAATGTTGTCATTCATCTGTTTACTCCCTATTGAATCCTTCATACCAGTTATACCAAACATTTTTTATTTTTCTCATATCTTCAGCCCCTTTTTAAGGGAAGGGGGCTTCTTCTCTTTGCTGGAATAAGATACATCATACATAAACTCTCTTGACTCACCCTATCTCTGCTTCAAATTTTCTTTTAATTATTTTTTTCAAATTTTCACTTATCCTTGTCTCCTTTTCTGCTATCTTAAAAATAGAAGTATCCAGCTGGGCGCGGTGGCTCACGCCTATAATCCCAGCACTTCGGGAGGTCAAGGTGGGTGGATCACGAGGTCAGGAGATCAAGATCATCCTGGCTAACATGATGAAACCCCGTCTCTACTAAAAATACAAAAATTAGCTGGGCGTGGTGGCACATGCCTGTAATCCCAGCTACTCAGGAGGCTAAGGCAGGAGAATCACTTGAACCTGGGAAGAGGAGTTTGCAGTGACACAAGATCGCGCCACTACACTCCAGCCTGGTGACAGAGCTAGACTCCATCTCCAAAAAAATGAACAAATAAACAAATAAAAATAGAAGTATCCTACCTGCTTTTAAAACACAACTATCCTGGCCGGGCGCGGTGGCTCAAGCCTGTAATCCCAGCACTTTGGGAGGCCGAGATGGGTGGATCACGAGGTCAGGAGATCGAGACCATCCTGGCTAACACGGTGAAACCCCGTCTCTACTAAGAAATACAAAAAAAAAAACGAGCCGGGTGAGTTGGCGGGCGCCTGTGCCTGTAATCCCAGCTACTCGGGAGGCTGAGGCAGGAGAATGGCGTAAACCCGGGAGGCGGAGCTTGCAGTGAGCTGAGATCCGGCCACTGCACTCCAACCCCGGCGACAGAGCGAGACTCCGTCTCAAAAAAATAAAAATAAAAAAAACACAACTATCCTTTGACACCTTCACCTTCCTTTCTGGAGCCTTGCTTCTTAGGCTTCAAATATCTCTAGAAGAATAGGAGGCTCTAAGGATAGTGACTTGTGTCTTCATTTTTATATCCTCTAGAATTCTCCATATGTATTTTTTAAAGATGTAATTAATTACTCAACCCTTGAACAATTCCAAGCTATATATAAACTGAATTTGACAGACGTTTTCCAATATGTAACTACAATATGAGGCTATGAATTGTCACAATTAAATATCCAGATCTGCTTCTTGGGTCTTAATGGCTGACCCAGACTTCCTGCACAATGATAAGACTTATAGAAAAATCCAAAGTTATATTTGCCTTAACCTTCAGCTCTTTTATTCTTAAACCCGTATTTTCATTATGTTACATTTAAATACCACAAAGTTCATTAAAGATCCCTTTTCAAAATAAGATTTCATTACAGCATTAAGATCACTTCTATTCTAACTTCCTTGAATAAACTAGATACGAGAGCACTAACAGTAGTGACCTTTTCCCTCACATCAGCATATCAGGAGCTACTTTGATTCTCTATATTAAAATAGAGTTTATTAACATTAAATCTAAGACTTTAAATGCTTTACCTGAAGAACAACTACTATCCAGGTCAGTCGGTTATATCCCTGAAAAAATCCATTCTTTGATACCAGTTCTCCATCATAAATGTATACACCCATTAATCCAAATATACTTCCAAAGAAACCTAAAAAAAAGTAAAGTCTACATGATGTATCATTTAGTTTTTCTGAAGAGAAATATTTTTTCCACTGACATTCCAAATAATTTTATACTTAACTTTTTCTTTTTGATAAAATTAGATTACTTTTTTTTTTTTTTTTGAGACGGAGTCTTGCTCTGTTCCAGGCTGGAGTGCAGTGGTGTGATCTCGGCTCACTGTAACCTCCGCCTCCCAGGTTCAAGCAATTCTCCTGCCTCAGCCTCCTGAATAGCTGGGACTACAGGTGCTTGCCACCACGCCTGGCTAATTTTTTGTATTTTTAATAGAGACGGGGTTTCACTGTGTCAGCCAGGATGGTCTCGATCTCCTGACCTCGTGATCCACCTGCCTCGGCCTCACAGAGTGCTAGGATTACAGGTGTGAGGCACACGCCCAGCCAAAATTAGATTTTTTAAAAAATCTTTACTTGGTTTTGTATACTTAACAAAAGTATACTTAGTTTATGACTATAAGACAAAGACATACAAATGTAAAAAGACAAAGACAGAATATAAAAAATAACAGACATTATCAACTTTGGAGCACTAAAATAATACAATGCACAAATTAGATGATTACATGGCTAGCCCATTCAAATATGTGCAAATTGCTCACATTTGGAATATGTCATTGTTCTTCCACCTTCCTCTTGCTAGATCTAGATTTTCATATATTCACATTGGTACATACAAATATAAAAGCTCAGGCAGGGAGTACAACATTTTTCCTTATTAAGAAGTTTCGAGAGTGGGCACAGTGGCTCACGCCTGAAATCCCAGCACTATGGGAGGGCAAAGCAGGAGAATCATTTGAGCCCAGGAGTTTAAGACCCGCCCAGGCAATGAAGCAAGACTCTATCTCTACCAAAAAATTTTAAAATCAGCTAGGTGTGGTGGTGCACGCCTGTAGTCCTAGCTAATCAGGTGGCTGAGGTGGGACGATCACTTGAGCCCAGAAGTTTGAGGTTACAGTGAGCTATGATTCTACCACTGCATTCCAGTCTGAGCAAAACAGCGAGACTGTCTCTAGAAAGTAAATAAAGTTTTGTTTTGAAAGTATAACTAATAATTAATACCCAAAAAATCACAGCTAAGAAACAGTCATAGAAAACATTAGATTCTGTGTTACTGAAGCTTCACTGTTAGAGAAAGTCAACTTGGTAAGAGCAGAAACTGTCTTGTTCATGTTGAATCTCACCTCAAAAACAGTCTATCACATGACTATTGGAATAAGAGACTCCCGGAAGCATTGCTAGGCTATAAATAAAGAAATTCATGCTGACAGGGACCGCTTTTTATGGGTAGCCTTTGAAATATATGCAGTTAAAGAGTGCAAGGGTAAAGCAATTTTTAAAAATGAAGTCATAACTAATCAAAGTATTCCACAATAGAAAGGAAGTGAAAAGGATGTGAAATGCTCTAAAATTCCATTTAAGTCAGCTCTATCCTTTTAATGTCTAATTTCAAACATGAAATTAATGCTGGCATATAATTGCCAAAACACATCTGATGGTATTTTATATGATGGTATTATATATATAAAATATGTACGTGTGTATATATATACACACACACGTAAAAAATACCATCAGAAGAGTTTTATATATAATATATATAATATGTATATTTTGAGATAGGATTTTACTCTCTCACTCAGCAGGCTGGAGTGCAGAGGCACAATCACAACTCACTGCAGCCTTGACTTCTTGGACTCACGTGATCCTCCCACCTCAGCCTCCCAAGTAGCTTGGACCACGGGCACATGCTACCACACCTGGCTAATTTTTGTTTTTTTTTTTTTGTTATTGTTTTCTGTACAGAGTTTTGTAGTGTTGCTCGGGCTGGTCTCCAATTCCTAAGCTCAAACAATCCACCTTCCTCAGCCTCTCAAAGTGCTGGGATTACAGGCGTGAGCCACCGCATCCAGCCTTACACATATATATATTTTTTTTAAGAAACAGGGTCTCACTATGTTGCTCAGATCTCAAACTCCTGGTTCTCAAGCAATCCTCCCATCTCAGCCTCCCAAGTATCTGGGATTAGAAGCACAAGCCACCACATCTAGTAAAGTTTTTTAATTTATGAAAGTAAGACTTCGTAATTACCAAAAAAGTATACATTATAGAAGGATACATACATGTCATACATGTCAGCATGAACAGGTCTACTGCATTCTAACAGTTGCATAATATTCCTTTGTATGGATTATAATAGCAAATATGTATGTATCAGCATGTAACAGGAATTATTCTAAGTGCTTCCTGTATGTTAACTGATATACAACACTATGAGGTAGATGTCTATTTTATAGATGAAGAAACTAAAGCATAAAGAGGTTACATAACTTGCCCAAGCTCACACTACTGGTGCTCACACTACTTATCTTTGTGCTCTTATAGGATAGATCCTTATCCAGACTTGGAATTCTTACATTGCAGCCTACACATATTTAAAATTTTAGCAAATATACCAAATATTCCCAAATTGAAATCCAACATGGTTATATCAATCTATACTCCTAGGAACAATAGGTAATAGAGTTCCTGCTTCTCTATTCTCTAGCTAAAATTGGATCTTATCATGTTAATCTTTGACAATTTGATGTTTGAAAAATGCTATTACATTGTTTTAATTTGTTCTTATAATTTTGAATTGTAATAAGCAATTATTTAAGTATCTTTTTAAAAACGTTAAGCCTGTTACCATTTTTTTTCTATGAGCATTAGAGCTTATGAGGTCACCAAATAATAAGAAATCCATGAAGCACATTAGAACCATGAATTCTGATATGTCTTCCATTTTTATCTTACAATTCAAGAAAAGTTTAGGCAAATCACACAAACCTTGATTATTTCTTTTTCTCTGATATTGTATTTTATATAAATAGTTGACATTTATTAGTGCTTACTATACGTAAGATACTTTATTCTTGACTCACTGTAACCTCTGCCTCCCAGGTTCAAGCGATTGTCCTGCCTCAGCCTCCAGAGTAGCTGGGATTACAGGTGCCCACCACCATGCCTGGCTAATTTTTGTATTTTTAGTAGAAATGGGGTCTCATCATGTTGGCCAGGCTGGTCTTGAATTCCTGACCTCAAGTGATCCGCCAGCCTCAGCCTTCCAAAGTGCTGGGATTACAGGTGTGAGCCACCACACCTGGCCTAGACACTTTATTCTAAACACTTCACATATAGTAATTTCATTTAATCCTCATAGTAATATATGAGATAGGGAGTAAAATTTAGAACATTTTGCAGATGAGGAAAGCGAAGCAGAGAAAGAAGTAACTTCCCTAAGGTCACATAGGTGGTAAGTGATGAAACCAGGATTTGAGTGGTCTGATTTCAAAACTAAGTATTCTTAACCCCTCTGCTATAGACACATTATTTCTGAAAGATTGAATTAAACTGCTTAATGCTTTTCATGCCTGTGAGCTTACTTTCTCTAGACAAACGAAAGAAGCTAATAAAATTTTGCTTTAAAAATATTTACCTTGAATGTTCTTATGAAAAAAAAAAAAGACATTTCTACAAATTTTGCAGAGAAACTTAAAGAAATCCTATGTGATTAAAATGAAGGTGCAATCTGTTATTACATTACTTGAAAACAGGTGGAAGGATGAACTGTAATAAAATTTGGAAGATTTGACATAAAATATAGGCCATTAGGAGTACAGACAATTTAGGGCCTAGAGGGGCCTTTATGACTGCTGATCAAGATAGACATGGTGCAACAGAGCCACACTACCTGAATTCAAATACTGAGTGCATTACTTACCAGTAATGTGAGCTTGGGCAAGTTATTTAACCTCTCTGCACTTTAGTTTCCTCATGTATAAAATGGTATATGGACAGAAAAAAAAAATAGTGGTTTCAAAGGTAAACCTCAAAGTCACAAGGACAAAAGCTTAAAATAGAATGTGTTGATTTTCAGATGAGCTGCTTTTCACATGGGCAGTTCTATATGACATCACCCAAAATGAATGTATGCCAGGAATACTAAATGCTGGAATCTTCGTAGGGGGATTTAAATATTACAATACTAAAAGAAGTTTAAATATTTTTCAAAGGCTTCAATATAAGAGATTTTTTTCTTTTAAACTATTTACCTTCAGTTAGAAAAATGCTGCAGTATTTAAGAGCTAAAACATAACATTTTAAAATAAAACAGCACATAAGATTTTAAAACAGAGGCCAGGCACGGTGGCTCATGCCTATAGTCCCAGTGCGCTTTGGGACTATAGCGCTTTTGGGTGGATCACCTGAGGTCAGGAGTTCAAGACCAGCCTGGCCAACATGGTAAAACTCTGTCTCTACTAAAAATACAAAAATTAGCTAGGCGTGGTGGTGGGCACCTGTAGTCCCAGCTACTCTGGAGGCGGAGGCAAGAAAATCACTTGAACCCGAGCAGTGAGCTCAGATCGTGCCATTGCACTCCAGCCTGGGCAAAAAGAGCGACATCCCATCTCAAAAAAAAAAAAAAGATCTTAAAACAGAGACAAAAAAATCATCATTTCAAACTTCCTTAATTATCTTAATCATCCTTTCCAGGAATAAAATATGTAAGCTATTTGCAAAACCTTCTGGGAAAGAAGTGGCAACCAAGGATAAAGTTACTAAGGCTCTAAATAGTGAAGACAGATATGGGCTACGTATACCTTTATGTCACAGATCTAAGTTTTTCATATTCTTAAATAAAAGGTGTTCATTCAAACTAAAATGTTTTAAAAGACAAGAACATTGCCAGATATTTGGATCAATAGCAGATTTTATGCAAGGCTCATTTACTTAAAGATGTATAGACATCTTTAAATATAACAATATAATCACTTTTAAAAATAATATGAGAAAACATTTAAAACTTACCAAGCTGAATATTCCTTATCCAAACTGATTGTTTTGTTTCTTTTAAGATTTTCTCAAAGTAAACCCCAGCAAAGCCACTTGAAAAACATGCTGTGAGAACTGCCATGAGTCCTACAAACTGAGAACCAGCTGACAGTTCCTTAGAGTCAAGCTGAGAATCTGAGGGCCACTAAATAAGAAGAAAAGTAAAATTGCAGTTTAATTCCTATAACATTTTACATAAACATATTGAGAGCCCACTCTTAGACCATAACTTAAAAATGCAACCAATATCATTTTTGGGATTGCAAAGGAGAGCTTTAAACATAAAACCTTACAATCATTTGATTTTTTTCCTCACAGTGATAATATATTACTATTACAACTTATAATTTCAAAAAGTACCTTAGAAATAATAAATATTTTACATTTCATCTCTTACAGAGACCAATGTTACCCTGAGATAATTCCTTAAAGTTTAATTTATTAAAAAGCACCATCTCAAATATAGGTAGAAGAAAGGAGGAGAATCTCACATCCCCATCTGCTGTATCAGCAAAAGTAGAGATCAGCTGAAAAGTGGTGTGCTAAATCAAGCATAATAAAGGGAAGCTGTTGGGAGGTGAACCCCAAACACTGTCAGGAAAAGATAGTCCATCAGACAGTGAAGGAAAACTCTGAGTACAAGACACTGGAAAATGAAATGTGTTGGAAGGGACTCCAGGATCATTGCACCAGGGATGGTACCCCCTGGCTTAGATGTTACCCTTAATCTAATCAATTGATATCCTATAACTACTGTTAAATTTTCTTTTGCATCTATTTCTTCCCTCCTCAGTTTGATCTTCTATTAGTTGGACTTCTTTTTTTGAGACATGGTCTCACTCTGTCACCCCAACTGGAGTGCAGTGCATGATAACAGCTCACTGCAGCCTCAACCTCCCTGGGCTCAGGTGATCCACCTTACCTTCCCCAGTAGCTGGGACTACAGCTGCACACAACCACACTCAGTTAATTTCTGTATTTTTTGTAGAGACAGGGTTTTGCCATGTTGCCCAGGATGGTCTCAAACTCCTGGGCTCAAGCAATCTGCCTGCCTTGGCCTCCCAAAGTGCTAGGATTGTGGGTGTGTGTGAGCCACCACATCCAACCTAGCTGGACTTCTTAAAGCCATTTTTCCTTCTGAAACTGTACTTTTCATAGCTACCAAAGACTTTTCAATCAATATGTTAACTAATTTTTAATAATAAAATTGTTCATTCTCTATTCAGCTTGCCTTCACCACAGAATTAACACTACTGACTACTCATTCCTTACCTCTTGAAATGACCTGCTCTTTTCCGTGTTCTCTTCTCTAATCTTTATATTTATTCTAGTCAACAGACCCTTTCGATGATGGAGATGTTCTGTATCTTCACCCTCAATAGGGTCATCACTATCTTTAAGTGGCTACTGAGAACTTGAAATGTGGGTAGTGTGACCAAGGAACTGAAATTTTTATTTAATTTTAACTAATTAAATTTAAATAGCTACATATAGCTTGTGGCTACCCTATTGGACAGTGTAGTGCTACAGCATATTTATAGGAATCCCCTCTACCCTGGAGAGCTGATTCACAGAAGCACTGGCATCTCTTCTGAGCTCAAGTCCAAAATTTTCAGTTGCTGCTATCCAGAAACTTCTCAAAGCCAATGTGACTAAAATGTACCCATCCCTCTTCAAAGCAAACATACCTTTTGATACCTTTGTATCTATTAAAAATGCCACTATTCAAACTTAAGTTTCTTGATCTCCTTGCTCTCCATTCTCTATGATATTTATTAGTCTAACACTCATACTGATTCTTCCCTTGGAACAACTCTTACATCACTGCTGTGGGACATTCCAATCCCATTAACCTGACAGTTTAGGTCATTGTCATGCTTTCTAATTCCTCTCCATTCCTTCAGTCTTTCTTCCCACCAATCTACCCTGCATGCCTATAGGAGTTCTCTGATATGCCTCTCTCCCTTCCAACTCTCCAGTGAGGCCTTACAGCCAAAAGCAGTCAAGCCTAAGCTCCTGGCTCAATACTGAAGACCACATATAATCTAGGACCAATCTGTATTTTGTAATTTCATCTCTCACCATATCTTTGTCAATTATTTGTTCCAATCAAAGAAGACTATTATCACTCCTTAACTTATCTTGTGCTTATCCACAGATCAACATCTGTATTTTTTTTTAAACATACCTTTTATGTAATACTTTTTCTGCTGTTTCCAACCTACTAAAACACAAATAGTGAAAAGATTCGGTTCTGGCTCTGCCACTACTAGATTGGGATCATAAGCAATTTCATTAACCTCTCTGAGTCTCAATAACTCCTTTGTAAGTTGGGAAGAATAACATATCTACCTTAAACAGTTGGGTATAACATGAGATTATAAAGGATAACCACCAAGTGGGGCACCTGGCACATAAGTACTCAGTATGCAAATTTCATTATAATTATTACCTTTCAACACCTAATTTAACTCCAATATCATCCTTGAAGATTTCCCAGGAGTCATCTGTACTTACAGGCTATAAAATCAGTTGACAACTAATCACGTAAAAACAAATATCATTTGTTTTTCCTGATCTTAAACTGTGTTTTGAGTCTTGCTAATTAGGCACTATGAATGGAAGGAGCAGTGAAACACAGCTGCTGCCTTCTAGGAATTTAAGTTGTAGGGGTAAACAGACATACAAATGAGCAATTACCTATAATATAAGTACTTCGGAAAAGATATGTACAAAGTACTATGGTGGTAGAGAAGAAGGCATAAATGTTATGCCTGTGATGTTATGCCTCAGCTGAGTCTTAAAGGTAGGAGTTAGCCAGGCAAAGAAAGGGGAGAAGGCATTGTAGGCACAAGAGAAAGAATGGATAAATGCTCAGCTGTGCAAAATAGCCCCTACAAGCAGCTCAGTTGTAGCAATTCAGAGTGTGAAGTATGCAGCAGCAGAAATGAGTCTGGAACTGTAGGTACATTTCAGAAGGTTCAATGTGTCACACTAATCACTCTGAGCTTTATCCTATAGGTCTGTGTTCCTGAAGCTTCAGTTATTTGCCTATCATTTTCATGGTTTTGTCAAACTAATGTTCCACCTGAACTATTAATAACTTTCTAATTTAAAATACCTTACTGTTTGAAACAATGCCTACTTTAGCTTACCCTAAGCAATATTTATGAAAATATGAATTTGATATGCCACTTATACTTTTGTAATACTCATTTAAAATAAATATTAAAAATATTAGCCTGGGCACATTGGCTCATGCCTATAATCCCAGCACTTTAGGAGGCCGAGGCGGGTGGATCACGAGGTCAGGAGTTCGAGACCAGCCTGGCCAACATAGTGAAGGCCCATCTCTACTAAAAAACACAAAAAATTAGCCAGGTGTGGTGGCAGGCACCTGTAATCCCAGCTACTTGGAAGGCCGAGGCAGGAGAATCGCTTGAACCCGGGAGGTGGAGGTTGCATTGAGCTGAGATTGTACCACTGCCTTCCAACCTAGGACAAAGCAAGACTCCATCTCAAAAAAAAAAATTAAAAATTTATTCACGATATGAACACCACACTTCAGGGAAAGTGATGACATGAACTGAGGAATTATCAGGATATAAGTATTAATAAAACCTTCCATCAGAACAAGTATCACTGAGGACTAAAAATAATCATCATCATAATAAATAATAAGATCAAGTACGGTGGCTCACATCTAACACTTTGGAAGGCCGAGGCAGAATGATCACTTCAGCCCAGAAGTTTGAGACTAGCCTGGGAAACATAGTGAGACCCCGTCTCTATATAAATTTTCTTTTTTTTTTTTTGAGACGGAGTCTCACTGTGTCACCCAGGCTGGAGTGCAGTGGCTGGATCTCGGCTCACTACAAGCTCCGCCTCCCGGGTTCACACCATTCTCCTGCCTCAGCCTCCCGAGTAGCTGGGACTACAGGCACAGGCGCCCGCCAACTCACCCGGCTAGTTTTTTGTATTTTTCAGTAGAGACGGGGTTTCACCGTGTTAGCCAGGATGGTCTCGATCTCCTGACCTCGTGATCCACCCGCCTCATAAATTTTTTTAAAATTAAAAAAAAAATTAAAATTAACACCCCCCCAGAATAGATGAAATCTCCAAAAATAAAAGTATACCTTAGAAGAAATAACAAACCTGCAAGCAACCCCAGTATTTAAAGGGAGTCTCACAGAAGAGATCCCTATGAAGAAAACCAACAAGGAATCATTAGAAAGATAAAAGAACCAGGAAAAAATGGTATCGTGAAGCTGATAGAAAATAAAAAGGGAGTGGCTAATAATCTCAAATGCTACAGATATCCAGCAAAAATCAACTGCATTTCTTTAAAATGCAGTGTCTTATTTCCCTAATTAGAATGTTCATTTCTGTAGGTAATATAATTTTATTTTGATTAATTCCTCTGTATTACTTACACTCCCAATGTAGTATGTCACACAAAGGAAGCCCTCAAAACATATGTTAGTTGTGGTGAATAACATTTGCTGGTTTCAAGAAGCAATAGAACCATATTCTCTACACAAAATAAATAAGGGTTTGAAACCACGATAAAGATAAAAAAATACTTATCTTGAATAGTTACCTGCACAAAAGCAACTCCTGTCATCAAAATTACTAGGGACAGCCACTGGTATACACCCAATTTTTTACTAAGCATAGACACAGAAAATAATGCTGTTGTAAGAATTTTCAACTGATATGTGACCTGAAAAAGAAAACAGTAATAGTATTAATGTTTGCTTGTTTGTTTGTTCCTTAAGAGTACTATTAGAAATGTATTTTAAGGACTATGGCAGCATGCCTGGTGGTTGCACCTGGCTGGGAACTGGGATCTAAAGCTTCAGTTAATGCCAGTCTCAGGAATCTGTACTATGTACCAGAGAGCTTTGGACACTTTAGGCAATAATGCAAAATGAATTAAACTTTCTTATTGTAAATTCGGTTGCAACAGGCAAGCAAAGACAAAATTATCTCCACAGCCACTGCCACTCTTGCAGGTACACAATCATGTAATCTAGGAGCCTGGGTATCAACCTGCCCCACCTGCCACAGATAGCACCTGTGCAGACCACCCAGGGGCCTGAGGACAAGCCTGCCCCACCCACCACTGCTTGCATAGGCCTCCAGGGACTTGAAAATGAGCCTGCTCTGTTTACTGCCCATGCATGCCTCCTGGGGGCTAGCGACTGACCTGAACAACCTGTTGCTACCACTGCTGGCACCCACCCACGCACACAAACTGGGGACCTGAACAATGGATTGCCTAGCCCTATGCTTTCACCACTGGCACTCATGTACACCACTTGGGGACCTAAGATTGGCCTACTGTTGCTCCTGCTACTGCCAATGCCACACATGCCACTCAAGAACTGGAAGACCCACCCACCTGCCCAGCCCACTGCTGCCTCCAGCAGCACTAAAACAAGCTGCTGGGAGGCCCAAGGCCCAGCCACCTGAACCTACCACTGCTAGTATCTGCATACACCTCCTGGGGACCCAAGAGCCAGCATACCTGGTCCATCACTGCCACCACTGGAGCCTGCCTGGCATCCCCACCCCCAGCAAAGCCTTGCCACAGTCCCCACTAACAACTTCAGTTGAAGCCACTGAGGAACCAGACAGACCCCACTGACATTGATTATAGCCAAAGAAATCATATAGAGACTACATATTATTGCACACACCCAGGATCAAAGCCAAAGCACCCTACCCGACCAATGTTATGCATATATCTGTAGGAAAATGTCTTTCCCTATGAAAGCTATCTACAAAACTGGAAGAAGGTACTGTTATACCAGATGCAAAGGTATCAATGTAAAGACACAAGAAACATGAGAAAGCAAGGAAATACGACACCTCCAAAGGGACACAATAATTCTCCAGTAACACATCCCAATGAAAAGAAAATATGAAAGGTCTGAAAAGAATTCAACATAATGATATCTAGAAAGTTTAGTGAGATACAAGAGAACATAAGCGGACAATATAAACAAAATAGGAGAACAATTCATCATCTAAATGAGGTATTCAACAAAGAGATATCATAAAAAAGAACTAAACAAAAATCACAGAACTAAAGAATTCAATAAATGAAATAAAAAATCCAATCAAGAGCTTCAGTGTTAGACTAGATGAAACAGAATAAAGAATTTCATAAGCCAGTCACATAAAAAAAAGAGAAAAAAGAATGAAAAAGCCTAACTAGAGTCAACCCAAAAAGATCTTCACCGAAGTACATTATAGTCAAACTATCAAAAGTCAAAAGACAAAGAGAGAATCCTAAAAACAGCAAGAGACAAGCATCAAGTTACATATAAGGGAATCTCCATCAGTCTTAACAGCAGATTTTTTAAGACAAACATTATAGGCCAGGAGAGAATTAGATGATATATTCAAAATGCTGAAAGAAAAAAACACTGCCCGATAAAAATACCATACACAGTGAAACTATTGTTAAAAAAATGAATGCAAGCTGGGCCCAGACTGGTCCTGAACTCCTGAGCTGAAGTGATACACCCACCTCTGCCTCCCAAAGTGCTAGGATTACAGGCGAAAGCCACTGCACCTGACCAAAAGGTGAATTTTTAAAGGCTTTTGTTTTAAATGGAAACCAACAAAGACAAGGAGAATAAGAGAAGAGACAAAACATAAAATTTTGAAAGCTAGAAATCATTTGGATGAGTGGTAAATAAGTTAGAAGACCAAGAAAACTGAATACTAAACTGACAATGAAAAAACTGAAAACCAGTTGGGCACAGTGGCTCACGCCTGTAATCCCAGCACTCTGGGGGCCGAGGTGGGTGGATCACTTGAGGTCAGGAGTTCAAGACCAGCCTGGCCAACATCATGAAACCCGGTCTCTACTAAAACTACAAAAATTAGCAGGGCGTGGTGGTGTGCACCTGTAATCTCAGTTACTCAGGAGGCTGAGGCAGGAGAATTGCTTGAACCTAGGAGGCAGAGGTTGTAGTGAGCCGAGATCATACCACTGCACTCCAGCCTGGGCAACCGAACATCAAAAAAAAAGGATGCAAAGCCAGGCATGGTAGAGTGTGACTGAGGTCTAGCTACCTGGAAGGATGAGGCAGGAGGACAAGTTGAGCCCAGGAATTTGATACTGCAGTGCACCATAATTGTGCCTGTGAACAGCCACTGCATTCCAGCCTGGGAAGCACAGCAAGACATCTCTCTTTTAGAAAATAAAAAATAAATATAAATAAATTTTTTAAAATTAAAAAACAGGTAAATAAATTTTAAAAAATAAAATGAAAGATAAAGTCTTTCCTAGATAAGGAAAAACTGAGGAAATTAATCACCACTAAACCAGCCATATAAGAAATGCTGGCCAGGTGCTGTGGCTCATGCCTGTAATCCCAGCACTTTGAGAGGCCAAGGTGGGAGGATCACGAGGTCAGGAGATCGAGACCATCCTGGCTAACACGGTGAAACCCCGTCTCTACTAAAAATACAAATAATTAGCCGGGCGTGGTGGCGGGCGCCTGTAGTCCCAGCTACTCCCGAGGCTGAGGCAGAAGAATGGGGTGAACCTGGAGGAGGAGCTTGCAGTGAGCCAAGATCGTGCCACTGCACTCCAGCCTGGGCGACAGAGCGAGACTCTGTCTCAAAAAAAAAAAAAAAAAAGAAAGAAAAAAGAAAAGAAAAAAGAAAAAGAAATGCCTAGACCAGGTGCCTGTAATCCCAACACTTCGGGAGGCCGACGCAGGCAGATCTCTTAAGCTCAGAGGTTTGAGACCAGACTGGGAAACATGACGAAACCTCGTCTCTAAAAAAATACGGAAGTTAGCCGGGCATGGTGGTGTGTACCGGTAATCCCAGCTACTTGGGAGGCTGAGGGAAGATGGCTTTAGCCTGGGAAGCAGAAGTTGCAGTGAGCCGAGACTGTGCCCCTGCACTCTAGCTTGGGTGATAGAGCCAGATCTTGTCTCAAAAATAAACAAAGAAAGTGCTTACAGGAGTCCTGCACTTCAAGGTCAGTATCTACCATGATAAAAACACATGAAAGTATAAAACTCACTGGAAAACCAGATACACAAATGACAAAGAGAAAGGAGTCAAACATTAACACTACAGAAAACCAACCAGAAAACAACTGACAAAATGACAGGAATAATTTCCATGTATCAATAATAACTGTGAATGTAAATAAATTTCCCACATAAAAGATAAGGACTGGCAAAATGGACTTAAAAAACCATAAGTTAACTACACACTACCTACAAGAAATGCAGTTCACCTGTAAAGACAAACATAAACTGAAAATAAAGTGGTAGAGAGATATTCCCTGCAAACAGAAACAAAAAATGAGCAGAAATAGCTATACCTATGTAAAATAGACTTTAGGTCAAAAACGGTAGAAACAGACAAAGAGGTAATTATATAATGATAAAGGGATCAATTCAACAAGACTGTAGAGCAATTCTAAATATATATACACCCAACACTGCAGCACCTAGATATATTAAGCAAATATTGGTAGCTCTAAAGAGAGAGATAGACTCCAATACAGTAACAACTGGGGACTTCACAACCCCACTCTCAGTATTGCACAGACATCATCTAGAAAGAAAATCAACAACAAAAATGTTAGCGCATTTAAACTACACTTTATACCTAACGGAACTCCCAGATATTCACAAAACACTTCATCTAACAGTTGCAGAATGCACATGCTTCTCATCAGCACATGCAGCATTCTCCAGAATAGAATATATATTAGGCCACAAGTCTCAACAAATTTTTTAAAGTTGAAGTCATATCAAGTATCTTTTCAGATCAAAACAGAAAATTTTCTTTTTTTCCTTTTCTTTTTTTTTTTTCAGATGAAGTTTCAATCTTGTTGCCCACGCCGTTGAGTGCAATGGCATGATCTCAGCTCATGGCAAGCTCCACCTCCTGGGTTCAAGCAATTCTCCTACCTCAGCCTCCTGAGTAGCTGGGATTACAGGTACCCGCCACCATGCCTGGCTAATTTTTGTATTTTTAGTAGAGACAGCGTTTTACCATGTTGGCCAGGCTGGTCTCAAACTCCTGACCTCAGGTGATCCACTCGCCTTGGCCTCCTGATGTGCTGGGATTACAGGCATGAGCCACTGTGCCCAGTCTAGAAAAATTTCTTAAAAACAAATATAAATTGGAACACAACATACCAAAACCTATGAGATACAGTAAAAGCAGTGACAAAAGGGAAGTTTACAGCAATAAATGCCTATGTCAACAAATTAGAAAGATTCACATAAACAACCTAATGTACCTCGAGAAGCTAGAAAAGCAAGAATAAACCAAACCCAAAACTAAAAGAAGGAAAGAAAGAATAAAGATGGGCAGGCCAGGCACGGTGGCTCATAGCTATAATCCCAGCACCTTGGGAGGCCAGGCGGATCACTTGAGGCCAGAAGTTCAAGACCAACCTGGGCAACATAATAAGACCCTGTCGCTACCAAAAAAAAAAAAAATTAACCAGGCATGGTAGCACACACCTATATTCTCAGCTATTCAGGAGGCTGAGGTGGGAGGATTTCTTGAGCCCAGGAGGTTGAGGCTGCAGTAAGCTAAGACTGCGCCATGGCACTCCAGTGTGGGCAACAAAGTGAGACTGTCTCAAACAAACAACAACAACAAAAGATCAGGCAGAACTAAATGAAATAGAGACTAAAAAATACGAAGGATGAAATAAAAGAAAAATTGGTTTCGTGAAAAAATAAGTAAAATCAATAAACTACAAACTAACCAAGAAAAAAAGAGGGAAGACCTAAATAAAATTATAAACAAAAAAGGAGACAGTACAGAGGATACCACAGAAATACAAATGATCATTAGAGACTATTATGAACAACTACATACTAGCAAACTGAAAAACCTACAAGACATGGATCGATTCCGAGACTGATACAACCTACCAAGATTGAACAAAGAAGAAATTAAAAACCTAAACAGACCAATAACAAGTAACAAGATTCAATCAGCACTTAAAAAGCCTCCCAGAAAAGGAAAGTCCAGGACTGGACAACTCCACTTCTGAATTCTACTGACCTTATAAAGAAGAACTAACACCAATTCTCCTCAAAGTATTCCAAAAAAATCAAATGAAGGGAATTCTTCCTAACTCATCCTGTGAGGCCAGCATTACCCTGATACCACAACCAGACAAGCACGCAACAAAAAAGAAAACTACAGTTAAATATTCCTGAATAGAACAATACAGAACCCAAAAATCCTGAACTAAATATTAATACTAGCAAATCGATTCCAAGAGCACATAAAAAAGATTGTTTACCACAATCAAGTAGGATTTATCCCAAGGATGCAAAGATGGTTTAACATATATGCAAAATCAATAAATGTAATACATCATATCAACAGAATAAAGAATAAAAACCTTATGATCATCTCACTAGATGCAGAAAAAGCATTTGATAAAATTTAAAATATTCCTAGGAACATATCTCAACATAATAAAGGCCATATATGACAAACACACAACTAATATCATACTGAAGGGGGAAAAGCTGGAAGGCTTTCCTTTAAAAACTGGAACAAAATAGGGCAAAAGAGAGAAATAAAAGGCATCCAAACTGGAAAAGAGGAAGTCAAATTGTCCCTCTTTGCAAATGACATGATCTTATATACAGAGGACCCTAAAGATTCCATTAAAAAACTCTTAAAGAGCTGATAAACAAATTCAGTTGTTGCAGGATACAAAATCAACATACGAAAATCAGTAGCATTTCTATAAACCAATAACAAGCTAACTGAAAAAGAAATAAAGAAAGCAATCTTATTTCCAATAGCTACAAAAAAAAAAAAAAATTCTAGGAATAAATTTAACCAAAGAAGTAAAAGATCTCTACAAGAAAAACTACAAAACACAGATGAAAGAAATGGAAGAGGACACAAATGGGAAGATATCCCATGCTTGTGGATTAAAAGAATATTGTTAAAATCACTGTATTACCAAAAACGATCTATGGATTCAGGACAATCCCCATAAAAATACCAATGACACTCTTCAAAGAAACAGAAAAAAACAATCCTAAAATTCACATGGAACCACAAAGACCCTGAATAATAGCCAAAGCAACCCTGAGCAAAAAGAACAAAGCTAGAGGCATCACACTATGACTTCAAAATATACTACAAGGCTATAGTATACAAGACTATGGAATTTGTTTAATAACAGGTACAAAGACCAATGGAACAAAATAGAGAATCCTGAAATACATTTACAAGTTTACAGCCAACTGATTTTTGATGAAGGTGCCAGGAGCATACAATAGAAAAAGGACATCCTCTTCAATAAATGATGCTGAGAAAATTGGATATGAATATGAAGAAAAAGAACACTAGATCCCATCTCTCACCATATTAAAAAAAAAAAACTTAAAATGAATTAAAGACTTAAACATAAGACTGAAAACTATAAAATGACTACTAGAAGAAACAGAGGAGAAATGTTTCAGGACATTGGTCAAGGCAGATTTTATGGCTGTTATTTCAAAAACACAGGCAGAGCTTGCTTCAGCAGCACATATACTAAAATTGGAATCATACAGAGAAGATTAACATGGCCCCTGCATAAGGATGACAAACAAATTCATGAAGTGTTCCATATTTTTAAAAATATACAATACATAAGAAAAAAAGCACAGGCAATGAAAACAAAAATAGAATAATGGAACTATATTAAACTAAAAAACTTCTGCAAAGCAAAGAAAACAATAAAAAGACAATCTGTAGAATGGGAGAAAATATTTGCACTAATCATCTGACAAGAAACTAATATCCATAATATATAAAGAACTCCAGAGCATAAGAACAAATAATCCCATTAAAAAGTGAGCAAAGGACCTCAATAATCATTTCTCAAAAGAAGACATACAAGTAGCCAACAGGTATATGAAAAAATGCTCAACATCACTAGTCATCAGGGAAATGCAAATCAAGACCACAGCGACATAGCATCCTACCCCTTGTTAGAATAACTATTATCAAAAAGACAAAAAATAACCAGTGCTGGTGAGTATGTGGAGAAAAAGGAGCTCTTGTACACTGCTGCTGAGAATGTAAATTAGTACAGCCTCTATGGAAAACAGCACAAAGCATTCTCAAAAAACTTAAAATAGAACTACCAGACAATCCAGCAATCCCACTACTGGGTATTTATCCAAAGGAAAGGAAATCAATATATCAAAGGGATACCTCTAGTCCTATATTTATTGCAGCATTGTTCACAATAGCTAAGACATGAACTCAACCTAAGTGTCCATCAATGGATAAATGCATAAAGAAATACTATTCAGATATAACAAGAATGAGATCCTGTCATTTGCAACAACAAGGATGCAACTGGAGGTCATTATGTTAAGTGAAACAACCCAGGCACAGAAAGACAAATATCATATTTTTACTCACATGTGGAAGCTAAAAAACAAGGAAAAAAAAAATGGGAGGGTCTCATGGAGGTAGAGAGTAGAATGATAGCTACCAGAGGATGGGAAAGATACAAGGGCAGGGGGAGGAATAAAGAGAGATTGGTTAATGGGTACAAAAATTGAGTTAGATAGAAGGAATAAGTTCTAGTGTTAGCATAGGAAGGTGACTACGGTTAACAATAATTTACTCAAAATTTCAAAATAACTAGAAGAGAAGATCTGAAATGTTCCCAACACAAAGAAATGATAAATGTTTGCGGAGATGAATATCCTAAATACCCTGATTTGATCATTACACGTTGGATGCATGTATCAAAATATCACATGTACCCCATAAATATATACAATTATTATGTATAAGAAAAAAAGTTTTTTTAAAAAAGAAAGAAATGTATTTTAAGTACCTGATAAGTAGCTGCATCTAGATTTGATAGTGCCACATACAGTAAATTATTCTGAAGAGTATAGATCCCTGATGGAATAGCAAGTTTAAGTGTTTCCATAGGTTTATTAAGAATTTCATCATGTAGTACTCGATTCAGTGCTCTTAGACTACATTCTAGAAAATAATATGAGAAAAATCAGTAATTAAGTAACTCTGAATAAGTTACATATCTGCTCTCAAGATCTCAATTTTCTCACCTATAGAAAAAGAAAATTGAGCTACATGTCAAGATTCTTTTAGGACTAAAATATATCTTTATGATGCTGATTTTTTAAATGTTAAATATTATAATGTATTAAGAAACCTCATATTCTTTTATTCTGATATATAATCAAATTTATCTTATATATATCTACATATATATAAAATATACAAACACATACAAACACTTATTTCTGACAGCCAAAAGCTCAAAGTTTTAATTTGTCAACCAAGCATTCTTAGTTTATTATAGCAATGTTATAAAAACTTGTATTTTGTGCATTTTGTTTATCACCAGCCATTCATGCCAGTTAGTAATTGTGAAGATTTTATTCATAAAAAGAAGGTAAATCAGTTAGGGATTGGGTTTGGTTGCAAACAACAGAAAACCCAACTAACACTAGTTCAACCCATAGGGATTTGTCTCACATAGGATGAGTCCAGATCCAAAGCTTTTATAGAGACTCAGGGACCCAGGTGTACTCTCTGTAAGCATACCTCGTTTAATTATGCTTCATTTTATTACCCTTTTCAAATATTGCATTTTCTTCCAAATTGAAAGTTTGTGGCAACCCTGCACCAAGCAAGTTGCAAAGAGTGCCACAGTGTCTAGCTATGAAAGGAGGGGAAAAGTCCCTGGGGTGGACAAAGGACTCTAAGAAAAGTGGGAAGGTGGATCCTGGAAGCAAATGAACCCACTCCTAAAAGTGACTGTCAGTCAGGCTGGGCACAGTGGCTCATGTCTGTAATTAGCCAGCGTCCTGGGAGGTCAAAGTGACAGGATTGCTTGAGGCCAGGAGTTCAAGACCAGCTTGATCAACATAATGAGAACCTGTCTCTTAAAATAAAAAAAATAAAAAATAAAAAAAGTTTTTAATTAGCTGGGTGTTGTGGCATGCACCTGTAGTCCCAGCTATCCAGGAGGCTGAGGCAGGAGGATCAATTGGGCCCAGGAATTTGAAGTAGCAGCAAGCTATGATTGCATAACTGCACTTCAGCCTGAGCAAAAGAACAAGATCCCCATCTCAAAAAAAAAAAAAAAAGTGACTGTCACTGGCTTGAAAACAAACCAGATGAGCTCTAGCACAGGCTGCCAACCAGTGGTCTGGAAGAAGGCTTGTTCTGCCACTTCTCCCACCCTGACTGCGACATTGAGACTGAAGAAAATTCAACGTGGTGCCACTAATGGGTCTAGGTGCCATCAACCAGGAGAGGAAAAAAAGAGAAAGCTGGGGCCAGAGGATTTCGGAGTTATGAGGAACCAACTCTTTCTTGGTTCCATGAATCTCTCATACAGCATTATCTTTTAAAGACCTTCCAGTATCTGCATTGGAAATCCTCTAACCACTGCAGCTCATTCTGGCGATAAACAGGTTGAAATGAATATTCTAGGTTCAGGTGGATTATCAAAGAGAGAGCAGGATTATCTCTTTCTTGTTAATACAAGGCTGCTACAAATTAAGCCTGTGTCTCTTCATATGGCAAATTATTAAAATTATGTCCAAGAGAGGTACACTTACAAAAAAGGCATAGCAGAAAAACAAAATAACTGCATTAGAGTAGAATAACAGGCTTTAAAAATTTCTGTGATATAACCTTGATAAAAAAATTCCTGGATGGTTTATATATATATATATGTGTGTGTGTGTGTGTGTGTGTGTATATATATATATATATATATAAAAAGATCTTAATATATGTCCAATTTTTGGAAACCAAAATGTTCCTGGTATGTGATAATATCAGCTAAGCACTATTCTAAGATCCATATATATATACACACACACATAAATATATGTGTGTATATATAAAAAACTATATATAAAACATATATAACTGTATATATTTTGGCTTTTTAATCTTCATGCTTTTCATCTGTTGTATACATGATTATTGCAACAAAGTCATCAAAGTACTGCTGCATCTCTAGTTCTTGTTTCAGGCAGCAAAAAAAAAAGGAGAGGAAACAGCAGCTTAGCAGGTATCTTCCTGGTTCTCATTGAACAGAATTGTGTTGCATAACTATCCATAGCTGCAAGGAAGCCGGGAAGTCATTTCCTTTATTTCCTCCACATTAGAGCCAAGAAAGGGAGAAAGGGATTGAAAATGAACTTTGAACTGGCCAATTTTATGGTATCAGTCATGAAAAATGGCCAAAGATCTTTTAGAGATACATACATAAACTCCTCAAAAAAATGAGAAATTCTAAGGAACCCTAGAATTATTTACCAATAATGACACTTTAGACAAATTTTTCTCTCAATATAAAATAGGAATAGTTTAATTATGAAAAGTTTTTTGAAATAAAAAAAAACTTTAAAATTACTACGTGGTACTCACCCTCTCCTCACCCCAAAATAATAATTGAACAATTCTTAACTAAGATAAAAGTTACCAAAAGGTTTTTTTCTTAGTTTTACCAGAAAACTAAAATATTACCTTAATTTTATGTTATTTTATTTTTTGAGATGGGGGTCTTGCTATGTTACCCAGGCTAGATCCCAACTCCCAAACTTAAGCAACCCTCCTGCCTCAGCCTCCCAAGTAACTGGGACTATAGGTGTGCACCGAACCTGATTATTTTTTAATTTTTTAAATTCAATTTTTAAATAATCACCAATTCCTGGTATTAAGACTTTCTATTTTTGCCAATTTGAGGGCAGTGAAATTGTGTCCTGTGGTTTTAATCTGATTTCCTTGATTGCTAGTGAAGTTGAGCATCTTTTTATATATGTATCTGCCATGCAGGTTTCTTCTTCTGTGAATTACCTGTATGTATCCTTTGCCCCCTTTTCTATTAAGTTTCTATTAACTGTGATTGAGTTGTCTGAGTAATTGTAATTCTGGATATTAATTATTGGTGGTTACAAGTGATATAAATATCTTCTCTGAATTTGTGACTTGTCTTCTTACTTGATTTGATTTACAGATGTTTTTCAATTTAATATACCCTAAATTATCTATGTTTTCTTTTATGTCTTATTTGTATCTTTTATATGTTGTTTGAAATCATTCACAATAGTAAGGTCATAAAGTTTTGCTTTTTAAATGTCAATCTTTAATTCACCTGGAATCTATTTTTCTGTATGGTGTGTCTATAGATGCTTTGGTTCACTGAAAGTTGGTTTTACCACATTTTCACCACGTCTTTCTACAATGCAACTGTTTGTGTCAAAGATATCTTTGGCTCCACAATGTTAAATGCAGTGAATACTTCTGCTCATCTATACCTTAGCAGCAAAAACACTACTATCTCAGCTTGGCTATTACGTTTCCATTTATCTTTTTATTTTCCTTCAATCTTCATTTGCTGATTCCTCCTGTGGAATCTGACCTCTAAATATTGGGAATGCAACAGAGCTCAGTCTTTGGCCTTCTCTTCTTCTAGTATACACTAGGTGATCTCATTCAATCCTTGGCTTCAAAGCAAAAGGTAAACTGACAAATTCTTGAGTTCCATATGCATAGACTCTACTATTTGACATCTCAATGGGAATGCTTATAGCTGTCTGAAACTTAATATGATGCAAAAAGCAGCTTTAATTTTCCCCCAAACCTATTTCTATATATCATTAATTGCAGCACCCATTCACCCAATAGTTTAATCTAAAAACCTAGCAATTATTCCTCAAACTGGATCCCTCCTTTCTTCTGACTTTCACATATTCAATCTTTTAACAAGTCATGTCAGATGTAGTTTGAAAGAAAATACACAAAAAGGACCAGGTGTGGTGGCTCATGCCTATAATCCCAGCACTATGGGAGGCCGAGGTAGGCGGATCACCTGAGGTCAGGAGCTCAAGACCAGCCTGGCCAACCTGGTGAAATCCTGTCTCTACTAAAAATACAAAAAGTAGCAAGGTTTGGTAGCACGCCCCTGTAATCACAGCTACTCGGGAGGCTGAGGCATGAGAATCACTTGAACCTGGGAGGTGGAGGTTACAGTGAGCCAAGATCGTGCCATTGTACTCCAGCCTAGGCGACATAGTGAGACTCAGTCAAAAAGAAAGAAAGGAAAGGAGGGAGGGAGGGAGGGAGGGAGGGAGGGAGGGAGGAAGGATGGACACAAAAAGCCAAAAAAAAAAACACATAAAAATTCATCATCATTAGTTATTAGAGAAACACAAGTCAAAACCACAGTGAGGTAATACTTTACAACTATTAGAATGGCTATTTAAAAAAACAACAACAAAATATTAAGTGCTGGTGAAGATGTGAAGAAACAGGAACCCTTGTACTTTGCTGGTGGAGATGTAAAATGGTCCAGTTGCTGTGAAAAACAGTTTGATGATTCCTTAAAAAGTTAAACTTAGAATTACCATATGACCCAGCAATTCCACTCCTAAATGCATACCCAAAGGAATGGAAACAGGGACTCAAACAGATCCTTGTATATCTACCGAAGCATTACTCAGTTTTTTTCAGTATTATTCACAATAGCCAAAAGGTGGAAACAACCTAAGTGTCCATCAACACATGGATGAATAAACAAAATGTGCTATGTCCATACAATAGAATGTTATTCAGCCATAAAAAGGAATACATTTCTGATACATGTTAAAACATGAATAAATCTTGAAAACATTTTGCTAAGTGCCAGACACAAATGTATGATTCTACTTACATGAAACACTTAAAATAGGCAAATTCATAGAGCCAGAAAGTGAATCAGAGGTTACTAAGGGCTGTGAGTAAAGGAGAATGGGGATTATTACTTAACAGTTACAAAGTTTTTGTTTAAAGTGCTAAAAACATTTTAGAAATGGATAGTGGTCATTGTTGCACAACATTGTAAAAGTAATGACAATGAAGTGTACACTACAAATAGTTAAGATGGCAAATTTTATGTTATATGTATATACTTTACCACAGGTTTAAAAAATCAGAATTGAAATATACCAAAAAACCATTAAATAATATACTTTAAACACATAAATTACATGGCTCATGAATTATCTCAATAGAACTGTTTTTAAAAACTACATAAACTTAGTCACTGCTGGACTAATCAATAAAGCAAATAAAATAGTTGTTTACATTAGTAAAAAAATTATGATTCTTCTAAAGTTCTAACAGTAACAGATTTATAAAACTTACTCTTACTCTCAAATTATTATAAATGCAAAAAACTATTTTATATTTATAGAATTAACCAGAAGATATGAATTATGATATAGATTAAAATAAAATGGTTTTATTACTAGACTTAAAATGTCTTAAGAAAAATTTTAAAATATTGAAATGTTCTTCATACTAGGCCATTCCACAATGCAAGAGTGCAAATGTGTAGTTACCAATATATATATGTAAACTAAATAAACTGCATTGATTAAAAACAAAAAACCTAGATACCTACTGCTGTCTTTGTAGACTAATAAAATGCAGGCCATTATCTTCAAAAGTTCAGCAACAACCACTGCTGTTGAAGATAGATAACGAGGTCCTTCTTCTTTTAAAGTTCTAGAATAACGCATTGTTAGAACCAAACTGGTAGTCTGAAAGACCAAAATTCCCAGGGAAAGGTATTTTAGGTTGGCGGACATTGTTTTATCTTCATTTACCTGAAAAACAAAAAAAACAGGGCAAATAAATAAGATAACAACATATGAAAACTAGTGTATTAAAAAACACCAAGAGGGAGAAGGGAGAGGGCCTGCAGGTCTCTCCTCCACCTGCCACCAAAAGGAATAAATAAAAAAAAGAAAAAAAAAACAAACCAAGAGACTTCTTGTCCCAGACAAGATGGAATAAGCACACTCCACCTTATTCTTTCTGCTAATTACAATCAAAAACCTTGAATTGGAAACAAAAAGCAACTACTGACTCTGAAAGGTGAAGAAAATAAGGTAAATTGGCCAGAGACATCAGATCTTGAGGGATGACTCAGCAGTGAATTCTCTAGAGATTTTTTTTGCTACAGATGTAACCTACTTTGGGTGCTTCAGCAACCCACAACCTGAAACTGCTCAAAGGCATGAACAACAACAACAACAAAAGTCCCAAGAAAAACATACTTTCTCTAACCAAAGGCCTGAGAAGGCAAGAGTCTTTCAGAACAAAATCTTTTCAACTGGTTACTGTGTAATCAGCAAGAAAGAACTTAACTGACCATCCTCATCTTGAACCAATGAGAGCAGAGGTGGTGGCCCTTCCCCCTCCCACTAGGGGTTACAGCCACAGAAACTGTGGGACAGAGCCCTGCTGACCATTGCTGCCCTATAGAAGGCAAATGTTTGCAAGGAAGCAGTACTTTTCCTCCCTCCTCAGTGGCTGTCCATTAACATAGAAGATTTAAATAGGAAAGAGTTTCACAATATAATATGCAAAAAGTTCAGGAAACAATCCAAAGTAAGTATATTTATTATACCAACAAAGAAAAAAGGTCTCAGCTTGCATGAGTAAGGACAACCAACAGACAACAATGCGGAGATGACACAGTTGTTGCAATGGTCAGAAAAGAATTTCAAGCAAGCTATCTTAAAAATGCAACAACAAGCAACTATGAAGACTTAAAATAATTTTAGACTCATATAGTTTAAAAAATAGTACAGGAGTTCACATGTACCCTTCACCCAGCTTCCCCCAATGATACTAATTCAAAATCCCTATATTTTCCCTAAAGCAATTCAGTATTACTCCTGGAGACTCACTTTTAATATTAAGACATATATAGGTTAAAAAGCAAAAGGACAAAAAAAGACACATCAAGAAAAAAATAACTAAAAAAATTAAAGAAACTTTATTAATATCAGCCAAAATGGGTTACATAAGATTTATTTTTGGAATCAAAGAAGGACATTTCATCATGATAAAAGGGTCAATACATTAGAAAAATATAATCATTTTAAATATATATGTGCCTAATAACATACCTTCAAAATACATAACACAAAAACTAACATAACTAAAGGGAAAACAGATAAATGCAGTCATAATTAAAGATTTTTACCCTACTTTTCTCAGTAATTAATAAAATAACAACAAAAAAGAAAACCCAGTAAGAATACAGAAAATCTGAATACTATCAACCACCATTACCGTGGTAGACATAAAAATGATCTACCTGGCCGAGTGCAGTGGCTCACACCTATAATCCCAGCACTTTGGGAGGCTGAGGCAGGCGGATCATGAGGTCAAGAGATCAAGACAATCCTGGCCAACATGGTGAAATCTCGTGTCTACTAAAAATACAAAAATTAGCTAGGCATGGTGGCATGCAGCTGTAACTGTAGTCCCAGTTGCTCGGGAGGCTGAGGCAGGAGAATAGCTTGAACTTGGGAGGTGGAGGTTGCAGTGAGCCGAGATCACGCCACTGCACTCCAGCCTGGCGGGAGAGCAAGACTCCATCTCAGAAAAAAAAAAAGAAATCTACCAGATCTTACTTGAATTCAAGGAAGGACAATGCAGAGTGTGTAATACCTGACTGCTTTCCTAGTGAAGATCACATCCTTTGTCATAGATTTAACTGAAGATTCAATTCAATTCTGAACAAAATCTCTGTAGACTTTTTTGGTAAACAAACAGACAAAAACCAAGCAAGCTTATTTTAAAATCATATGGAAATACACAGGACCTAGACTACCAAAACAATTTTGAAAAAGAAAAACAAAATTGAAAGCCTTAAGCTACCAAACTTCCAGACTTCCTATAAAACTATAGTAATCAAAACTGGTGGCTGGGCGTGGTGGCTCACGCCTGTAATCCCAGCACTTTGGGAGGCCAAGGCAGGCAGATCACGAGGTCAGGAGTTCGAGACCAGCCTGGCCAACATAATGAAAGCTCGTCTCTACTAAAAATACAAAAAATCAGCCGGGCATGGTGGCAGGCGCCTGTAATCCCAGCTACTCGGGAAGCTGAGGCAGGAGAATTGATTGAACCCAGGAGGCAGAGGTTGCAGTGAGCTGAGATTGCGCCACTGCACTCCTGCCTGGGCAAAAGAGCGAGACACCGTCTCAAAACAAAAAAACAAAATCTGGTATTGGCATGAGGACAGAAGCATAGATCAATGGAACAGAATATAGTCCAGATTTAGATCCATATGTCTCATGAGCTTAGGCTGCTATAACGAAGTATCATAGACTGGGTGGCTTATAAACACAGCAATTTATTTCTCACAGTTCTGCAGGCTGGAAGTCCAAGATCAGAGTGCTGGCATCACTGGGTTCTAGTGAGGCCTCTCTTCTGGGTTCACAGATGTCTGTCTTCTCATTGTATCCTCATATGGCAGAAAACAGAGAGTTCTCGGCGGTCTCTTTTTATAAAGGCACTAATCTCATTCATGAGGGCTCCACTTTCATGACCTAATTACCTCCCATAGGCCCTACTTCTTAACACCATCATACTGAGAGTTAGGATTTCAACATGTGAATTTGGGGAGGCAGGGGACAGAGGGAAGAGCACAAATATTCAGTCTATTAAACCACACATAAATATTGTCAAACAATATTTGACAATGGTACAAAAATAAGGAACAGTCTTTTCAACAAATAGTTCTGGACTGGAATAATGAGATATATGTATTTTTATTTATTTATTTTTATTTATTTATTTATTTTTGAGACGGAGTCTCGCTCTATCATCAGGCCGGAGTGCAGTGGTACGATCTCAGGTCACTGAAACCTCTGACTCCCTGGTTCAGGCAAATCTCTTGTCTCAGCCTCCCAAGTAGCTGGGATTACAAGCACACACCACCATGCCCAGCTAATTTTTGTATTTTTAGTAGAGACGGGGTTTCACCATGTTGGCCAGGATGGTCTCTCGATCTCCTGACCTCATGATCTGCCTGCCTCAGTCTCCCAAAGTGCTGGGATTACAGGCGTGAGCCACTGTGCCCCACCAGATATATGCATTTTTTAAAAAATAGCTTTCTACCCCTAACTTTCTCATACCAAATATTAACTAGAAATGGATCATATAGCCATTACAAAAGCTGAAACTATAAATATTCAATAAGAAAGCATAGGAAAAAAACTGTAATCATGTAGAGATAGGCCAAGCTTAGGATACAAAAAGCACAAACCATAAATGAAAAAAATTGATAAACTGGACGCATTAAAATTAAAAAATGGGCCAGGTGCAGTGGCTTACACCTGTGATCCCAGCACTTTGAGAGGCTGAGGCAGAAGCATCACTTGTGCCCAGAAGTTCAAGACCAGCCTGGACAACAAAGCGAAACCCCAGTTCTACAAAAAATTAGCTAGGCATGGTGGCATGCACCTGTGGTCCCAGCATGCAACAAGCTGAGGCAGGAGGATCAATTGAGCCCAGAAGGTCAGGGCTGCAGTGAGCCATGTTCATGCCACCACACTACAGCCTGGGTGACAGAGCAAGACTCTGCCTCAATAAAATAAAACAATAATAAATCAAAGACTGCTCTTCCAAAGATACTATAAAATAACATGAAAGGCAAACTACATTATGGGAGAAAATATTCTCAATACATGGATCTGACAATATATCCAGAATATATACAGAACTTTAATAATACAATAAATCAAAGACTGACAATCCAATTTAAAAATAGGCAAAAAGATATTTTACCAGCCGGGTGCGGTGGCTCATGCCTGTAATCCCAGCACTTTGGGAGGCCAAGGTGGGTGGATCACCTGAGGTCAGGAGTTCAAGAATAGCCTGGCCAACATGATGAAATCCCATCTCTACTAAAAATACAAAAATTAGCTGGGCATGCTCGCGGGTGCCTGTAATCCCAACTACTCAGGAGGCTGAGGCAGGAGAATCGCTTGAACCCGGGAGATGGCGGCTGCAGGGAGCCAAGATTGTGCCATTGTACTCCAGTGTGAGCAACAAGAGTAACACTCCATCTCAAAAAAAAAAAAAAAAAAAAAAAAAAAGAAAGATATTTTATCAATAAAGACAAATGAGTGACTAATAGGCATAGGAAAAGGTGTTCAACATCACAGTCATTAGAGAAATACAAATTCAGACCACAATGAGATACCACTATGTACCTATTAGACTGGCTAAATTTTAAAAACTGATACAACTAAGAATTAAAGGGGATTTAGAGCAAACAGCCCTCAACATTGCTAGTGAAAACTGTAAAATGGTACAACCACTTTGAAAAAGTTTATTAATTCCTTATTAAAAGAAAACAGCACTTTGGGAGGCTGAGGCTGGAGGATCACTTAAGGCCAGAGTTTGAGACCAGCCTGGGCAACATATTGAGACCCCATCTCTACAAAAAAATTAAAAAATTAGCTGGGTTTGGTGCTACATGCATGTGGTCCCATCTACTCAGGAGGCTGAGGCAGGAGGATGGTTTGAGCCCAGGAGGTTTGAGGTTATAGTGAGCTACGATTGAACTGCTGTATTCTAGCCTGAGCAACAGAGCAAGACCCTCTCAAATAAAAACAAAAAGAGGATAGGAGAGAGGACAGAAGGGGAGGGGAGAGGAGGGGAAGCAGAGGGGAGAGGAAACCAAGAGCAGAAAGAGAGGTAAGAAAGGGAAGGTAGGAAAGGAAGGGAAGAAAGGGAAGGAGCGGAGAGGAGGGAAAGGGAGAAGGGGGTAGGAGAGGGAAGGGAAGAGGAGAGGAGAGGAGGGACAAAAGCAAGGGAAGGAAGAGAAGGAAGAAAACAATAACATAATCTTTTCATATGACCTGGCAATTCCACTCTTAGATGTACCCAAGAAATTTGCAAATGCATGTTCACAACAATATTTGTACATGAATATTTACAGGAGCTTTATTTGTAACATCAGAAATTAAATACTCCAAATGCCCATCGATATTTGAATAAATGATCCTATGTGGTATACCCATACAATGGAATAATGCTCAGCTATAAAAAGGAATAAAATACTGCCACACTAAAGCACCCCCAAAAAGTAAAAAACATACTAAGCCAAAAAATTTAAACAAAACAGTATACTGCATACTTTATCTTTCCATTTATATAAAATTCTAGAAAAGGCAAAATTAAACTACACTGACAGATGCAAATTTATGGTTACCTATAGACAGGGGCTGGGGTTGAGGGTTGACTGCAAAGAGACAGCAAAGAATTTTTGGTAGTGGTAGAAATACTGTGTGGTGGTTATGAGGTTGAATTTATCAGAATTCACTGAATTGTAGATTTTTTTTTTTAATCTACAATTTACAAGTACAGTGGTTCATTTTATTCAATGGGTACATTTACTGTGTGTAAATTACAACTCAATAAAGTTGATTTTAAAAAATTAAAGATTGAGGATATACCAAATAATAGCATTCCTCACCAGGCTTTCTTCACAACTTTGGCTCTAAATCAGATTTCTTTGGATTAATTCTAAGGACATTCTGTTAGTCTATTCTTCACCCCACTTCTATCTTTTCCATGAGTCCAACTTCTACCTAAATTTTTTCAAATGTGAACCCTGTTTATAGTATATCTCTTTAGAGCTCTCACAACCCAAGCTATCAAGCTACCAGGTTGCTACAGCCAAGCTACCATGGTTTAGGTATGGTTGTATAGATATGATCCTTAACTCCTAATTATTATAATATATATAATATATTCAAACAGATTCAACAGTCATTATTTCATACCTACATTAGGCTAAGTACCATAGTTACAGAGATCTATTCCTAAAAGCATTAAGTCTAGCTTACTAAATTCAGCAATTCCTACCCTCAACTGAATATGCTCCAAACACGAACAATGCAGCACCATGAATATAAGAATAAAATTTTTAATGTTAAAATATGTATATTCACCATTAAATATATATAGATTATAATTATTGGAAAAAATGATCTTAAGCATTTAATTTCACTTTCAGAGACAAAAATCGAATAATATATCTCTGTTACAAAGAAAGGATCAAGCTTAGAGGAAAGAATACATAGACTTCTTAATCATCTATCTCAATTTTGTCCAATGTGATATAAAATTATAGCATTTTAGAGGTGTAATATGTTTTAGAAATAATCTAACACAATTTCTTCACTTTAAAATGAAGAAAATAGTGAATAAAGAAGTAGATGATTTATTCAAGGTCACTACTAGTAACTGGAGACACCAGATAGCTTATATCAGGCTCTCTGGCTCCCACTACATGCTATTGTAAAATTCCAGGACATTCTGGTGCCTTTACCTCTATATGGAAGAGAATAAATTTCCAGCAACTTACATTTGGCAGAGGCATCTAATTCTCCCGGAAAATGTCAAACAATGATTTCATATCTGTTCAAGGAAGTCTTTTGTTTATTCTGTGCAAACAAGACCATAATGTCCCTATTATAACAGCAATGCTCTAACTTCTTTTCAAGTTGAAAATTGAGACCAGGTGTGGTGGCTCAGGCTTGTAAACCCAGCACTTTGGGAGGCCCTGGTGTGCAGATCACTTGACTCCAGAGTTAGAAATCAGTCTGGTCAAAATGGTGAAAACTTGTCTCTACAAAAAATACAAAAATTAGCTGGGCGTGGTGGCCTGTGCATGTGGTCCCAGCTATTGAGGTCTGAGGAGTAAGGATCCCTTGAGTTCGGGAAGTCAAAGCTGCAGTGAGCCAAGATCATGTACCACTGCACTCCAGCCTGAGTAACAAAGAGAGGCCCTGTCTCAAAAAATAAAAAAAATAAAATAAAATAAAATTTAAAGGTCAGCTTCTAACCCAGGATACACTTTGAAAATTTTGCATTTCCATTTCCAAACATCAATATAAACATTCACCATAATAATACAGTTATTATTAATGCTATTTATTATAATGTATGTTTTTAAAAGTTGAAAAGTAGAATATGGCCAGGTGCCGGGGTAGGCGGATCACTTGAGCCCAGGAGTTAGAGGCTAGCCTATGCAACATGGCAAAACCGTGTCTCTCTTTAAAAAAATACAAAAATTATCTGGGCATGGTGGTGCATGCCTGTAGTCCCAGCTACTCAGGAGGCTGAAGTTGGAGGATCACTTGAGCCCGGGAAGTCGAGGCTGCAGTGAACCATGGTGGCACCACTGCACTCCAGCCTAAGTGACAGAGTGAGACTTTGTCTCAAAAAAAAAAAAAGAAAAGTAGAATATATGCAAACAAATGATCATTTGCAACAGATTACCTATAAAGAATGAAAATTTAACTTACTATTCTGCCTAATAGTAGAATAAAGTCAAAATGAAAATAATCAGGCATCCAAATGATAAAAAGGAAGTCAAACTGTGGCTGTTTGCTGATAATATGATTATATACTTAGAAAATCCTAAAGACTCATCCAAAAAACTGATAAATGAATTCAGCAAAGTTTCAGGATACAAAAGTAATGTATACAAATCTGTAGCTCTGCTATACACCAACAGTGACCAAGCAGAGAATCAGATAAACAACTCAATCCCTTTTATAATAGCTGCAAACCAATAAAATAAAATACTTAGGAATATACCTAACCCAGGAGGTGAAAGACCTCTACAAGGAAAACTACAAAACACTGCTGAAAGAAATCATACATGACACATATAAATGGAAATACATCCCACACTCATGGATGGGTAGAATCAATATTGTGAAAATGACCATACTGCCAAAAGCAATCTACAAATTAAATGCAATTCCCATCAAAATGCCAGCATCATTCTTCACAGAACTAGAAAACAATCCTAAAATTCATATGGAACCAAAAAAGAACCTGCATAGCCAAAGCAAGACTAAGCAAAAAGAACAAATCTGTGAAGTCAGGTATCACATTACCTGACTTCAAATTATACTATAAGGCCATAGTCACTAAAACAGCATGGTACTGTTACAAAAATAGGCACATAGACCAATGGAACAGAATAGAGAACCCAGAAATAAAGCCAAATACTTACAGCCAACTGATCTTCAACAAAGCAAACAAAAACATAGAGTGGGGAAAGGACACCCTATTCAACGAATGGTGCTGGGATAACTGGCAAGCCACATGTAGAAAAATGAAACTGGATCCTCCTCTCTCACCTTATACAAAAATCAACTCAAGGTGGATCAAGGACTTAAATCTAAGACCTGAAACCGTAAAAATTCTAGAAGATAACATTAGAAAAACAAGAGATTCTCCTGCCTCCGCCTTCTGAGTAGCTGGGATTACAGGCACCCGCCACCATGCCTGGCTAATTTTTTGTATTTTTAGTAGAGACGGGGTTTCACCATGTTGGTCAGGTTGATGTCAATCTCCTGACCTCGTGATCCGCCCGCCTCGGCCTCCCAAAGTGGCGGGATTACAGGCATGAGCCACCGCGCCTGGCCCCCAACGGTATTTTTGTAGCCATTTTCCAACTTCTCTTCATCCCACTCCCCTCCAGTTCTGAAACACACACACACACACACACACACACACACACACACACACGATTCTATTAATCTAATTTAAACTTTTTCTCCTAAAAGTTCCACATAAGTTTGTAAATTGTAAACTTTGAGTATATCTATATAGTAAAATATAACGTATAATAATCAACTTACGGCCGGGCGCGGTGGCTCAAGCCTGTAATCCCAGCACTTTGGGAGGCCGAGACGGGTGGATCACGAGGTCAGGAGATCGAGACCATCCTGGCTAACACAGTGAAACCCCGTCTCTACTAAAAAATACAAAAAAAACTAGCCGGGCGAGGTGGCGGGCACCTGTAGTCCCAGCTACTCGGGAGGCTGAGGCAGGAGAATGGCCTGAACCCGGGAGGCGGAGCTTGCAGTGAGCTGAGATCCGGCCACTGCACTCCAGCAAGGGGGACAGAGTGAGACTCCGTCTCAAAAAAAAAAAAAAAAAAAAAAAAAAAAAAAATCAACTTACATAATTATTATGATACATAATTATAATCTTTGTGTATGAGTGTAGACATTACAATCACACTGATTTGATACAGCAATCACATTGCTAGTACTTCTATAAATCCTTTACAGTCCTGTGCACAAAAAATATTTCAGAGTTTTGTTTGTCACCCTAATTAATAATAGATCTTGAACTTGCTTTCTAATCACTAATTCTCCTCTAAATTTTTGGATGTTTGATATTTATAAAGTTGAGTTTTATTATTTTTAAATCTCTTCTCACCTCTTGGGGGAAAATATACAAGAAAATTTCATTCATCTAAACTCCATTCATTTGGATTTAATGAGTTTGGATGATGGCTTGGTTAGAATTTACTTTCGCATTTTATACAAAAAATATTAGCTTATTTCATGTTCAAAGATATTTTCAGTAATTATTTTATACTCTTAAGAGAAGAAGATTTTCAAACACACTAAAATCTATAGTTTAAATATATGTGATATGCCAGTTACCTTCATTTTTATTAAAGCACCTCCCAAAGATCCTTGCTTTACAAAGTTTTATCAGCCAATTATGAGTTACTCTACAAGTCTAAATATTTTGAAACATACATTACATAATGTATATGCTTCATTAATGCACTTACTACCCACGCCATCCCCAAATTAATGAGATACTGATACATTATTTATATCTTCATTAATTGCATTACAGATCTATACCGAGTTCTAAAATATTCAAAACACCATATACTAATAATTTATATTCATCTTTTCAAAAATAGAATACAGGCCAGGTGTGGTGGCTCACACCTGTAATCCCAGCACTTTGGGAGGCTGAGGCGGGTGGATTGCCTGAGCTCAGGAGTTCAAGACCAGCCTGGGCAACATGGTGAAACCCTGTCTCTACTAAAAATACAAAAAATTAGCTGGGTGCAGTGGTGTGCACCTGTAATCCCAGCTACTCAGGAGGTTGAAGCACGAGAATTGCTTGAACCCAAGGGGCGGAGGTTGCAGTGAGCTGAGATTGTGCCACTGCACTCCAGCCTAGGCAACACAGCGAGACGGACGGACGGACGGACGGACGGACGGACGGAAGGAAGGAAGAAAGGAAGGAAGGAAGGAAGGAAGGAAGGAAGACAGGAAGGAAGGAAGGAAGGGAGGAGGAGGGAAGAGGGAGGAGGGAGGAAGGGAGGGAGGCAAGAATACATCCTTGTAGGTAAATCCTAAAATCAGTATTACTACAGACTTACTTCCAGTGGCTCACCAATGTATAGTCTGTATACTTTTTCAGTCTGTGTATAAAGCTTACCATTCTGAGACAGTATCTGTATTTTGCTGATATGTCTCCAGCCACTAAAAGTCCTAAAAAACTAAATGTTTAGTCAATGTTTTAAAACAGTACTAAAAGGCCGGGCACGGTGGCTCAAGCCTGTAATCCCAGCACTTTGGGAGGCCGAGACGGGCGGATCACGAGGTCAGGAGATCGAGACCATCCTGGCTAACACAGTGAAAGCCCGTCTCTACTAAAAATACAAAAACTTAGCCGGGCGAGGTGGCAGGCGCCTGTAGTCCCAGCTACTCGGGAGGCTGAAGCAGGAGAATGGCATGAACCTGGGAGGCGGAGCTTGCAGTGAGCTGAGATCCGGCCACTGCACTCCAGCCTGGGTGACAGAGCGAGACTCCGTCTCAAAAAAAAATAAAAATAAAAAAAATAAAACAGTACTAAAATTCATATACAGGCTGGGTGTAGTGGCTCATGTCTGTAATCCCAGCACTTTGGGAGGCTGAGGTGAGCAGATCACTTGAGGCCAGGAGTTCGAGCCAAGCCTGGTCAACATGGCAAAAACCCATCTCTACTAAAAATACAAAAATTAGCCAGGCATGGTGGCACACACCTGTAATCCCAGCTACTCAGGAGGCTGAGGCCACAAGAATTTCTTGAACCCGGGAGGCAGAGGTTGCAGTGAGCCAAAATCCCACTGCTACACTCCAGCCTGGGCAACACAGCAAGACTCTGTCTCAAAAATAAATAAATAAATAAATAAATAATAAAATAAAATTCATATACATTTTAGACTACCTAGTATCTTAGATATTCTATAAGTCAATTTTCCTTCTATTATAAAAACAAGGGCTAAATTCCTAAGTTATGATTTTTAGAGTAAGCTCTATTTACATTTTACTCTACATTTTACACTATACTCCCTTAGTAACAATATCAGTCTACTAGAGGTTAATGACATAAGAGAGTATATATGAAAACACACAAGTTACAAAGTGCTATGCAAATATGTCACATTATACACTGGTCAGAGACAAGTATTAGGGTAAAAAACAAACATTTAAGGTTTTTCCAAGTAAATCAACAGAAAAAAGTAAATACATACAGAAATGCTGAGCTCAGTTGAAATTTTTTGTCCATTATCTTCCATGATGCCGAAACTTTAAAACTATAACCTAGCTGGGCGCGGTGGCTCACGCCTGTAATCCCAACACTTTGGGAGGCCGAGGCGGGCGGATCACAAGGTCAGGAGATCGAGACCACGGTGAAACCCCGTCTCTACTAAAAATACAAAAAATTAGCCGGGCGCGGTGGCGGGCGCCTGTAGTCCCAGCTACTCAGGAGGCTGAGGCAGGAGAATGGCGTGAACCCGGGAGGCGGAGCTTGCAGTGAGCCGAGATCGCGCCACTGCACTCCAGCCTGGGCGACAGAGTGAGACTCCATCTCATAAAAGAAAAAAAAGGCCGGGCGCAGTGGCTCAAGCCTGTAATCCCAGCACTTTGGGAGGCCAAGACGGGCGAATCACGAGGTCAGGAGATCGAGACCATCCTGGCTAACCCGGTGAAAACCCGTCTCTACTAAAAAATACAAAAAACTAGCCGGGCGAGATGGCGGGCGCCTGTAGTCCCAGCTACTCCGGAGGCTGAGACCGGAGAATGGAGTGAACCCGGTAGGCGGAGCTTGCAGTGAGCTGAGATCCAGCCACTGCACTCCAGCCTGGGGGACAGAGCGAGACTCTGTCTCAAAAAAACAAACAAACAAACAACAACAACAAAAAAACTATAACCTATTATTACAAGCTAAATAATGACAAAATTCATCACAGTTGACTTTTGACACTGGTATTTGTACATATTCTTTTCTAACTATCTCAGAAGTAGATACAGTACTCAAGAAGAAATCTATACTTGTACTTGAAATCCATAATAATCTTGTGGAAGATTCAAAAACATTTTTTATATAAGTGAAAGAAATGAGTAGAAAGTAATTTACACTACAGATATAATAAACTCAATTTTTATGAAAGAAACAATAGCCTCCCCTAAATTAGTTCCCTCTTAAGTGCTTAAAAAAAGCAAAATCTTGCTCAATAATATTTAACCAACTCTTTATAACTTACAGGCTCCTATCACATTCTAAGTTAAACAACTTTTCATTTTTTCTCCTTTTCTTTCTTCCTCAAGGTGTCAGGTAACTGTTTACTAAGAAAATATCACCTGTACATAAGTTACAGTAGTATCCATTTTAACTTGTTCTTTCATAGGCTGCAAAATTTCCATTCCTAGATTCAAATAAAACCAAGAGTATTCAGATATTTCTTTACCTATGCAAATATAAAACCTATTTGCATTCTAATATTCAGATAAAAATCGTTCAGCACTATTGTACTCTTTACAGAAATGCATTGATTTGGAAAACAAAACTACTTAATATCTCTAAGATCTCCTTTCAATGTGTGCTGCCATGCAAAAATGGACTTACTCCTTCCCACCCTCCCATTTCCCCACAATCGCATGCAATTCTGCTCTACCTCATTCTGTTATGGTCACTTCCCACCACTTACAAGAGTTAAAGATATTCTACAAAGAACAGAGACTTGTGTAAAAGCCAGGTAGGGTCTACAGGCACTAATCATTAGTAAAGATTCAAAACTAAGAAGATTGGGGATAGAAGTTAAAAAAATACAGTTATCACACAATTCTCCAGATGGAAATCAGCCATCAAATATTTAATTAATATGTATATATATAAACACTTCAATAAAGCTGGAATATATATATTCTGAGATGGAGTCTTGCTCTGTTGCCCAGGCTGGAGTGCAATGGTGTGATCTCAGCTCATTGCAACCTCTGCCTCCTGGGTTCAAGCAATTCTCCTGCCTCAGTCTCCCGACTAGCTGGGATTACAGACTTTCACCACCATGCCTGGCTGATTTTTGTATTTCTAGTAGAGATGGGATTTCACCATGTTGGCCAGGGTGCTCTTGAACTCCTGACCTCAGGTGATTAACCCACCTCGGCCCCTCAAAGTGCTGGGATTACAGATGTGAGCCACTGCACCCGGTATGGAAAAATATTTTTAAAAAGAAGAGGATGCTGGGCACCATGACTCACACCTGTAATCCCAGCACTTTGGGAAGCCAAGGCGGGCAGATCACGAGATGGAGGAGATTGAGACCATTCTGGCTAACACGGTGAAACCCCATCTCTACTAAAAATACAAAAAATTAGCCAGGCGCGGTGGTGGGCGCCTGTAGTCCCAGCTACTCGGGAGGTTGAGGCAGGAGAATGGCGTGAACCCGGGAGGTGGAGCTTGCAGTGAGCCGAGATCGCGCCACTGCACTCCAGCCTGGGCGACAGAGCGAGACTCCGTCTCAAAAAAAAAAAAAAAGAAATAAAGAAATAAAAGAAAAGGAGAATACAGATACACAAGAGAAGAATGCAATATGAAGATGAAGCAGAGAGAGATTTGATGATGCTGTCCTTGAATATTAGAGTGATGCAGGCACAAGCAAAGGAATACTGGCAGCTGCCAGAAGCTGGAAGAGGAAAGGAATGGATGCTCTCCCAGAGCAACCAGATGGAGTGAGGCCTTGCTGACAATCAGATTTCAACTCAGTTATATTAAATTTGGATTAAATTTTTAAAAATTTAACGTGAAGATAATTTAACTGAAACAACATAGAATAAGCAATTTTTATGGATTTGTGGTCTGACGAACTGTTAAACATTCTTTTTTTTCCCAACTTTTATTTTAGATTGAAGGTAAGAGGTAGGTATGAATGTTTGTTACATGGGTAAATTGTGTGTCATGGGGGTTTGGTGTATAGATAATTTTGTCACCCAGGTAATCAGCATAATGCCCAATAGGTAGTTTTTCAATCCTTACCCCCCTCCAACCCTGCACCCTTAAATAGACCTCAATGTCTACTGTGTCCCCTTCTTTGTGTCCATATGTACTCAATGTTTAGCTCCTACTTATAACTGAGAACACGCAGTATTTGGTTTTCTGTTCCTGCATTAATTTGTTTAGAATAATGGCCTTCAGCTCCATCCATGTTGCTGCAAAGGCCATGTTCTCATTGTTTTATAGCTGCATAGTATTCCAGGGTGTATATGTACCATATTTTTATGTCCAGTTCACCACTGTTGGGCATCTAGATTGATTCTATGTCTGCTATTGTGAATAGTGCTGTGATAAACTTACAGTGCATGTGCCTTTACAGTAGAACGACTTGTCTTCCTTTGTTGTCAAAGCTTTTCAAACTTCAAAAAATTCTAGCTGCTGATTATGTTTAAATAATTAATGTTAGATTACCACTTTCCCTTGAGAACAAGATTCCAATATTCGAATCCAAATGCTGTATAGTTTTGTTTTTTTAAACAACACCTTTCCTAAACATGAAATTGCAACCAGTTCCTGGTAAACCTACAGTCTTAGAAGTTTACACATACTATAAGCTTAAGCTACAGAGAATATAAATATATATTAATTATGTTTGTTCTACATTTACTGTTCAAGTCTCATGTAACTCTGCCTAACTGAAGAGGGCAAGCTTCAGACGCTCTCAACTCTAATCTAGGCTCCATATAGCAGATATCTTAATAAGACGTAGGTCTGATCACATCTCTTCCGTTTCTGGTTTTTTTTGGGTTTTTTTGAGACCAAGTCTGACTCTGTCACCCAGGCTGGAGTGCAGTGCTGTGATCACGGCTCACTGCAGCCTCAACCTACCGGGCTCAGGCAATCCTTCTGCCTCAGTCTCCCAAGTAGCTGGACCTACAAGCGCATGCTACCACATGATTTTTTTATTTTTTGTAGAGCTAGGGTCTTGCTTCATTGCCCATGCTGGTCTCAAACTCCTGCCCTCAAGTGATCCTCTCACCTAGGCCTCCCAAAGTGCTGGGATTACAGGCATGAGTCACTGTCCCTTGCCCTGTTTGTAAAGTTTAACTGACTTCTTACAAAAGAGGATAGAGTCCAAACTCCTTCACATAAAAGAGCCCTCATAATCTGGTCCCAACCTACATTTCCTGCAATAAACAATTGCATGTCTCAATCTTGTTCTTTCATGCATTCACTGAACAAATATTCCTCTTTTTAAACACCTCTTCTCCCTTCTGTATTTGTAGAACCTCTACATATCTTACAGTACTCAAAATATAAGTTTCAGTGAAGTTTCATATGTCTTCCAAGCAGACTGAATCCTTCCCTCTACTATACTCTCATGCCATTTTGCGTAAACCTTTTATAATAGCACTCATAAATTTTATCAGACCAATTTATTGACAAATGATATACATTTCCTTCTTCTATTCACTGTATTTCCTGCTTCTCCATACCAGCACCTGTCATATATTAAGCATTTACTCTATGTTGAATTTATAAAACAATAAATAAACTCCACAATATTTGTTGTGGGAGAATGATCTCTTCATAACTCTGTGTAATAACATAAAAGACAAATGCAGGAGCTGGACATGGTGGCTCAGGTCTGCAATTCCAACACTTTGGGAGGCTGAGGTGGGCGGATCAGTTGAGCCCAGAAGTCTGAGACCAGCCTGGGCAACATGGTGAAAGCTGTCTCTACAAAAAATACAAAAATTAGCCAGGTATGGTGGCACATGCCAGTAGTTCCACCTACTCGGGAGGCTAAAGTGGGAGATCACTTGAGCCAGGGCGGTAGAAGTTGCAGTGAGCTGAGATCGCGCCTCTGTACTCCAGCCAAGGTGACAGTGAGACCCTGTCTCAAAAAAAAAGAAAGAAAGAAAAATGCAGGTCAAAACTGGTTTGCATTAAATGTTTTCTAATAACTGTAATAACTGTATTTCATGAGAGAAGTAAAAACAGTAAAAGAATCTTGAATACCTACAGTATATCAGGCATTGTACTAGGTGATTTACAGGTATTATCTCATTTAGATCTCATTTAATCTGTAAAAGAAGGTATTCATTTTACAGATTAAGAAACACAGGTTCTGATATATTAAGTGTATAGCTTGTCTTGCATAACTTGTCAGAGCTCAGACATGAACCACGATTTATTTCAGTCAAAACCCATAGTCTTTGCAGTAAAGCCTATGTTTAAGCATGTCTATGGACTGATCACACCGGTAATCTCAGCACTTTCAGAGGCCATAGTGGGAGGATCGCTTGAGGCCAGGAGTTCAAGACCAGCCAAGCCAACATAGTAAGACTTCATCTCTACAAAAAATTATTTAAAAAACAAAAAAGCACATCCAAGTATTAGAGGGTCAGTCACCATAGTATATAAAAGTATGCCTTTGGTCTCAGACTGAGTTCACATTCTGTCTCTACAACTTAATAAGTACAGCAAATTATTTAATCTCTCTGTCCCTCCTTTCCCTTATCTATAAAATGGTGATAAATAATAGTATGTATTTTGTGGGTGGTTATGATTAAGGAATATAAATAAAATAAAGTGATTATTATACTACAATGCCTTATTCATTGAATACCTTTATAAAACCTATTCATGATAGAAAATACTATTAGAAATGCTGTTTGAAATTGGTTTTATAGCATATATGAATTTAGAAAAAAACTTCTTATATAACTTTTACAGAAAAAACTAGGCTCTGGGTAGATATAAAGTCCTATGTAGATACTTTGTGGAATGAGCTTGTTTCTTAGCATTTTATCTGACATGACCTCAAAGTTTCAGCTTCAATTTTTTTTTTTTTTTCGATGCAGTCTCGCTCTGTTGCCCAGACTGGAGTGCAATGGTGCGATCTCGGCTCACTGCAACCTCTGCCTCCCGGGTTCAAGCCATTCTCCTGCCTCAGCCTCCCGAGTAGCTGGGACTACAGGCGTCCACCACCATGCCTGGCTAATTTTTTGTATTTTTAGTAGAGACAGGGTTTCACCATGCTGGTCAGGCTGGTCTCAAATTCCTGACCTTGTGATCTGCCTGCCTCGGCCTCCCAAAGTGCTGGGATTATAGGCATGAGCCACCGTGCCCGGCCCAGTTTCAGCTTCATCTTAATTCTAATTTCTACTATGCTTTGTGACCTAGCATACCTTTTCAATCAAACTTCTTATCTCTAAGTACAGTAACATATCTTAAACTGGCTCTTTGGTTTCATTTTAGATGGTATCTCCAACATGGATGATAAACTAGAAAGAGTTCTGGTCAGGCAATCTGGATAGAGAAGCTAAGCAACATTGTACCTTCTAAAGTCATTTTCACACTTATATATTAGACACTCAGATTTATATAACAAGATACATTAAAGAAACAATGATTAAAAATATATAACCACTACACTCCATTAATAGAGATAATTAAGTTGAACATACTTAAGAATACATTGCTTTTGTGAGGATTAAAATCTAATGTTAAGCTACCAATTCATATTCACCTGAATCTTATTTAATAATAAATTTATACTCATGAATGACATTATTAACTGTCAGTCTGATGATGTTCAAGCTATTTCAGTTACCCAGACAGGTCTATAACTTACTCTAAATGTCTGGCACTTACAGACACACACACACACACACACACACACACACACAAATCCACAGTTGATTAACATCAAAAAGAAACTTCACTCTCTATACTTCTCAGGAAAGGAAAAGCTCAAAAGTTATACTTCATGGCTACTGAACAAGTTTAGGCTTTCAAATGAGATTCTTTCCATTGATTCTATAACTTATCCAATTACTCGTTCAACATGTTGAATTTCTACTGAGTAAAAGGCACATGTTTCAGGACACAAATTATATCAATTTCAAATACAATTGAGGCAGCCTAAGGAGTGTATGTAAGACCTAGGGCAAACTATTTGGTCTGTCTGAACTTTAATATTCTTATCTATAAAATAGTGGTGATAATAACTATGGTACCCCAACAATTTATTACCAGGATCAAATGAGGTACTAAAACATAGAACAGAAAAGCATTTTCACATATTAAATCCACAGTAAGTTTCTATAACAACTCAAGAGCTCATCTTGTCTCCAGGAGCACAATAAGAGACTGTTTCACTACATGATTAATGTAACAAATATTTAAGAGTCTAACACATTATGATGTGTTCAAGTACTAAAGTGCTTTAAAAATGTAGTAAGTACAGGCTGGGTGCAGTGGTTCATGCCTGTAATTTTGGCACTTTAGGAGGTGAGGTGGGTGGATCACTTGAGGCCAGGAGTTTGAAACCAGCCTGGCCAACATGGCAAAACCCCGTCTCTACTAAAAATACAAAAATTAGCCAGGCATGGTGATGCACACCTGTACTGTAGTCCCAGCTACTTGAGAGGCTGAGGCAGAAGACTCTCTTAAACCTGGGAGGCAGAGGTGGCAGTGAGGTGAGAGGGTCATGTCACTGCACTCCAGCCTGAGTGACAGAGCAAGACTCCATCTCAAAAAAAAAAAAAAAGTAGTAAGCACAAATGCTTTCCTTAGGAAGCTTACATTATAGTAGGGATAATAGAACTCTCAAATAACCACAGTACAATGCAAATTTAACAAGTATTATAAGATTTATAAAGCCCAGCACACATGAAGAAAAAAAATGGGCTGGGCGTGGTGGCTCACGCCTGTAATCCCAACACTTTGGGAGGTCAAGGCAAGTGGATCACCTGAGGTCAGGAGTTCAAGACCAGCCTAGCCAACATGGTGAAACCCCGTCTCAACTAAAAATACAAAATAATTAGCTGGGCATGGTGGTGGGCACTTGTAATCCCAGCTACTTCGGGAGGCTGAGGCAGGAGAATTGCCCTAACCCTGGAAGCGGAGGTTGCAGGGAGCCAAGATCACACCATTGCACTCCAGCCTGGGCAACAAGAGCAAAACTCTGTCTCAAAAGAAGAGAAAAAGAAAAAGAAAAAAAGAATGAACTGGATTTGGCAGATTTCAGAAAGCTGCATAAGAAAGAGGTGGCATTTAAGGAATTGAAGAATAAGTAGAATTTCTACAAAGACAGCAAGGAAGGCCTTCCTTGTTTCTTCTTTGTAGGAAGAAAGGATAAAAGCAAAGACCAAGGCAGATAGGCATATAGCATGTTCAGAAACTGGACGTCTAATTAACTACTACAGTTTGGCTAAAAAATATGATATGTGGAAAAAAGTAATATTTGTTTAACAGAATAAAAGGAAAAAAGAATTAAAGGATCATAGCCGGGCGCGGTGGCTCAAGCCTGTAATCCCAGCACTTTGGGAGGCCGAGACGGGCGGATCATGAGGTCAGGAGATCGAGACCATCCTGGCTAATACGGTGAAACCCCGTCTCTACTAAAAAATACAAAAAACTAGCCGGGCGAAGTGGCGGGTGCCTGTAGTCCCAGCTACTTGGGAGGCTGAGGCAGGAGAATGGCGTGAACCCGAGAAGAGGAGCTTGCAGTGAGCTGAGATCCGGCCACTGCACTCCAGCCTGGGTGACAGAGCAAGACTCCGTCTCAAAAAAAAAAAAATAAATAAATAAATAAATAAATAAAGGATCATATTGATTTTACTGGAGCCATAGTCAGACTGAAATTTTGAAGGAAAAATTTGAAGCCTCCCTAAATAATATAAAGTGTATTAAATGCCTCCCTAAATAATTTACATTTTATTCTGAAGCCGATTGAGAATCACTGCGTATTTCTGAGGAAGGAATAACCAAAAAAAGAAAGGCATAAGATCTTTGGCTTTAAAAGTAATTTGGAGGCAAGTAACTGGAAAGGCGCCAGGCTGAGGACAAGTCCAGTTTGGAAGTTACTGCTCTAGCGCAAGTAAGAAGAGGAAAGCCGAGCATATTTAGCAGAGAGGTAGTGGGAATGAAAAAGGGGAGAACTAAATTTGAGATGCTGAAGAGATAGAATCAACAGTTGGGAGGAAAGTTAGCATCAGAAATTTTACGTTTACAAGTCATTCCCTTGAAACACCCTGAGTTTACCAGTGAAAGTGAATAAGAACACCAAGTAAGAAACTGCACCAAATTTCACCTTTAACTACTAAAGCCGAAAGATGACTTCAAAAACAAAAAGACTTAATTTTCAAATACTGCATTTAAGAGAACATAATAAAAGATCGTCTTTTACGATAAAGCAATGCACCCACACACCTGTTCTGATGAGAATTTCACCCCGCCTCAAACAGTCCTTGTGTTCTTACTAGCCTTACCAAGGGCAGCCTTTCCATTTCTTTAAGTTCCTGCGGCTTCTTGAGCTCCAGGTGCTGGTCGGGTGCATCTGTGTCTACCACAGGGCTCAACACCGAGTGAGAGCTCATGGGATGTTCACTGAAGGGATGTGACCGCAGCCGGGCCCAGCCGTCACTAGCTCCGCACGCCCCAGGCGCTGAGGCACACACTGCCGTCTTCATTCGCTTGACACACCCCTCTCCTCGGGCCTTTTTTCCTCCTCCACCCAGCACATTCCGCACGTCGTCCGTCGGAGTTACAACGTGTCACCTCATCTGCTCCCAACCCTATTTAGCTAGCACTGTATTTCAGGTCTTCGATACCGTCCCCTTCACCCCTGCAGACTTCACATCAGCCCCCTCGCATGCCTCCTCTTCCTCCTCCTCCTCCTCCAGGAGCTTCCCGGGCCACCCCGCAGCCGCTGGCCTCCTGGCTCCTGCCCCTCCCCAGGTGCGCTCAGGACTCACCTCCCGCGCACCTCGACCGGCTGAGCCCACCACCGCGGGCCGCGGTTCAGCTCCGCCGGGCGCCCCAGGCTGCCGAGTCCGCTGGGTCCAACGCGACCGCTGACCCGCAGCGCCGCCGTCTCCCGTCGCCGTAGCCACCGCCAGCTCGGTGCAGCCCAGGCGTTTCCGGGTTCCCGCGGTCCCGTCCCCCAAATGCTCCGGCTTCCGCCTCGGCTCTGGCAAATGCCGTTCCCGGCTCGGCTCTGGCAGCCCCAGCTCGGCACTTGGCAGCTCCGTCCCTAAGGCGACGCACCTGGGCTGCTCTGCTGGCAGCCCCTGGTTCCTGCTTCACCGTCGCGTGGAGGCCTGGGGCACTGCTTTCTGCTACACCTCTCTTAGGAGCGCGAGACAGATAGAGTGACACTCGTCGAGGGCCTCTGCGGGACTGTCTGTTTGCAGAAGGTGCCAAGGTGTCCACTGCGAAAGAAAGGGCAAAGTCCTTTGGGGCAAAGAACCCTGAGAGGAACGGGGAAATGGATTTTGAAAGCAAACGAACCCGCTCCTAAAAGTGACTGTCACTGACCTGAAAACAAACCAGATTAGCTATGGCAAAGGCTGCCAATCAACCAGTGGTCTGCAAGAAGGCTTGTTCTTCCACTTCTCCCACCCTGACTGAGATCTTGAGACTGAGGGAAACCCAGAGCTATACCACCAATGGGCCTGGTGTCATCAATCAGGAGAGGAAAAAGAAAGCTGGGCCCAGAGGATTACAGAGTTATAAGGGACCTACCCCTTCCTGGCTACATGGATTACAGCATTACCTTTTAAAAGTCTTCCAATGGCTGTGTTGGAAACCCTCTAACCACTGCAGCCCATTCAGGTGATGAACAGGCTGAAATCAGTACTTCAGGTTCAGCTGGGTTATCAAATAAGCGAACAGGATTATCTCTTTTTGTTAACTCAGTGCTGCTATAAATTCAGCCTATGTCTCTTTATATTGTAAATTATTAAAACCATGTCCAAGAGAGACATACTTAGAAAAAAAGTGAGATTGAAGAAAAATAAATAACTGTGTTAGAGTAGAATAACTGGCTTTAAAATTTTCTGCAATACAATCTTGAGAAAATTCCTGGACAGTAAAATACATATTAGATCTTAATATATGTCCAGTTTTTTTGAAACCAAAATGTGCCTGTTAGATGATGATAACAGCATGCCTCGTTTTATTGTGATTTGCTTTGTTGCTCTTAACAGACATTGCTTTTCTTTGCTTTTTTGTTTGTTTGTTTATTTGTTTTTACAAATTGAAGGTTTGTGACAACCTTGCCTCAAGCACATCTATTGGTGCCATATTTCCAATAGCATGTGCTCACTTTGTGTCTCTGTGTCACATAATATTCAATAATTTTTGCAATATTTAAATTTGTTCATCATTATATCTGGTATAGTGCTTTGTGATCAATGATTTTTGATGTTACTATGGTAACTGTTTTGGGGTACTGTTATGGTTTGGCTGTGTCCCCACCCAAATCTCAACTTGAATTGTATCTCCCAGAATTCCCATGTGTTGAGGGAGAGACCTAGGGGGAGATAATTGAATCATGAGGGCCAGTCTTTCCTGTGCTATTCTCATGATAGTGAGTAAGTCTCATGAAATCCGATAGGTTTATCAGGGGTTTCCACTATTGCTTCTTCCTCATTTTTCTCTTGCCACAGCCATGTAAGAAATACCTTTCACCTCCCGCCATGATTCTGAGGCCTCCCCAGCCATGTGGAAACTGTAGGTCCAATTAAACCTCTTTTTCTTTCCAGTCTCGGGTACGTCTTTATCATCACCATGAAAATGGACTAATACAGGTGCCACGTACTGCACTCATATAGGAAGACAAATTTAATTGATAAATGTTATGTGTATTCTGACTACTCCAACAACTGCCCGTTTCCCCACCCTTCTCCCCCTTGGACCTCCCTATTTCCCAATACACAGCAATATTGAAATTAGGCCAATTATTAACCCTACAATGGCTTTGAAGGAAATCAAAATATTTCACCCCAAAATATACTTCTTTGACATACTTTGAGATGACTGTTTAGAGGGCCTGCCATCAGAAGCATGCCAGATGTGGTGGCTCATGCTTGTAATCCCAAGACTTTGGGAGGCTGAGGCAGGCGGATTGCTTGAGCGCAGGAGATTGCGACCAGCCTGACCAACATATTGAGACCCCATCACTACAAAAAACAAAAATTTAAACATGTGCCTGTCATAATGGTACATGCCTTTAGTTCTAGCTACTCATAAGGGAAGCTGAGGTGGGATGATCGCTTGATCCCAGGAGTTCAAGGCCACATTAAGCCATGATCATGTTACTATACTCCAGCCGGGCTGATAGAGCCAGACCCTGTCTCAAAAAAAGAAAAGTAGCCCAGTAGCCCTGCAAAACTGTCTCTTGTAGGACAGATTTGCATCTGTTGAGAATCTGCGTTAATGTAGCCAGGCTTTCTCTGAGGCCCTTCCTTGTCCAGATCTAGGAAAGATTAACTGAGATTCTGACACCTTTAAAGGTCTGAAAGAAACTTCCACCATCTGTTCTCTCTGAGGGCTGCTACCCACCTTTGCTAGTCAGACCTCTGCTTCTCTCCCTCCTGTAACTTGTTTTGCCACTATAACCTGATTTACCACCATAATCTACTTTTGGCCATGCTTGAAACTCTCATTCTTTCTAAAGATGGTATATACCCTTGTGTACTATGTGGGGGATAAGACTAATCACCCTGTGATTTCTCCTCATACACACCAATAAATTTCTATGCCTTTTTTCTTTTTTTTTTTTTTTTTTTGGAGTTAGGGTCTCGCTCTAGAAGGAGTGTAGTCCTGATTATCAGTGAAGCCTCCAAGGCTTCAGTGATCCTCCTGCCTCAGCCTCCCGCTTAAGCAATCCTCCTGCCTCAGCCTCCTGAGTAGCTGGGACTACAGGCACATGCCACCATTCCTGGCTAACATTTTTTTTTACTTTTTGTAGAGATGGGTTCCCACTATTTTGTGCAGGCTGGTCTCAAACTCCTGAGCTCCAGTGATCTTCTTGCCTCAGCCTGCAGTATTGGGATTACAGGCACGAGCCACTGTGCCCAGCCTGCCTCTTCTGTTATTAATCTGACTTTTGTCCGTTGATTATTTAGCCAACCTTCAGAGGGTGAAGGGGAAGCTACAAAATCTCCCCAGGGCAAGAATGTCAGCTGAGCCTGAACTGCAAGTCTGGACATCCAACAATTCAAGTCAGTACCCAAGGTCTGCAGCTCTTTTAATAAGAACAATCATATTACCCTTGAGGGATTTGCCTGTATTTTCTCATTTAACTCTCACAGCAGCCTTATAAAGTAAGCATTAGTATCGTATTTTATAGAAAGAGCAACTGAGGTTTACAGACAGGTAACTTTCTGAAGTCCCCACATCTACTGAAAAATAAGTTGGGATTTAAATCCTTATTTGTCTCCCTTTAAAGTCCATATTTTAAAACATGACGCTTAGCTGCCATAGGAAGAAAAAAATGAGACAGAAGAGAAAGTTGGCAGACAGCAAAAGTAGCAATAGAGATAAGAATTATCAGTGAAGAAAAGAGATGAACATGAAGAAAGAGAGAAAAACAGCAATCTGGGACACTGGCCCGGAGGACTAGCTTTGGCTTCTCTATCATAGCAGATCTTACAGGTGAAATTTTGGCACCATGAAGACAGACAAATGAGAACAAGATATTAGTCTAAAGGCAGCCAGGGCCAAATAGGACTATGTATCTCAATTGGTACCTAATTAGAATTGTCAGATAAAATACAGAGGCCTTCACCTGGTGCGGTGGCTCACGCCAGTAATCCCAACACTTTGGGAGGCCGAGGCGGGCAGATCACCTGAGTTTGGGAGTTCGAGACCAGCCTAACATGGAGAAACCCCATCTCTATTAAAAATAAAAAAATTAGCTGGGCATGCTGGCACATGCCTGTAATCCCAGCTACTTGGGAGGCTGAGGCAGGAGAATTGCTTAAACCCGGGAGGCGGAGGTTGCAGTGAGCCAAGGATCACGCCATTGCACTCCAGCCTGGGCAACAAGAGGGTAAACTCTGTCTAAAATAATAATAATAATAATAGCAACAGAGGCCTTGTTAAATTTAAATTTCAAATAAGCAACGAAATATGGAATATTTGCGATATACTTTTAAAAATTCATTGATTATCAGAAATTCTAATTTAGCTGGATATCCTGTAATTTTATTTGCTAAATGTGGCAACCCTATTGAACGCATAAATGCATTGTGATATTGTACAATAACTGGGATTCCCTATGATGCCCCAGAGAAATGAAGGCCAGATCAAATTATGTTTAGTGCAGTTGACACTGCAAACTTTATGCACACAAAGTGACATTCTCTAGATCAGTATCTTCAGACAGTGCCAAGCTGGTAGACTTTAAAGGATAAAGGTGAGAGGTTGTTAGAAAACCCAGGAGAAAATAAAGAAAAGACAACAAACAAGAAAGAAAGAGCGCAGGGACTATGTTGATAGACATTTTTAAAGAATTTCTGCTCAAAATGGTTGAAATACTGAAAAAAAATTTCAGTGCTTAGAGAATTAAACCGCAGGTTTCCAGGTGTCACTTACCAAATATTTTGTTCCTATGCCATCATAACTTTTAAAACTATTTGACTGAAATTACAGCTCAGGAGCAGGAAAAACCAGTTTGTTGTTTCAAGCTGCCAAATCACAGTAATTGAATCTGGCTTTTTCTTGTTAGTTCTTCAGAGGGAAAAAGAAACCTATGTGTTAACAAAACTGGAAAGGATTGACAAAGATTATCTACTTGTCCATCGTTTACTTCTAAGAAGACTTGAATGAGGTTACTTCCATTATAAGAGCTCAACTGTCAATATGAACATGGTCCTTTGATTTTGAGATGGATCTATAGAGTTTAGCATTCTCTAGAACATGGATCTGATAGGTTTGAAATAAAACTTACTTTTCATTTCTGAGGAGGAGTATTTCAGAGGCTTCTGGTTTTTTCCTATAGTAGAGTTACTTTTCGAGTCAGGGGCCCAGGAGATTTCACGGAGGTGAGGCCCTCTCCTCCCTCTGTACATTCAGAAAGTGGAGAAACTACCCTGCATGATTGCTGCCCTATGGGGCTTGTTGATCAAAGCTTCAGTTATCACTTGATGCTCTAAAGTCTATTTGGGAATCAATGAATTGGTTTCATCTCAGAGTCAGGGTTAAATGTAAATTAATGCCTTGGAGATTCCCCTGTATCTAACACAGTTACCTGATAAAATCACCACAGCTTCCTTTGTGGAAGACTAGGAAAAAGTGCACAGTATGTATAGTATGCACTTGTGCTGTTAAAGGGACGTCTTAAATCTGGGAATGGGGGCTACAACTCTAGTAAAGTTGGGCCTCTATTTACCAGTCCTAGTGTACATTTGATTATGAAGTCCGTATGCAATTGGATTGTGCTGTTCACCAACTATTTCCCAGTCTCAACCTGCAGGGCTCTTCTTAAAGTAGGTCGCACTGTTAGACTCTCTTGTGGTTGAGTGAGACCACATGTCCAGTTCTGGCCAATTACCTCCGGGCCAGGGCATTGAATTGCCAATTTATGACTGTTTAGAATCCTCTTTCTCTCTGCTTTTGAGTCTGGCAATGTGCAGCATCATGAATGCTTCATCATCAGACTGTATCCTAGAATTAGGAGATGTGTAACCTGCAGTAAACATACAGCATGAACAAGAAATACATTTTTATTATTTTATGTTACCAATGAGAAAAGAAAAATAGCTCAGGGCAGTCTGAGCTTTGGGAGGTATGCAGTCCCAAAGTGACAAGAGCATGGGACTTTGATCATTCTTGCCTTCCATCCTCCAACTCCCACTCCACATCCATGCTTGGGGACAATTGTTTAAAGTCATTTTGTTCCTGACTAGCTGCCTCAGCCATCATCTTTGTGTTGCCAGAATTTATGATGCAAAACAACAACAACAACAACAACAATGTATAGCCTATCAATAGCTTTGGTTATTTTAATGTAAATTCTTGGTAAACAAGTCAGGAGCTGCCTCTTCTTTTCCTTTAAAAATCCATTTGTAACTGCTGCTAATCAGAGGGTATGTTCAGGGCAACTTGAATCTGTACTCCTGAGTTGCAATCCTCAAGCTTGGCCCAAATAAACTCTCTACTTATATGAATTTTGCCTCAGTGTCTTCCTTTGAGGTCACATTAAGATTCTGCCAATTTCCAAGCACTTGGGAGTTGAAAAAAAAATTGACAAAACCTAGCATACATAGATTAATACAAAAACTTATGGCCAGAGATGGATGTATATTAACAAAAACATGACTTTTGTGACTTTGACTTAGGGGCCAAGTGATGGGGGCAAGCAAACTGATTTTAGCAGCTGGAAGAATGATAACCCATGGTGTGCTATGGAATATTTGATAAAACTGTGACCTGCAATTACTTAAAAGTTAAATAATAAACATAGTAAGTTTATAGCTCCAGTGCAAGAGACTAGAAAATAAAATGTTAATAGCATGTGTAGGTTAATGTTTGATGTATTTGAAAGACACTTCATGAAAGAGAAATACCCAAAAAATAATTTACTGATTTGTTAGCAGGAATGGAAAGGAATAAAGACAACATAGAAATTCAGGAACTGGCAGAGTTGACAATGGCAAATACTTTTCTAATGGAAGCCTTTAATAATAATTTTTAAAAATCAAATCAAAACTATCCCTGTCATACTTATCTTTAAAATCTCTAAATGCATTGAGATATCACCCAGTAAGTCCTTTCAATTAGATGAAATGGCTTAATAAACAGGGAATAAAGGTGTTGGTCTCCCACCAAGCTTGATAGGCTCAACGTATCTGGAATTAAGTGGCCAGATAAATGGAGATATGCCAAGGAAAGAACTGTGGTATGGCTATTGGCAAATGAAGCTGATTGGAATCTAAGAGATAAGAAACCAGTAACGTTTATAAGATAATTGTATTGCCAAAGGAGCCAAGAGCCTAGACAAAACTTAACATGCATCTTTGGCCTACAGCCCTCTATACACAGGGAATTAGCCCAGGATAATGGTTAGCCTCCAAAGAGTGCATGTTCTCCAATACGCATTTCACATATAACTAAAAAATATAATAAAGGAAGAACTCTCTCCCAGAAGGTCAAATCAAGGAATATAAAGAACAATGAATTGGGAACCCCCTTCTAGAGGGCAGAATTAGCATCTAATTGAAGAACTATTTAATATTACCTACACCCAGGATAGTAGGACTTCACAATGTGTTGCCACTGAGCAGTCAGCTCTGTTCATTGACTACTCTCATTTTTTCCCAATGACTCGCCACGTCTCTTCCCTGTAATATACTTTCTGTGATTGCCTGTTCTAGATATTTTATATGTGTTATCATACAATATTTGTCCTTTTTTTATTTAGCTTCTTTCTTTTAGCACCATGTTTTCAAGGTTCATCTATATTGTAATCTGTATCAGAACTTATTCCTTCTTCTGGCTGAACAATACCCATTTTATGGATATACTACATTTTATTTATCCCTTCATCCATCAGGAGACATTTGAGTTGTTTCTACCTTTTGGGTGTTATGAATAATGCTGCTATGAACATTTATGTACAAGTATCTTATCTGTTTAAGTCCTTGTGTTTTTTGTTTTTGTTTTTGTTTTTGAGACAGAGTCTCGCTCTATTGCCCAGGCTGGAATGCAGTGGCACGATCTTGACTCACTGCAACTTCTGCCTCCTGGGTTCAAGTGATTCTCCTGCCTCAGCCTCCCAAGTACCCAGGACTACAGACACATGCCACTACACCTGGCTAATTTTTGTATTTTTAGTAGAGACTGGGTTTTGCCATATTGGCCATGCTGTTCTTGAACTCCTGACCTCAATTGATATCCCACCTTGGCTTCCCAAAGCGCTGGGATTACAGGAATGAGCCACCATGCCCAGCCAAGTCCTTGTTTTCAATTCCTCCATGTATATAAGTGGAGAGGAATGCTGAGTTATATGGTAATATTATTATTATTATTATTATTTTTAGAGGCAAGTTGTGGCTCTGTTGCCTAGGCTGTAGTGCAGTGGCATGATCTCATAGCTCACGGCCACCTCAAACTCCTGGGCTCAAGTGATCTTACAGCTTCATTCTCTTAAGTAGCTAGACCTACAGGTATGCACCACCATGCCTGGCTAATTTTTTTTATGTTTAGTAGTGATAAGGTCTCCCAATATTGCCCAGGCTGGTCTCAAACTCCTGGCCTTTTTTTTTTTTTTTTTTTTTAATATTTAAAAAATAGAGGCTAAGCAAAGTGGCTCATACCTGTAATCCTAGCACTTTGGGAGGCCAAGGTGGGCAGATCAGGAGTTCAAGACCAGCCTGGGCAACATAGTGAAACCCTGTCTCTACAAAAAAAACCCAAAAAAAGTAGCCAGGTGTGGTGGTGTGTACCTGTAGTTCCAGCTACTTGGGAGGCTGAGGTGGGCGCATCACTTGAGCCCGGGAGGTGGAGGCTGCAGTGAGTCAAGATCATGCCACTGCACTCCAGCCTAGGCGACAGAGACTCTGTCTTTAAAAAATAATAAATTAAATTTAAAAATTATATAGAGATGGGGTCTCACTGTGTTGCCCAGGTTGATCTTGAACTTTTGGGCTCAAGCGATCCTCTCACCTCAGCCTCCCAAAGTGTTGGGATCACAGACGCAAGCTACCACACCCAGCCTAATTCTTTTTTAAGATTTTTTTTTTTTCATTTTATCTTCTTCTTAAATTTTGTTTTGTTTTGTTTTTTGAGACAGGGTCTTGCGCTGTTACCCAGGCTGGAGTACAGTGGCAGAATCATGGCTCACTACAGCCTTGACCTCCTGGACTTACCTGATCCTCTCACCTCAGTCTTCAAAGTAGCTCCGACTACAGACACTCACCAGAATGCGCGGCTGATTTTTTGATTCTTTTGCAGAGACAGAGTTTCGCTGTGTTGCCCAGGTTGGTCTTGAATGCCAGTCCTCAAATTGAGAGACAGGACTAGCTGGATTTCCTAGGCTAAGAATCCCTAAGCTTAGCTGGGAAGGTGACAGCATCCACCTTTAATCGCGGGGCTTGCAAATTAGCCCAGACCCCAGCAATCAGAGAGCTCACTAAAATGCTAATTAGGCAAAAACAGGAGGTAAAGAAATAGCCAATCATCTATTGCCTGAGAGCACAGCGGGAGGGACAAGGATCAGGATATAAACCCAGGCATTCAAGTCCGCAAGGGCAACCCCCTTTGGGTCCCTCCCCTTATACCGGAGCTCTGTTTTCACTCTATTTCACTCTATTAAATCTTGCAACTGCACTCTTCTGGTCTGTTTGTTAATGGCTCCAGCTGAGCTTTTGCTCGCCCTCCACCACTGCTGTTTGCCGCCATAGCAGACCTGCCGCTGACTTCCATCCCTCCAGATCCTGCAGGGTGTCTGCTGTGCTCCTGATCCAGTGAGGCACCCATTGCCACTCCTGATCCGGCTAAAGGCTTGCCATCGTTCCTGCACGGCTAAGTGCCTGGGTTCGTCCTAATGGAGCTGAACACTAGTCACTGGGTTCCACGGTTCTCTTCCATGACCCACAGCTTCTAATAGAGCTATAACACTCACCACAAGGCCCAAGGTTCCATTCCTTGGAATCCGTGAGGCCAAGAACCCTGGGTCAGAGAACACGAGGTTTGCCACCGTCTTGGAAGTGGCCCGCCACCATCTTGGGAGCTCTGGGAGCAAGGACCCCCGGTAACAAAATGATCTGCCAGCCTTGGCCTAACAAAGTGCTGGGATTACAGGCACGCGCTGCCCCACCTGAGCTGTCTTCTTAATTATTTCCATTCAGTACATTTAATCTTTGAGGAACAGTCAAACTGTTTTTCAAAACAGCTGTACCATTTTGTTTTATTTATTTTTTTATAATAGAAATGGGATCTTGCTGTGTTGGCCAGGCTGGTCTCAAACTCTTGGGCTCAAGTGATCCTTCCACCTGAACCTCCCACAGCACTGGAATTACATGTGTGAGCCACTGCACCTGGTCCCAAATTTTAGACAAAGCTTTACTCCTTTAATCAATTGCAAATTAAAGAATCTCTGAAGATACCTATGACCTGTAAACCCTCACTTCAAGATATTCTGCCTTTTTAGGCCAAAGCAATGTATAACCTCCATATATTGATTTATGACTTAGCCTGTAACTTCTACTTCCCTAAAATATGTAAAACAGGCCAGGTGAGGTGACTCATGCCCATAATTCCAGAACTTTGGGAGGCTAAAATGGGCAGATCACTTGAACACAGGAGTCAAGACCAGTGGGTAACATGGTGAATCCTCATCTCTACAAAAAATACAAAAATTAGCCAGGCATGGCAGCTCACAGCTATAGTCCCAGTTATCTGGGAGGCTGAGGTGGGAGGATCACTTGAGCCCAGGATGTAGAGGCTGCAGTAAACCAAATCATGCCACTGCACTCCAGCAGGTGACAGAGTGAGACCCTGTCTCAAAAAAAAAAAAAAAAAAAAAAAGATGACATAAACATATTCCATGCCATTTCTCCCAGAGAATACAGCAAAAATTCTGGAGAGAACATATGAAACAAATAATTGAGATTAGTAAAATAAATAATAAAGGTAATAAAGAAAATAATAGAAGATAAATTGGGTAAGAAATTAAAACTCAGAGAAAAACCAACAAAATGGTGAGTTTCATATATTTTTCCCTCTACTATCTCAAAGCAAGAAAAATTCTGGAACGTTGCAAAAGGAACACCAAGAGAGTATCTCTATCTTTAAAAAGAAAACTGGAAAGAGGCGCCTCTGACAAATGAGGAACTATTCTGTTTTCTTTTATTGGCTCTGTAGGGCTCCAGTTCTAAAGCTGCCTTCTCCCTATGAGTGGTGACTCTATCAGCAGCTGAGCTTGCTGATTTGCCTGGAGATTGTCTTAGTCCACTTTTGCTGTTGTAACAAATTACCTTAGACTGGGGAATTTATTTATTTTTATTTTATTTTTTTGAGACAGAGTTTTGCCCTTGTTGCCTAGGCTGGTGTGCAATGGCGTAATCTCAGCTCAGTGCAACGTCTGCCTCCCGGTTCAAGATATTCTCTTGGCCGGGCGCGGTGGCTCAAGCCTGTAATCCCAGCACTTTGGGAGGCCGAGACGGGCAGATCACGAGGTCGGGAGATCGAGACCATCCTGGCTAACACGGTGAAACCCCGTCTCTACTAAAAAAATACAAAAAACTAGCTGGGCGAGGTGGCGGGCGCCTGTAGTCCCAGCTACTCGGGAGGCTGAGGCAGGAGAATGGCGTGAACCCGGGAGGCGGAGCTTGCAGTGAGCTGAGATCCGGCCACTGCACTCCAGCCTGGGCGACAGAGCGAGACTCCGTCTCAAAAAAAAAAAAAAAAAAAAAAAAAAGATATTCTCTTGCCTCAGCCTTCCCAGTAGCTGGGATTACAGGTGCACGTCACCACGCCCAGCTCATTTTTTGTATTTTTAGTAGAGATGGGGTTTCACCATGTTGACCAGGCTGGTCTTGAACTCCTGACCTCAGGTAATCCACCCACCTCAGCCTCCCAAAGTGCTAGGATTATAGATGTGAGCCACCGTGCCTGGCCAGACTGGGGAATTTATAAACAGCAGAACCTACAGCTCAGAGCTCTGGAGCCTAGGAAGTACAAGATCAAGGCACCAGCTGATTCAGTGTCTGGTGAGGGCCTGTTCCTCATAGGTGGTGTCTTCCACGTCCTCATCTGGTGGAAGGGGCAAAGGGACTCCCTCAAGCCTCTTCTAAAGGGCATTAATCCTGTTCCTGAGGGCTCTACCTTCTAATCACTTCCTAAAGACCCTACCTCCTCATAGTAATTGGGGAATAAGTTCTAACTTACGAATTTTGCGGAGGGGACACAAACATTCAGCAGAGATGGATCCAGTTGTGGGAGGTGTCTGACAGTATAGGAAGACTATAAACCAGGCATTTGGGCCAGAGAACCAGGAGAAGGAGCTCTGGGAGCCAGAGAATATTATGGAGATTTTGGAGAAGAGGACTTCAAAGAGGGTTGAAGTCTTAGGATCACTCCCAAGGTGTTTGTGGGAAAAACTTATCTGAAATAGAAGACTGTAAGGGAGGGAAAGACTTTCCCTTTACCCACCTAGGATCAATAACTAGGTCTAGGATACAAACTGACAACAGGTGATTAACAGGAGAAAAGGTATGCTAATTTATTATGTCCATGGGAGTATCACAGGGGAAAAAAAAGCAAATATCCCAAAAGCAGTGAGATTTGAAAGCTTATCTATCATCATCACAAGGGAAAGTGCAGAAGAGATGTGGACATTTTGGGGAGATTAAATGATTTTTAGGAAAGATGAATGGACCAGGTGTGGCTCACACCTATAATCCCAGTGCTTTGAGAGGCCGAGGCGGGAGGGTCACTTGAGCTCATGAGTTTGAGACCACCTTGGGCAATATGGTGAAACCCTGTCTCTACAAAAAATTCAAAAATTAGCCTGGTGTGGTGGCAAGCATCTGTAGTCCCAGCTACTTAGGAGGCTGAGGTGGGAGGATGGCTTGAGTCCAGGAGGCAGAGGTTACAGTGAGCCGAGATTGTGTCACTGCACTCCAGTCTGAGCGATGAGAGTGAAACCCTGTCTCAAAAAATAAAAATAAAAACTAAAGATGAATGATGGGCTCTTGGAATAATAGACGGGAGATATGACAGTTTCTGACAAAGCTTGTCTGGGGATAGTATCTAGTCTGCTTTCCTATTATGAGTCAGTCTTTTCTGTTGATGAAACTCCTGGGAAAGGGACTGATGACAATTGAGTTCCTTTTGGAATATCTGTCTTTAGTCAGATACAGGGAGTTCAGAGAAAGCTTCTCTCTGCATTTGTTGTTTTTTAAGTGTCTTCACCTCAAAATAATCAATATACCAAAGTGAAATATTTTGAGGTGGCATATCCTAAACTACTTCAAGACCAAGGGCTTTGAACACTGGTGTGTGGTGTAGACCCCACCCAGGTCCCATTTCGCCCCTGGGGGAAACATACATAGAACAGATTAAAATATTCTGCAAAAGCTTGAAAACTGAAATTATGTTCCATGGTCCATAGAAGGCAGGCTAGACTTTGGCCTGAACGTAACTGAGACAACTATCTGCTAAACCAAAACAAAGAAAAAAATCCAACATTCCTTAGAGGATTTTAACAGGACTTAGAGTCTCATAGCATAATAATAAAAACATCCTGAATACAATACAAAATTGCTCAACAATAGAAAAAAACAACAGAAACAAAAACAGGAAAATTGCAGCAACTCATGGTGGAAAAAAGCAGCAAATCCCAGCCCAAGATGACTCAGATGTTAGAATTATCAGACCTAGGCTCTGATAATAATAGCTTGATAGCAGAATGGAAAAGAGGAAAGGAGCTATAAACCTGAAGAGCAATAGAAATTATCCAATCTGGACCACACACAAAAAAAAAATTGAAAAAAAAACTGAACAGAGACTCAGGGAACTGTGGGGTGATATCAAATAGTATAACATTCATATCATTGGAGCAGGAGAATTAAATTAGTGCAGAAAAACATATTAGAAGAACGAGGTTGGAGGATGCACACTACTCAATTTTAAGAATCATTATAGGCTGGGTGCGGTGGCTCATGCCTATAATCCCAGCACTTTGGGAGGCCGAAGGGGGTGGATCACAAGGTCAGGAGTTTGCGACCAGCCTGGCCAATATGGTACACTCTCATCTCTACTAAAAATACAAAAATTAGCCGGGTGTGGTGGCAGGTGCCTGTAGTCCCAGCTACTGGGGAGGCTGAGGTAGAAGAATCGCTTGAACCTGGCAGGCAGAGCTTGCAGTGAGCCGAGATTGCACCACAGCACTCCAGCCTGGGCGACAGAGTGAGACTCCGTCTCAAAAAAAAAAAAAAAAAAAAAATTAGAAGAACAAGGTTGGAGAACACACACTACTCAATTTTAAGAATCATTATAGGCTGGGCAAGGTAATTCACGCCTATAATTCCAGCACTTTGGGAGGCTGAGGCAGGAAGATCTTCTGAGGCCAGGAAAAAAACTCAATTTTAAAAACTGAGGCTGAGGGCTGTGGCTTACACCTATGATACGAGCACTTTGGGAGGCTGAGGCAGGAGGATCACTTGAGGCCAGAAGTTTCAGGCCAGCCTCAGCCACATAGCGAGGCCCCCAGCTCTACATAAAATAAAAAAAATTGCCAGACACGTGGTGTGCCGTTGTGGCCTCAGTTACTTAGAAGACTGAGGTTGCAGGATTGCTTGAGCCCAGGAGGTTGAAGCTGCAGTGAGCCACGATTATGTCACTGCACTCCAGCCTGGGCAACAGAGACTCTGTCTCTAAATAAATAAATAAAAGGCAAAGGTTTTAAACAGATTCCTCCCCAAAGGAGATACAGATGACAAATAAGTATGGGAAAAGATGGTCAACGTCATTAGTCATTAGGCAAATGCAAATTAAAAATCACAATAATATGCTCTTACATACCTATTAGAATGGCCAAACAAAAAACTGACAATACCAAGTGCTGACAAGGATGCAAAGTAACTTATCATACATTATTATATAATATCACACAGCTACTCTGAACATTGTTCAGTTTCTTATAAAGTTAAACATACACTTAAATGACTCAGCAATTTGGCTTATAGGTGTTTACTCAAGAGAACTGAAAACTTACGTTCACACAAATCCTGTGCATGAATGATTATAGCAACATTATTCATAATTGCTGAAACTTGGAAACAAGTGAAATGTTTTTCAATGGGTGAATGAATAAACAAACTGTGATACATCTGTACAATGGAATACCGTATGATTCTATCATATGACACCCAGGAAAAGGCAAAATTATTAGAGACCAAGAGCAGATCAGTGGTGGTGCACAGTGGCTCAGGCCTGTAATCCCAGCACTTTGGGAGGCTGAGGTGGGTAGATCACTTGAGGTCAGGAGTTTGAGACCAGCTTGGCCAACATGGTGAAACCCTGTCTCTACTAAAAATACAAAACTTACCCAGGCATGGTGGTAAGCATCTGAAATCCCAGCTACTCTTGTGGCTGAGGCATCACTTGAATCTGGGAGGCTGAGGTTGCGGTGAGCCAAGATTGCACCACTACACTCTGGCCTGGGCGATAGAGCCATGGAACAGTTATCAGCAGAGAGGGGACGCAGGGGCTGGAGCGTGGTCCCCCACTCCCGCAGTCGGGTGGTTTTTCTCTCCCAGTGTGGCTGGGTCCTGGGCTTTTTATGGGCTTAGAATGGGGAGTGCATGCTGATTGGTTTGTGAGTATGTAAAAAAGGTTAAAACGAAGACACCACTCAAAGGTGGGCATGACAGTGGAGAAAACCAATTAGGAAACAGTAGATAAATGTAAAATAGGTAAAGGGTGGGGATCAATCAGAGGAAAGTGTGCCAAATAAGAAGACAGGTTCTCAGTTCAGCTAAGAGATTTGACCTGTAGCTTGGCTTTCAGGCTTTAAACTGTCCTTGACTTGGAGGTGGGGTTTCACCGGGGACCCACCCCTATTTGTCTAGGCATTTGTCTGTGTCCTCTGTGTCCTGTGACTCCCAGTATTATCAAATTAGATGATAAAATATCTTAAAAGCGTTCTATTCAGATTGATTTAGAGATAAATAAGGCTTATATAATTCTTGAAATTGCCAGAAATTTAGGGGATTGACTTTCCAATAATTTCAATGGGCTATAAAAATGTACTTTCATAGAGACTAATTTAAATGGTTTAAGAATTTAAGTTCACATTATTTATGTGAATATTTGGCAGATGAGGCTATTTAATATTGTGGATTTAATAAAAACAGCATGTCTTCTGGTTATCTATATTAAGTATAATAGAGGCATACATTTTTATTCTAATTGAGTATGCTTTTCCTAAACCTATACAGGTTTACAGATCAAATAAGCTAGCACATTGTGCAGGATCTGGATTTTAAAGAGATAATAAAGAAAAAAATAAGCTAGCATTATAATCTACTAGAGGTTTAAGATTGTGAAAATTGTAAATTTGTGTTTAATCAAATTAAATCATTATTCTGGCAAACCTTATTTCAGCAGTAATTATATTTGGTAGTATGTCAGTTCAGAAATAGTTTCTAAGATCTTTTGGTAACTAAAAATCTTGAGTTGATGCTAAACTGAATTAGTTAATGGATATTCACAAAATATCAAGATCATTTCTTTCTTTTTCTTTTTTCTTTCTTTTTTTTTTTGAGATGGAGTTTCACACTTGTATCCCAGGCGGGAGTGCAGTAGCACGATCTCGCCTCACTGCAACCTCTGTCTCCTGGGTTCAAGTGATTCTCCTGCCTCAGCCTTCCCAGTAGCTGGGACCACAGGCACATGCCACCACACCTGACTAATTTTTTGTATTTTTAGTAGAGACAGGGTTTCATCATGTTGGCCAGGATGGTCTTGAACTCTTGACCTCAGGTGATCCTCCTGCCTTGGCCTCCCACAGTGCTGGGATTACAGGGGTGAGCCCCCAAGCCCGGCCAAGCTCATTTCTAAGATAAGCTACTGAAACATTAAAAGTATAACTTTAGGCCGGGCGCGGTGGCTCAAGCCTGTAATCCCAGCACTTTGGGAGGCCGAGGCGGGTGGATCACGAGGTCAGGAGATCGAGACTATCCTGGCTAACATGGTGAAACCCCGTCTCTACTAAAAATACAAAAAACTAGCCGGGCGTGGTGGCGGGCGCCTGTAGTCTCAGCTACTTGGGAGGCTGAGGCGGGAGAATGGCGTGAACCCGGGAGGCGGAGCTTGCAGTGAGCCGAGATCACGCCACTGCACTCCAGACTGGGAGACACAGTGAGACTCCGTCTCAAAAAAAAAAAAAAAAAAAGTATAACTTTAAGTTTATATATATATATATATATATATATATATATAATTTCAACTGTTATTTTTGATTCAGGGTGCACGTGTGTGGGTTTGTTAAATGGGTATATTGTGGGACACTAAGGTTTGGGGTGCGAATGATGCCATCACCAAGGTGGGGAGCATAGGACCTCATACGTTGTTTTTCAGCCTTTTCTCTCCTCCCTCTCTCTCCCTTCTAGTAGTCCCAGTGTCTATTGTTCTCATTTTTTGTGTTTTTTTTAGACAAGTCTCGCTCTGTTGCCCAGTCTGGAGTGTAATGGCATGATCTTGGCTCACCACAATCTCTGCCTTCCAGTTTCAAGCAATTCTCCTGCCTCAGCCTCCCAAGTAGCTGGGACTAGAGGCACATGCCACCACGCCCGGCTAATTTTTGTATTTTTAGTAGAGATGGGGTTTCACTGTGTTGGCCAGGCTGGTCTCGAACTCCTGACCTCGTGATCCACCACCCCTCACCTTCGGCCTCCCAAAGTGCTGGGATTACAGCGTGAGCCACTGCACCGAGCTCTTCCCTTTTTTATGTCCACAGCTACCCAATGCTTAGCTCTGAATTATAAATGAGAACATGTGGTATTTGATTTCATATTCCTGCAAAATTTGCTTAGGATAATGGCCTCCAGCTGCATCCATGTTCCTGCAAAGGACATGATTTCATTCTTTTTTTATGGCTGTGTTTATATATTTTTAACATTTATATTCCTTGATATAATACTGAGAGGCTATATACTTGGATCTGTTAATATACTCATTTTTGTGAGTTAGGGATTTGTATCACTATAAAGTTGTAAGATGTATAAGCTTTGCTGGTCTGCTAAAAATGCTGATGTGTTACAAAAACAGCTGCAATTATTTACCTACTAGTTTTCCGTGTAAAATGTAAGTCCTGTCGTTACAAGTTATAATCAATGTATGTGAATGAGACTCTACTAGGAGCAAATAGAGGCAGAGAAAAACAACTTTCTATGCAAAGTATATGGGGATGGATTTTTGTTAAGGAAAAAAGGTAGTTTTGTAAGTAGTTTTGTGCTGAAGTCAAATGACTTTGTTCCAGAATGAGAAGACATAAAGTATAGGAAAAAATCTGAATGGATATAGAAAGTCATGGAAGATTCCCAGAAAGGAAATTTTGTGGTGGTCAAAGCTGGCTACATTTGATGAATTTATTTATAAGATTATTAGAAAAAGGCTTAGTATAAAATATAATACTTACATAGAACTTGAATTTGGTTTTCTTTCTGTTAAAACTACAAAGTTGGCTGGGCGTAGTGGCTCACGCCTGTAATCCTAGTTCTTTGGGAGGCCGAGATGGGCAGATTGCCTGAGCTCAGGAGTTTGAGATCAGCCTGGGCAACACGGTGAAACCCTATCTCTACTAAAATACAAAAAATTAGCCGGGCGTGGTGGCGGGCACCTGTAGTCCCAGCTACTCAGGAGGCTGAGGCAGGAGAATTGCTTGAACCCGGGAGGTGGAGTTTTCAGTGAGCCAAGATTGCGCCACCGCACTCCCGTCTGGGCAACAGAGCAAGACTCCATCTCAAAAAAAAAAAAAAAAAAAATTTACAAAGTCTTCTTGGATTACTTGGCTGTGTTAGTAAAATGTTTGTAAAACCAAACTAAACCTGGATCCACTCACCTGGTACAGGGAAGCCAGTCTACACAAAGATTTGCAGTGAGAAAAAGGAGGATGTTTATTTGCAGGGCACAAAGCAAGGAGAATTGGGCAGCTGACACTTACGACCCAACTTCTTTACTGGACTAAACCCAAGGATTTTTAAAGGAAGGGTAAGTTTCAGAAAAGCAGAAGTTACAGGCAAAATTGTATACCAATATGTGGAGGTTATACATTAGTTTGGCCTTAAAAGGTAAGATATATTGAAGCGGCCGGGCGCGGTGGCTCAAGCCTGTAATCCCAGCACTTTGGGAGGCCGAGACGGGCGGATCACGAGGTCAGGAGATCGAGACCATCCTGGCTAACACGGTGAAACCCCGTCTCTATTAAGAAATACAAAAAACTAGCCGGGCGAGGTGGCGGGCGCCTGTAGTCCCAGCTACTTGGGAGGCTGAGGCCGGAGAATGGCGTGAACCCGAGAGGCGGAGCTTGCAGTGAGCTGAGATCCGGCCACTGCACTCCAGCCTGGGCGACAGAGCGAGACTCCATCTCAAAAAAAAAAAAAAAAAAAAGATATATTGAAGCATGGCCTTAGAGGTCATAGGTGGTGATATGGTCTGGCACTGTGTCCCCATCCAAATCTCATCTTGAATTGTAATCCCTATATGTTGGGGGAGGGACCTCGTGGAAGGTGATTAGATCATGCGCGTGGTCCCCCCATGCTGTTCTCATGATAGTGAGTGAGTTTTCATGAGATCTGATTTTTTGTTTTGTTTTGTTTTGAGATGATGTTTCACTCCTGTCACTCAGGTGCTGGAATGCAACAGCGTGATCTCAGTTCACTGCAATCTCTGCCTCCCGGATTCAAGTGATTGTCCTACCTCAGCCTCCCTAGTAGCTGGGATTACAGGTGCACAACACCATGCCCAGCTAATATTTTTGTATTTTTAGTAGATATGGGTTTTTGCATGTTGGCCAGGCTGGTCTTGAACTGCTGACCTCAGGTGATCTGCCCACCTCGGCCTCCCAAAGTGTTGAGATTACAGACATGAGCGACCACGCATGGCCGATCTGATGGTTTTATAAGGAACTTTTCCTCCTTTGCTCAGCACTTCTTTTTCCTGCCATCATGCGAAGAAGGATGTGTTTGCATCCCCTTCCACCATAATTTTAAGTTTCATGAGGCCTCCTCAGCCCTGTGGAACTGTGCATCAATTAAACCTATTTCCTTTATAAATTACCCAGTCTCGGGCAATTCTTTTTTTTTTTTTTTTTGAGACGGAGTCTCGCTGTGTCGCCCAGGCTGGAGTGCAGTGGCCGGATCTCAGCTCACTGCAAGCTCTGCCTCCCGGGTTTTTACACCATTTTCCTGCCTCAGCCTCCCGAGTAGCCGGGACTACAGGCGCCCGCCACCTCGCCCGGCTAGTTTTTTGTATTTTTTAGTAGAGACGGGGTTTCACCGTGTTAGCCAGGATGGTCTCGAACTCCTGACCTCATGATCCGCCTGTCTCGGCCTCCCAAAGTGCTGGGATTACAGGCTTGAGCCACCGTGCCCGGCCCTCGGGCAATTCTTTATAGCAGGGTGAGAAAAGACTAATACAGGTGGTTTCTAAGATTCTTTGATTTGCAATTGGTTAAGGAAGCCAGGCTTTGTCTAAAAACTTGGGGTCAGGAGAAAAGAATGTTAAGATCTGGCCTGTGGGTGTGACTCTCCAGGCCCCTCAAGAAGAAATTTAGAACAAAGAACAGTGGTTAGAGTTCAGTCCTCAGTTCCCTCTTATCTGAGTTCTACATGTCAGCAGGATGGACTTTCTATTTGGTGGGGGTCCAGGTTTCTGAAAAACAACTCAAGAACAAATGTTAATATATTATCTTTAGTTTCCATAGGGCACCAAACATCTTGTGGCTCTAACTTCCTTGGCTATTGTTTAAAGCTATTACCTTCTTGCTTATCAGGTTGCTCATTTACTTCTCAAGGCTAGCAGGGTGCCCAGAATTTCCCTTGAAGTAACTCAAGTTTTTTTTATATTTCCATGCCTGGGGGAAGAGGGACAGTGGGCAGCGGCCCCTAAAGGAGGTCCCTGGTCTGTCTCAGTTATAAGAGATTTTTCTTACCTTCTGAGTAATCTACAGAACAAAGATTCTGTATTTTATCAAAATAATCTTCTGTGCTTTATGTTGAGTTTATCATGTCCTTGATTATTTAAGATAATTATTTAAGAGAAAAGTCTACCCACTTTTGAAAGAAGAACCAAGGTCCTTTTCAATTGTGTTATCATCTATGTATACTTTAAATATTTATTTTATTTTGTTTTATTTTATTTTTGAGACGGAGTCTCACTCTGTTGCCAGGCTGGAGTGCAGTGGTGCGATCTCAGCTCACTGCCACCTCTGCCTCCCAGGTTCAAGCGATTTTCATGCCTCAGCCTCCAAAGTAGCTGGGATGCCACCACACCCAGCTAATTTTTGGGGTTTTTTTTTTTTGTATATTTAGTAGAGATGGGGTTTCACCATGTTGGCCAGGATGGTCTCCATCTCCTGACCTCGTGATCTGCCCGCCTTGGACTCCCAAAGTGCTGGGATTACAGGCATGAGTCATTGCGCCCAGCCTATTTTATTTTATTGTTTTAGAAACAGGGTCTCTCTGATGCCCAGGCCGGAGTGCAGTGATGCAATCATAGTTCACTGCCACCTCACATTCCTGGGCTTTAAGCCATCCTCCTGCCTCAGCCTCTCAAGTAGCTGGGACTGCAGGTGTGCACAACCATGCCCATCTAATTTTTTAAAAAATTTGTAGAGATGGGGTCTTGCTATATTGCCCAGGCTGGTCTCAAATTCCTGGCCTCAAGTGATCCTTTTGCATTGGCCTCCAAAAGTGTAGGGATTACAGGTGTGAGCCACTGTGCCCCACCTTTAAAATTCTTTAATGTCATTTTGCTGTCACATGATTAAATAGGCAGCCAAGTGTTATTTCCCAGTAACCCACGATCCTATTTAATCAACTGTTCAAACCTCCTGACAACTTTTGATATTTTGCCTTCCCAACATAAAGTCCTAAATAGTATATTTTGCACCTAAAACCGATATTCCAGAAGGCCTCTGAAAAATCACAAGGAATTTGTTTTTCATCTTATAAAAAGGGTTTATTTAATTTGTTACAATTGATGAGTTCCTTGGGAAAAGTTATCAAACCAGAAGCGGTGATAAATTTGTATGAGTAAATGCTATATATATATATATATATATATTTGAGACAGAATCTCGCTCTGTTGTCCAGGCTGGAGTGCAGTGGCATGATCTCGGCTCACTGCAAGCTCTGCCTCCCAGGTTCATGGCTCTTCTTCTGCCTCAGCCTCCCGAGTAGCTGGGACTACAGGCGCCTGCCACCACATCCAGCTAATCTTTTTGTATTTTTTAGTAGAGAAGGGGTTTCACCGTGTTAGTCAGGATGGTCTTGATCATAAAATGCTATTAATATAAATACTTCAGAAATTGTGTGTTATATAAGAAGTTCATAGAGATTTGTCAATGTCTTCACCATCCATGTTACATTTCCACTTATCAGAGTCTTAGTGCTGTTTTGCCAAGACATTAGACAAAAAAAACCGTATGACACTGGTCATATTTTGAGTTATTTTTAAAAGATGTTGTTAGTTGCAACTTTAATTTGAGTCTAGCATCCTCTTGTCCAGAGGTTTTCTTTTTTTTTCTTCTTTTTTGAGACAGAGTATCGCTCTGTCGCCCAGGCTGGAGTGCAGTGGCCAGATCTCAGCTCACTACAAGCTCCACCTCCCGCATTTACGCCAGTCTCCCGCCTCAGCCTCCCGAGTAGCTGGGATTACAGGCGCCCGCCACCACGCCCGGCTAGTTTTTTGTATTTTTTTTTTTTTTAGTAGAGACGGGGTTTCACCGTGTTAGCCAGGATGGTCTCGATCTCCTACCTCGTGATCCGCCCGTCTCGGCCTCCCAGAGTGCTGGGATTACAAGCTTGAGCCACCGCGCCTGGCCGTCCAGAGGTTTTCAACTGGGGATTCATTATCATTAACCTATAAAGATTTATCAAATTCAGATGTTTAGGATCTACTCAAGATTTTCTGAGTCTCTTTCCTTGATAAACCTGATGTATTCTCGGTGTAGTCTAACTGTATGTTTAGTATATCCATGGTATATTGTGTCTCAGGATTATTATATGTTATATTTGAATAATTTTTTCCTCTGTGAAGATTACATTCACTTATTTTCAAAATGTAGATGTATTATCTACTCTTCTTTGAAAATAGGATTAATCATTATGTTTATAGATATTTTGTCTAAAACTTTTTTGGATTGACATTTCATTTTTGTATGACATGGAAACATTTCTTTGCTAGTTGCACTATTCTTATAATAAACTCTCATCAGATCTTTTACTTTGGAAAGTTATTAGTAATAACTATTACTAGCCATTTAAAGCCTTTTGTCATCAGCCGGGCCAGTGGCTCAAGCATGTAATCCCAGCACTTTTGGAGGCCAAGGTGGGTGGATCGCTTGAGCCCAGGAGTTCAAGACCAGCCTGGGAAATATGGTGAGACCTCATCTCTACAAAAAATACAAAAAATTAGCTGGGCCTGGTGGTGTGCACCTGTAGTCCCAGCTACGCAGGAGGCTGAGTTAGGTGGATGACTTGAGCCCAGGAGGTGGAGGTTGCAGTGAGCTGAGATTGTGCCTCTGCACTCTAGCCTGGGTGACAGAATGAGACCCTGTCAAAGAAAGGAAAGGGGAGGGGAGGGGAAAGGGAAAGGCCTTTTGTCATCTATAGACAGTTTTTTGTTTTACTCTGATGCTTCTGTGAAGCGCTTGCAATAGCTGTGGCCAGAGTGAATCAACAAAGATGGACTGTTTCAGAGCCCTGTGAAAAAGGAGCGCTGTGTCCAGGTACTCTTGGACACAGGCTGTTCTGATGGCATTACATAAACAATTTTGAATTTATACCGGTGGACTGAGTCAGAATTTCCAGAACTGTGGTTCAGAAGTAGATAGATTTCTGAGACTTCTAACTCAAGAGTGAGTGGAACAAGAATTACTTACAGAGGACTCGATAAGCTGATGGATAGTTGTGGCTTTCATTTGGAATATTGTTGATGTTTAATGTTATATTTTCTGAACATAAGGAACGCCTTTCTCTCTCCTCGTAAGCTATCTGCCACTCAAAATAATTGATTAAATTACACTTTTGTAACTAGAAATGAAATATTTATATTTCTCTCTTTGCTTGATTTCTCCAGACTTTGGAAACTGTCACTGATTATTATTATTTTTTTTTCTCTTTTGGAGACAGAGTCTCACTCTCTCACCCAGGCTGGAGTGTGGTGGCACCATCTCAGCTCACTGCAACCTTCACCTCCCAGGTTCAAGTGATTCTCATGCCTCAGCCTCCCGAATAGCTGGGATTACAGGTATACACCACCACGCCTGGCTAATTATTTTTAGTGGAGATGGGGCTTCGCCATGTTGGCCAGGCTGGTCTTGAATTCCTGGTCTCAAGTGATCTGCCCACCTCTGCCTCCCAAAGTGCTGGGATTACAGGTGTAAGCCACCACATCTAGGCTTTACTGAGTATTTTTATTTTCATTGCAATATAATTATTTTTACAATTTCAATGAGTCCATCTTCCTTGTTAACAGGATTTAATTGCCAACATTGGTTATGCAACAAATGTCTTCCTTGAAATGTCATATTTGAGAATGATTACTTAATCAGATATGATCTGACACTTTTAAGGAACTATGGTTAATTTTATGGAGGTAATGCTTACAAAGCATACCTAGGAAAACTGGACTCTTATCTGGTTTACAGAGTGAGTAAAGATTGTCATTTCCTGGCAGGACTGTGAACATTAGGATATTTCATGGACTTTGAGAAGTGAGGAATTCGCCCAAATTTTTAGGCATTACAGGTGAAATTTGATGGTGAGTTCTTGGCTTGGCTTTCTAGCTCAAAAAGTTTTTAAAAGTTTAATGTGACATTTCTTCTTTCAGCAAAGTACATTTAAGAAGGACTCCGGTACATTACAATTTTTGTAGCACCTGTGTAAATAATCAGGTCAAATCTAATGAGACCATCTTTGTGTTCAAGGATAATCTTCAAGATCATCTTTGATTAAAAGAGGAGTGACTGGAGAGATACTTTCTGTTTCAATGGAAAACTATAGCACCATACCCCATCTTTCTGACTCTAGTCCTCACTTGCAATAGTGTTATCAGACTCTAGCCCTGTTCATTGCCTTTGAGTTATTTGCCCTCCTTGTAAATTGTAGGTAACTGATGGATATGCAAACTCTATCTTCTCTGGTAGAGATTTAAGTTACTTCCTTCCCCAAACTTTATATACTTTTTGTGGAAAAAATCAGTTTGGGTACATGCCTGTAATTTGGACTGGATCCTGTTACCTTGCACAAATTATCAACAATTACCCAATGCTCAATTCTTCCAGTGTTCTTCAATATCTGGCTACAACCCTCTAAACAAAGCTTTCCAAATTTTCCCCCTTCTGTGTGACGCAGCACCACCAAGAACTAAAACTTGACCAGTTAAATCCTTTTCAGGTGCTGCACTGGGTCTTTTTCTTTGGAATTTTAGGAAGTTCTGTGAGCTAAAGACCAATGACTTCCTATAAATCTTGAAGGACTCCAGGACTCATCACCATAGTAGACCATGTATGGATTTATTTTCTTTGAGAAGGAGTTTCGCTCTTGTTGCCTAGGCTGGAGTGCAATGGCGCGATCTTGGCTCACAGCAACCTCTGCCTCCCGGGTTAAAGTGATTCTCCTGCCTCAGCCTCCCGAGTAGTTGGGATTACAGGCATGCACCAACACGCTTGACTAATTTTGTATTTTTTAGTAGAGACAGGGTTGGTCATGTTGATCAGGCTGGTCTCAAACTCCTGACCTCAGGTGATCTGCCCGCCTCTGCCTCCCAAAGTGCTGGGATTACAGGCATGAGCCACTGCACCTGGCCAGTATGAATTTCTTTCTGGACAAGTGACTCTCAGGACCAGTAAAGAAGTTTGGCAAAACACTGGTTATGCATGCCTTTACATAAAAGGTAGCTAAGACTGTGGACGTCACCAAGAGCATCAACATTTTAGCCTCAAGAAACTCAATGAGTTTTACCAACCTCTTGGAATCCACTGGATTGGTTACCCTCAGGTTCAACTTCTGAGGCTATTACTTTAATACAGCTTTTCATATTAATATTTCTCTTTTTCATTTTAGGCATCTTCTTTAAGATGCTTGGCATCCAGGACTTTGAAACAGCTGGCTTTTTTAAACCACCTCTCAGTAGGTAATTCAATTGATTTTTACAGGAATGGCACCAGTGAGAGTTCTCAAGAGACTGTTTCTTAGCCCTTGCTTGGTCCCACCCAGGTTTATTCTCACCAAAGACTGACCATGTTAAACTTTACCTGAGTCGTGTGCTCTTGGAGAACAGCAATAGTTAAGAAATCCCTCCAACCTTTGCGTTCCAGGAAAGGACTTACCGCAAATAACCGCCTTTCTTCATATGACTTAGATAGGACTCACTTTCCACTCTTTCTCATTTCTCCCATAACAGTTGAAGATAACTCCACCATTTACCTGTGTCAGGGACAAACAGAGACCTTTCCCATCTTGCATGAATTTGCTGACAAGGCCAAACACAGACCCTCAACTTCTTGTTTCTTGGCTCGTGATTACTGAAATTAGAATCGTTTGTCCCCTGGAAAAACTAGCTAACACAGAGAAAAACACTTTCTGTTCAGCTAACCAACTGATACTACCCCTGCTTGCAAAAACACTCTACTGTAAATCACTTCACCTGAAATTTGATTACCATTCTCTCTGAAACTCTAAGGCAAAATCACCTGCTGAGATACTCCAATCTTTGGATTCGGGATGCTCTACCTATTGCAATAGCCTGAGTAAATTCAAATTAATATCCTTACTTGTCCAATTTTTGTTTTTCACAATAGCAAAAGGGATTTTGCAGATGTGTTTAAGGTCCCTATCAGTTGACTTTAAGATAGTGAAGAGAAATCAGTAACACTGATTCCATCTTTTATAGCCAGGCATGGTGGTGTACACCTGTCATCCCAGCTCCTTGGGAGGCTGAGGTAGGAGGATCCCTTGAGCCCAGGAATGTGAGAACAGCCTGGGCAACATAGCATTACCTTGTCTCAAAAAACAACGAACAAACAAACAAAAAATCCAACAAAATAACAGGAAAATGTCCTCACTGGGCCTCATCTAATCAGGTGAGCCCTTTAAAAGCAGAAACTTTTCCCTGGCTAGTCACAAAAGAGGAGATCAGAGCGATGTGCTCTGGGTGGCCTGAAAGACAACAAACATCTATGTTGTAAATTGTCTATGGGGGTCATATAGCAAGAAACTACAGAAGGACTAGGAGCTGAGAGTGGCCCTCATTTGATTGCCAGCCGGGGACTGGGGGACTTAGTCTTTTAGCTGCTAGAAACTGAATTTTGCTAACAACCAGAATGGGTTTGGAAAATTTCCTCAAGTCCTATTTGAGAACTATAGCCTGACCAACACCCTGCTTTCACCTTGTGAGATGGTGAGTGCATTTGTGGATGCAAAGGCTTAAAAAAACACCCTTCACTAACTCATGCATTGTGCATCCTCACTGCTCTGTACTTTCTCTCCTTTCTCAGTGGTTATTACCTCTATATGCTATGATCTGTTATGGAGCAAATGGGCTCACTGCTTGATGCTCACAGAAGCTGATAACTATGGCACCAGCTTTTGAGAAAAGAAAGGCTTTATTGTAGAACTGGCTACAAAAAGACAGGCTCAAATCTGCCCCCCACTTTGGAGTCTGGGGCAAGTTTTATGAGATCAGAAGGCAAGGGATGGGTTTTGGGAATGTTGGCTTGGCAGGATTCGACCGGGGGGCTTCAAGTTTGGCCATTTACAGTAAAGCATGTTGAGGCAGATTTTAGCCCTGGATCTTTCAGGTCAGCAGACTCCTCACTTCTGAAAACCTGTCAGATTGCAGGCAAGTTCTGAGGGGAGGAATTGTTGGTTCCAGGTGTTGTTAGAGGTCAAAGCTTTTTCTGTTGTATATGCCAGTTGGGGTGATCAGACACAACACCAGGTCGTGGGGTGAGAAAGTCCAACAGAGTCAAAGGAATGAGAAAAGACAGTTTGAGAGAGAAAGTGGGTCCAGAGAGCCATCAGAATGTGGAGGCTGTGAAGACCCCAAGCTTTGGAAGCCCAAACTATTTATTGGTGATCAAACAAAGAAACAGGTGGTGAGAATGTGGGAGTCAAAAGGGAGTGTTGCATTAAGCACATGATTTACAGCTGTGTTGGTTTAGCATTTGCTCTACTACTTGAGATAATGGAGAGCAGATTCTTTTAAATCAAGATACAGTCAATCCTGGGAGAGCAAGGAGCAAGGAGCCAGCAAGTCTAGACACATTCCAGAGCCACAAGCCCTGGGTTCTATCCAAGCCACAAGCGATTTTATGCCCTAGGCTTAGATTATGGTGCGTCAGGGTAGCCTTCCACCCTTCAGCACACAGCTTGTTGTAAAGGCCACAAGGAGCTTTAGATCCTGGACCCCGGACGTATTCCACGACTCTTTTACATTATGTCAGACATGCAAGCCCTGCCTCAGCTTCTCCCAACACTCAGCTTTTCTCCCAACATATGCCTGGGCTGCATGACTTGCAATTTTTGGTTTTGTTATACCTAAAAGGCAACTTGACATTTGTTATCAGTTTGGCTGGTGCTGTGGTTATTATCCTACACCCTTCTACATCCTCATCCACAGGTATATTACTCCATTGGTTGTTCATATTATTTATTCTTCCTGCTACTCAGCCTCCCAAAGTGTGGGGATTACAGTGTGAGCCACTGAGCCTGGCCTGAGCTTATGTTTTCTATAGCAAATATTTAAAATTATAAAAATCATAAATTGAATCTAAGCACAAAAAGTACAAGTAAAAATATATTACCTATTACTTCATGTATGTCAAACATATCATTAAAACAAAAACTCTTGTATTAACTTTTAGGTTTTTGCTTTTATATTTTTAATTTTTTTTTGAGACAGGGTTTCTCACTGTCACCCAGGCTGGAGTGCAGTGGTTCAATCTTGGCTTGCTGCAGCCTCTTCCCTCTGGGCTCAAGCGATCCTCCCACTAGAGCCTCCCAAGTAGCTGGAACTACAGGCACATGCCAACATACTTGGCTAATTTTTTATTTTGTAGAGACAAGTTCTCACTATATTACCCAGGCTGATTTTTGCTTTCATGATGCTTGCTTAACCTGAAAACACGTGTGGTATAAAAATAGTTAACAGGAAAATAACTTGAGATTGTGGCTAGAAAATAACTTGAGATTTGTCTACTGTCTCGTGAAATTTTCATGAATAATCCAAATGTAATTGTTAAAAACAAGTAATGTAAGCAGGATAAGTTTATAAATAAACCTCTAAACACTATGTTTTATAATATATCTACTGAAAAACAGTTTCCCAAATCTCTTTGGTAACATATACCCTTAGAGTTTTGTTAAGTTAAATTGTGGATATTCACTGAGTATCTAGGCCATTTACAAATAAGATAAAATACTAAAATATTAATTGCCAAACACAGGTTTAAATTTATGAACTTTTGGCTTCTTATTACAGAAGTGGGGTCTGTTGGTAAATATGTCCTGTGCAATATTGAAAAATAGCGCTATGGGAAATTTTGAAATTATATATTCATAAATTTGCCAATCTACAGAGTGTTATACAGTATGTGCCAGACAGTTCACAATTGCTTACTTCCTAGTTTTCACTAGAAATTAGGTTTACCAAGGGTTAAGAATTTTAATTAGGCAGTATAGTGGTACCCTGTATCTACAAAATTTAAAAAAAATTATCCAGGCTTTGTGGCATGTACTAATAGTCCTAGCTACTCAGGAGGCTGAGGTGGGAAGATCGCTTGAAACTGGGAGCTCAAGGTTGTAGTGAGCCATGACTGCACCACTGCACTCCAGCCTGGGTGACAGAGTGAGACCCTGTCTCAAAAAAATGAAAAGAAAAAGAAAAATTCTAATTAATATATGCAATTAAAACTTCTAGAGATAATAGGGAAAACAACTTTGTATACAAGAAAAGTAGGATGTATTTTTGGTAAGAAAAGGTATGGGGTATGAAAATGTGTGTTTGTTAAAGAAAGAATTTTTTTTCTAGCTTGGAGATTATTTAAATTTTTCAGAATGTAAAAGGAGAATGAAGGACAAAACTTGATATAGAAAATTGGGAAGACAGAATCTTGTGTGGTCAAGTTGGCTAACATTGAATGAACTTATTATAAAGGGTCTGAAATGACTCAATATCAAAATACTATACACTAATGCAAAACTAAAAATTGGTCTTCTCTGTTAAAATGACAAAGATTTCTTGTAGTATTGATCTATTCTTGGTAAAACATTGTAAAAGGTTTTCTTTACCTTTTAAATAATCTGCCTAGAAAACAAAGATTTTTTTTTGTCTTATCAAAGTAATTTGCTATTTTTTTTTGAGACTGAGTCTTAGTCTGTCGCCCAGGCCAGAGTGCAGTGACGTGCTCATGGCTCACTGCAAGCTCTGCCTCCCAGAAGGTTCAAGCAATTCTCCTGGCTCAGCCTCTGGAGTAGCTGGGATTACAGGCGCATACCACCATGCCTGGTTAAGTTTTGTATTTTTAGTAGAGATGGGGTTTCACCATGTTGGCCAGGCTGGTCTCGAACTCCTGACCTCGGGTGATCCGCCCCTGCAGGGCCTCGCAAAGTGCTGGGATTACAGGTGTGCCCACCTCACCGGTCATTATCAAAGTAATTTTCTATGTTTCATGTTGTCTTTATCAAATCTTTGATTACTTAAAAAAAATAGCATTCTCTATTAAAAGAGGTAAGATTTTTTCTACAGCTACAGTTTTCTGTATTTTGCCTTTGAAGTCTTTCAATTGCCACTTTGATTAAATGATAACTAAGTATTTTTTCACAGTGACCTGTGATTCTATTTTAAACAAGTCTGTAAACTTTAACATTTTCTACAAACTTCCCAAAATCAAAATCTAAATTTTAACCTCAAACTATTAATAACTGGGATTTTGAGGGCCCCTGGAAAATCCAGAAAAAATTGTTCTTTTTAAAAAAAACATTTCTTTTTTTCTTTATTATTATTATTTTTGAAATTTTCTGCAGAGACGATGTCTCACTGTGTTGCCCACACTGGTCTAAAACTCCTGAGCTCGGGGGGAGGGGGGAGGGATTGCATTGGGAGTTATACCTGATGTAAATGACGAGTTGATGGGTGCTGATGAGTTGATGGGTGCAGCACACCAACATGGCACAAGTATACATATGTAACAAACCTGCATGTTATGCACATGTACCCTAGAACTTAAAGTATAATAATAATAATAAATAAATAAATTAATTAATTAATTTTTTAAAAAAAACTCCTGAGCTCAGGCAATCCTCCTGCCTTGGCCTCCCAAAGTGCTGGGATTACAGGCATGAGCCACTGTGCCCGGCCCTTTTTTTGTGTGAAACAGGATCTCACTCTGTTGCCCAGGTTGGAGTGCAGTGGTATGATCACAACTCACTGCAGCTTCAAACTCCTAGGTTCAAGTGATCTTCCTGCCTCAGCCTCCCAAGCACCTAGGGACTACAGGTGCATACCACCATGCCCAGCTAATTTTTAAATTTTTTTGTAGACATAGAATCTCGCTTTGTTGCCCAGGTTTGTTCTCTTCTTATTAAAAGAAAGATCTTAAGCTAATCAAGCTTACTTGATAAGTTTAAGCAAATGGGAAGCATTGTCAAATAAGAAGTGATGCTTAACCTCCTTTATGCTATAATTATATAGGTATATATTATTAATATAAGTCTTCCAGAAATGCATACAATTCCTGGAAATTTGATATGTCCTCGTATAAGTCATAATTCTAGTTATCTTAAAATGATATGTCACAAAAATAACCAGATTTTCTTGTCAATTGCATTATTATGAAGTCTCATTAGGTCTTAAAGCGTCAACATTTTAAGTCTTTTGTCTTCTGCAGACAGTTAATTTGTTTTACTATGATGCCTTCCTATAATTCCTGCAAACACCTATAATTTGAATGTATTTTCTTTTCAAAAGATTCGTGGAAAAGACTCTGACAAGCACAGATTTCTGAAAACTTTAAGGCATACCACTGGAGTAGGTAGTAATTTTCAAAACACTAATAAAGAAACCGATTGATTTATAAGACTGTTAAACCAAGATCAAGTAAAACAAGAATTAGTTACACGGGGGCCCGGCGCGTTGGCTCACGCCTGTAATCCCAGCAATTTGGGGGGCCTAGGTGGCTGAATCACTTGAGGCCAGGAGTTGGAGACCAGCCTGGCCAACATAGTGAAACACCACCTCTACTAAAAATACAAAAATTATCCGGGCAAGGTGATGAGTGTCCGTAATCCCAGCTACTCGGGAGGCTGAGATGTGAGAATTGCTTGAACCTGGGAGGCAGAGGTTGCGTGGAGCTGTGATCGCACCACTGCACTCCAGCCTGGGCGACAGAGCAAGACTGCCTCAACAACAACAACAACAACAAAAATTAGTTACATGGGATTAAATGAACTGATGAGGATGATTATAATATCTATGATATTTTGTTTGAAATATTTCTGGTTCTTCAACACTTTATTATTATTATTTTTTTAAATACAGGGATTCCCCTTTCACGCAGGCTGAAGTGCAGTAGAGCAATCACTGCTCACTGTAACCTGGACCTCCCGGAATCAAGCCATCCTCCCCACTCAGCCTTTCAAGTGGCTAGGACTATAGGAGTGTGCCACCATGCCTGGCTAATTTTTTAATTTTTTTGTAGTGACAAAATCTCACTTTGTTGCCCAGTTTTAGACTCCTGGCCTCAAGTGATCCTCCCACCTCAGTCTCCCATAGTACTAGTATTACAGGTGTAAGCCACCACACCTGACCATTTTCCAGATTTAAAGAAACCCTTTTCTCTTACTTTCTTCAATCATCTGTAACTTACTGCAATTTGGTAGGTTATACACTTTTAAATGAAAAACAAAACAAAACATTTATCTTTTTCTCCATACCTGATCCTTCCAGAATCAGAATCTCTTATCAAACATTCTTATTCTCTTGACAACATGGTTATTCACATAAGTTCAATAAGAACTTTTTCTCCTTGCAACAAGGCACAAATGGAAGTAGTTATATTACCAAGGCTTTGACTCAGACGTCACATTTGTGAATGATATGCTTAAAAACAGATACCACAGGCCGAGGGCAGTAGCTCCCACCTATAATCCCAGCACTTTGGGAGGGCGAGGAGGGCAGATCACCAGGTCAGGAGTTTCAGATCACCCTGGCCATTATGGTGAAACCCTGTCTCTACTAAAAACACAAAAATTAGTTGGGCATGGTGGTGCGTATCTATAGTCCCAGCTACTCGGGAGGCTGAGGCAGGGGAATCACTTGAACCCGGGAGGCAGAGGTTGCAGTGAGCTGAGATTGTGCCATTGCATTCCAGCCTGGGCGACAGAGTGAGTTTCAAAAAACAAACAAACAAACAAACAAAGAAAACCCCAGATAAGACAGACAGTTTTAAGGAATTAAGGTTGACTTTATGGAGCCAATAAAGCCCCTTGGAAAAAAACTGGCTTTTTACCTTGCCTACGGGGTTCCTAACCTTACTGGGGAGATAGATCACTTTCTGGCAGGCCCAGGAACCTCAGAATATTTGGGGAACCTTGAGAAGAGACATCTGTTGGTGAGTCCTTGGTGTGGCTTCCTATACTTGAGGGGCTTTAAAAACTCCAATCTGAGATTCTTTATTAAGACTTCCAGCAAAGCAGACTTCAAAAGAGCCTATATAATCAATCACTATTCTTGCTGCACCTTTCAAAATAATCCTTATGCCAAGCTGGCATATTTTGGGGTGGCATATCCTGCCACTCTTCAGTGTGCAAGTTTATTTTACAGGGACTTAAACTGAATTGTCAGCATTTTTTTTTTGGTTGCATCTCGTGCTAATGGTTAGAGTTTGACCACGACCTGTGAATTTCATTTTCCTTCAGAGAAATATTACTGAACACTTGTTCTGAATGCTGATCCCAGACAGCAAGACTCAGAGAATTGAGAGAAGACAAAAACTTTCATCTAATCAGGGTGGCTGGGTGGGGTGAAGTGAACCCAGCCTGATTACCCTTAGCATCTAACTCCACAGCAACTCTGCTCTCTATTTTCTCAATCTTCTCCAATTCTTTATGGAGGGGTTTAGGAAATGCCACCCCAAAATATGGTGCTTTGGTGTATTACTTTCAGCTGAAGACACTTGAAAAACAGCAAATGCAGGGAGAGGCTTTCCCTCAACTCCCCTTATCTGTCTAAAGATAGATCGTGCAAAGGAACTCAATTTGTCATCGATTCTCCATCAGTGAAACTCTCGAGGAGTTTCATCAACCAGTGAAGTTTATCTCAATCACAAGAGAAGAGACTAGAAGCCCACACCACACTCAGATAAATGTTGCAAATGATCATCTATTCTTCTAAGGGCCATTCGTCTTTTCCCAAAGTCATTTACTCTGCCTGAAATTGGCTACATCCCTGGCTTCCTTCTTGCCTATTAAGAGGGTATATAAGCTCATACATTTCCCTGGTTTTTCAGGTACTTTTCTTCCTGATTGATTCCTGATACACACGTAATCAATTTCTATACTTTTTCTTATATTAATCTGCCTGTTGTTAGTATGTTTCAGAGGCTAAGTTATTGAATTCTTAGAGGGAGAGGGGGAAAGTCTTCACTTGTCTACATTTATATAGATCAATTTAACTTCTAAGGATAAGTCTGTCTGTTTTTCCCATGTTTTGAATTTTGAATCATAATGACCTGAGATCCCCAATTAAGGAGAAATGAGGGGAAACAAATATCTATATGATAATCTGTAACTGTTTTCTTTTATATACAAATCTCAATGTCATGAATATAAAAGTAATGCTTGATTTGGAGTTTCTTTACATTTATTATTCAAAAACACCCACATGGCCAGGCGCAGTAGGTCATGCCTAACATCCCAGTGATTTGGGAAGCTGAAACAAGAGAATCGCTTGAGTCCAGGAGTTTGCGACCAGCCTGAGCAACAAAGCAAGACCCCATTTCTACAAAAAAATAAAAAATAAAAAAATACTAGCTAGAAATGATGACATGTGCCTATAGTCCTAGCTATCAGGAGGCTGAGGCAGGAGGATCACTTGAGCCCAGGAGTTTGAGGCTACATTGAGCTATGATTGTGCCACTGTACTCCAGCCTGGGCAACAGAGCAAGACCCTGTCTCAAAAAAAAAAAAAAAAGAAAAAAGAAAAAAGAAATATGGTCAATATTTGTCAAAAGGAAAGGAAATTTTCATTTCTGAGAAAAAAAAATATATATATATATTTTTGAGATGGAGTTCCACTCTTGTTATCCAGGCTGGAGTGCAATGGCACTATCTTAGCTCACCACAACTTCTGCCTCCAGGGTTCACGCGATTCTCCTCCCTCAGCCTCCTGAGTAGCGGGGGTTACAGGCTTGTGCCACCATGCCCGGCTAATTTTGTATGTTTAGTAGAGATGGGGTTTCTCCATGTTGGTCAGGCTGGTCTCAAACTCCCAGCCTCAGGTGATCCACCCACCTCAGCGTCCCAAAGTACTGGGATTACAGGCATGAGCCACCGTGCCCAGCCAATTTTTGTATTTTTAGTAAAGACAGGGTTTCACCATGTTGGCCAGGATGGTCTCGATCTCTTGACCTCATGATCTGCCCACCTTGGCCTCCTAGAGTGCTGGGATTACAGGCATGAGCCACTGCGCCCGGCCTAGGGACTTCTTTTTAAATGAATCATAAGTTTAAGAGCCTGGCAAAAAGTTTCTAAAAAGCCCTGATTGTATCTAAGTTTTCAAAGAGGGCTTCTTTGCGTGTGTGACATTCTAGATTAAATGATTACGTGCATTTTATTTATTATTTATTGATTTTAAAAGACAGGGTCTCACCATGTTGCCAGGGTTGGTCTCAAACTCCTAGGCTCAAGTGATCCTCCCACCTTGGCCTCCCAAAGTGTTGGGATTATAAGCATGTGCCACTGCTCCCAGCCTACATGCCTTTTAATTGAATAATTCCCTTTAGAATACAAAAAGAATGACCTGTGCCATAGGAGTCAAATACTTTCCATAAATATGTATACTATTTTGAAGTGAATTCTAACTCCTGTCGATTCTCTGACTTCTCTACCATAGGGTTGAATTTATACCTTGGTTCAAACAACTGGGGAGCCAGATGGCAATGGTAGCACTTGAATCAAGGAAGTTCCCTGGAGGCACTCAGCTCTTTTCTGATGCTGTGGAGATACAGGGAAAAGATTGCTAAGCCAGGCATCAGGATATGTCTGTCTAAATATCTATGTAACATTGGATAAGGCTTAGAAGGGTGTAAAAAGATATGGAAGAGAGAACTGATTGGAGATGAAAAGAAAGATTGGGGGTATTCTAGAAGCCTATGAAATCATTAAGCTAATTCTGTAAATAAAATTATGATACACACAAGCCTACTAATCAAATCCAAGTAATAATCCTGAAAGGATAAATTTAACAAAACATTTTTAAAAGGCTACACACTGCAGATAGTAAGTCTCTAAAACCTGAAATAGTAAAGTAGAAAATACAAGTTCAGGCCAGGCACGGTGGCTTACACCTGTAATCCTCCCACTTTAGGAGGCTGAGGCAGGAGGATCCTTTGAGGCCAGGAATTCTAGAGCAGCCTAGGCAACATAGTGAGACCTCATTTCTACTTTAAAAAAAAAAAAAAAAAGGAGCTGGGGGCAGTGGCTCACGCCTGTAATCCCAGCACTTTGGGAGGCTGAGGTGGGTGGATCACCTGAAGTTGGGAGTTCAAGACCAGCCTGCCCAACATGGAGAAACCCCGTCTCTACTAAGAATACAAAATTAGCCGGGTGTGGTGGCACATGCCTGTAATCCCAGCTACTCGGGAGGCTGAGGCAGGAGAATTGCTTGAACCTGGGAGGCGGAGGTTGCAGTGAGCCGAGATTGTGCCATTGCACTCCAGCCTGGGCAACAAGAGCAAAACTCCGTCTCAAAAAAAAAAAAAATTAAAAAGAAAAGTTTAGTTACTATTGAACTTATGCAAGGGGTCCAAAACAGATTTTTATTGGGGGACAGTAAGATTTTTTTTAAAAATTGAATTCTAACCTACACACAGAAAAGTGCAGCTCAAGTATTTTTCACAACTGATCTTACACGTACAAATAGCACCTCATCGAGAAATAAAACAACAGCAAAAATGAAAACACAAAGAAAAATAAACATAACATTCCAGCTTCCAGAAACTTCTCTCATGCCCTCTTCTAATCACTTCCCATTCCACAAAGAAAGCCACTATTCTTTTTTATTTTTATTATTATTTTTTGAGACAGGTCTTACCCTGTTACCCACACTAGACTGCAGTGGCACGATCATGGCTCACTGCAGCCTCAACTTCCTGGGCTCAGGTGATCCTTCCACCTCAGCCTTCCAAGTAGCTGGGACTACAGGCGTGTGCCACCTTGCTGGGCTAATTTATTATTATTTGGTTTATTTTTGAGGCAGAGTCTGGGTCTGTCACCCGGGCTGGAGTGCAGTGGCGCGATCTCAGCCCACTGCAGCCTCCACCTAGTGGGTTCAAGTGATTCTCCTGCCTCAGCCTCCCAAGTAGCTGGGATTACAGGCCTGTGCCACCACACCTGGCTATTTTTTTGTGTTTTCTGTTAGTAGAGACAGGGATTTCATCATGTTGGCCAGGCTGGTCTCGAATTCCTGACCTCAGGTGATCCGTCCACCTCTGCCTCCCAAAGTGCTGGGATTACAGGCATAAGCCACTGCACCCGGCCTAATTTATTTTTATTTTTTGTAGAGATGGGGTCTTCTTGTGTTGACCAGGCTGATTTTGAACTCCTTGGCTCAAATGATCCTCCTGCTTTGGCCTTCCAAAGTGTAGCAATCTTGTTTAACCTGCCTTCTTTTGTTGTTGGTGGTGGTGGTGTCCGTGTTCTGTTTTGTTTTGTTTTAGGCTTTTAGTAGCCTGAGGCCATGGGTTGGTTTCTGCCTCTAATGATAAGGAGGAAACAGGGATGAGGAAGGGGCTTTACTGCCTCAACCAGAAACAGAAACTAAGAACCCATGACTGTACTGTCTCCCTTGGACACCCCTGAGTGAGCCACCACCACTCCTAGCCTAATCTTTATTTTTAATCTCCTTGCATTTTTCCCTAGTTTTAGATTTTGTGTTAAAATAAAATTGGACACGGCCGCGCGCAGTGGCTCACGCCTGTAATCCCCACACTTCGGGAGGCGAGGCGGGCGGATCACGAGGTCAGGAGATCGAGACCATCCTGGCTTACACGGTGAAACCCCATCTCTACTAAAAATACAAAAACTTAGCTGGGCGTGGTGGCGGGCGCCTGTAGTCCCAGCTTCTCGGGAGGCTGAGGCAGGAGAATGGCGTGAACCCAGGAGGCGGAGCTTGCAGTGAGCTGAGATCGCGCCACTGCACTCCAGCCTGGGCGACAGAGCCAGACTCCCTCTAAAAAAAAATAAAATAAGTAAAATAAAATTGGACACAAAATTCCATCTCTGTGCCTTAAGAGCATAGTAAGCCATAAAATGGTTATTTAATTTCTCTTCTTTTCTTTTTGTAAAGTTATTCTAGATTGGAAACATCTCTCTACTATTTTATTTTATGACAGGGTCTTGCTCCGTCCCCAGGCTGGAGTAGAGTGGCATGACCATTGCTCACTGCAGCCTCTACCTCCCAGGCTCAAGCAATCCTCCCACCTCAGCCTCCCGAGAGGCTGGGAATACAGGCACATGCCACCATGCCTACCTAATTTTTTTTCTTTTTTTTTTGTAGAGATGAGGTCTTGCCATGTTACCCAGGCTGGTCTTGAACTCCTGGGTTCAAGAGATCCTCTTGTCTCAGCCTCCCGAAGTGCTAGAATTTATTCAAAAACTTTTTTTTTTTTTTTTTTTTTGAGATGGAGTTTCGCTCTGTTGCCATTCCTGGAGTGCAGTGGCATCATCTTAGCTCACTGCAACCTCCACCTCCCAACT